>NW_025999905.1:3777304-3818205 GCF_001458135.2 Marmota marmota marmota | reverse complement strand
CCCCCCCCCCCCACATCTCCTAAGCCTCTGGTAACCATTCTGTACTTTACTTCTACTTTTGTAGATTCCATATATAAGTGAGATAAGTGAGGGGACATTACGTTAAGTGCTATTGATTATTTTTGTTGGCAAAATAAGTATAGTGAGATGTCCACTATATTCAGGTTAACCCCTGATCTGTATCCTAATACTTGCTAATGTGACTGCTCAATTGTGGGTATGCTTTTCTAGAGGGAGATATATTTGTCATCTTTCCTTAAATGAGAACAGAGTAGAAGTCATTTGGGCCACCTTCCTAGAGATGAGGGTTCAAGATGGGGAGCTTCATTGACCGTCATAGTGCTGTCAGCACATAATTTCCAGGTGGCATCCCAGGGGCTCTCAGACTATTTCTGCCACAGCACAGCACAAGAAATCTTATTACATTACTTTTAGATCTCTTGGGCTTTGTGTTTTAGAACCAAATATGATGGTTTTTTTGCAATTTTGTAATTGGTTAGTAGTTTTAAAAATGAGGAAGTCCTTGGGAAACTTTTTAAAACCCAGATTCCTAAAAGTAACTTCAAATCATGTAAATTTGAAACACCAAGGTATGGAGTCCAGGAATCTGTAATTTTTAGAGGCTTACCTGGTATAGGTTAAAAAAGGCTTTGATCCCTCTCCCCAGTACTAATACAATCAGAAGCACTGTGGATGATGTCCCAGCTTCTAGAATTTTAAGTGCTCTTCCAGTGATTCTCATGATTGAAAATCACTGTTGTAAACTTTCTTCCATCTCTAGGAGTCAGCTGTAGAAGCCCTCACTTTTTTTTCTGCTTAGAGGATTTAGTAATGTAAACATAGCTTTTCAGGGACAAATAAAACAATCCCTGCCTGTTGTTTTTATGTTCATGAGTGAAGTGTTCTGGAGGCCTCTGTCAGTTCCTCTGTACTCTTGGAAGCTTGAATTTATGGTAAAGTCAGATTAATGATAGAGTCAAAAAGTGATTTGATTACAGGATGATCTAAGATTCAGATTTTTCAATCTGTCCCATTCTTCAAACTCATCTTCTGGAAAGAATTGCACATTATCTTTTAAGGATATTCTTATTCTTAGGTGACCATTAGAAAAAATCAATTTAATTTTTAATCAACAACTCCCATCAATGCTTACTTATTCAAATCTGTAAGCTGTAATTGCAATACATAGATGAATTAGTTGGGATTACTTTTTATTTCCCTTAGAGAAATGTGTTCATTGGAAGCATATTTTTAGGAAAGAAATGTGTTTCCTGTCCAGTCTGGCTCAGAATACACAGAGTACTCACCTCACTTTCTGTCATTTTCTGTGTCCCTGTACTGTATTGCTTTTATTACAAAATGTGTGCACCCTCAAGTAGATGGAATTCCTTAGCCAGGATGGCATTTGGAGTCATCCTTTGATATCCATTCTCCCTAGTAGCACCTGGCCTAAAGCTGACCAAAGATTAGTACCCAAATTTTCAAATAAGTCTTTTAAATTTGCTTGCTTGGTATTTGTGGATTTCTTGTAGAAGCCAGCATATGCTTTGTGTGCATCTTTGTTGACACAGTTGAAAGTGAGACAGAATTCACCAAAGAAGAGTCGAGAGGACAAGGTACTATGAGATCATAAAAAATCTATTCTGCAAGGACAGGGTATAGAATCTGAATAGGTTTTTATTTCCACAGATGCGAATTTGGTGGTGCGAGCCAAGATAAACTGGCTTTGCAGAGCATAACAGGTCTGACAGTCAACATCTTCTTCCTATTTCCATTCTTATCCATGGTTGCCTGAGGTTTAACCATACAATATTGCTTCTTGTTGCTCAAAAATGGTCAAATATCAGCAATTACATGACATCTGTGTTAGAATTCTGAGTACAATCATTGAATGGAGAAACTTTCCAGTATGTCTTAGGGTTTGTGAATTCATCCTAGAGTTCAGAGTACCCTGAATCTGCTCTCAAGTATATAGGCTGTTTCAGCTGGAGTCCCTTGGTTTGTAAGCCTCTTTACTCCTAAACTGTGTAGCCTGGAGGCTCAAAAGTCTAGTAACTCTCTCCTCTTCCTACAGTGTGCCACATTCAGAGCCTGAGAGGGGACCTTTGTCTGCATTCTGATAATACCTTTATCTCTACTCCTGTTGTATTCTATACCATTTTTGCAAATTTTCCCTGTTTTTGCGTTTGTTTCTACCATTGATTAGGGAAATAAATCTGAAGAGGGAGAATGTGTAATTTGTCCTAATTTAAGAAGAGTGTCTGGATTAAGGGCTAATCTTATAAAAATTCAGGGCCCAGGGGCCTTATCCATGGTATAGGATAAAGTCCTTCTTTCAGATAGGATACTATGAAAATGAAGGAACAGTACTTCCAAGTGTGTTAGATACTTAACTGTACATGATGAAGTTAATATAGCTGTCGCTTCCACACACTTCTTATTTGTGATTATGTTTCAAGTAAGCACTGCAACAGCAATCCTAAAAACCCTGTGGCAAAACTGAAGAGAGTTAGAGCTCTTCACTGATGTAATATTCTGAAATAACATTTTCTCAGGTTCCCCTTATTACTGAGGGCGTGTATAGTAATATATCATGCTAGAAAATTCTATTGCATCCTCTGGAAAGGCAACATGGAATTTTTTACACCATTCTTTCAATTATCTTTTTCATCCTCACATAATTCTCAGGTTAGATTCCCACAGGGAGGACTATAGTATTAAAGCTATGTGTATAAGGAAAATGTAGATGACATATTCTTCCTTTCCTCCCAAGGAAAAATACATGAAAATATTTCTCAAATATCACCTGAGAATGTAAAAACCATACTCAACACACTCAGAATGGAAGTTCTTAACCAGTGATTTCAGAAAAACAACAACAACAAAAAATATTTAACCACAAAAATATTTTTCTGTTCATTTATTTGTTCTTTCATTTTGGAAACAGTTAATCAGCCCTAACTTTGAAATAGGTATTGTACTAGGAAACTCTCATAAATTAATGAGAGTCCCTACTCATGAGCCTGTATTTAACTGTGGTATAAGGAGATGGAGGCTAGCAAATAAATAAATTATAATGGTGAGTACTGTAGAAGAAAACAGAAGAGGATCTGGTAGTGTCCATGGACTGAGTTCGGTGAGGATAGGCTTATATGTGGGTTTATGTAGCCAGGAAAGGTGTCCTAGACCCAATTAAGAGAATGGAGTCATCCTGTTATTTATTTAGGTACTGGGGATTGAGCACAGGGATTCTTTGCTACTGAGTCACATCCCCAGCCCTTTTTATTTGTTTACTTTGAGAGGGGTCTCACTAAGTTGCATGGGGCCTTATTAAGTAATCTGCTGAGAATGGCGTTGAACTTGCAATCTTCCTATCCTGCCTCAGCCTTCCAAATCACTGGGATAACAGAGTAGGCCACCACCGTGCCATTTTAAAAAAAAATTTTTCTTATATGCGGTACTAGAAGTGATGAGGGGGCAGATATCACTTTCACCCTTGGTATCTGATCAGGTTCCTCAGCCTCAACCATGCCCTGGTAATGCCTCTGGGGCTCCTCACTCTAGAGGGTTTAGAAAATGCAAATGGCATGATGTGATTAATATTTTTAAATCACCTTTGAAGCTGATGTATATCAGACTATAACGGGAAGGGCAAAAGTAAAGCTGGAAGATGGAATGGTATAATAATCCAGGAAAGAGATTATGGCAATATAGGCCATCTTAATAGAATGGAAGTGGAAAGAACTCCAGTTGATGAAGTACAGGTACAGGTACTTGTTCCAAAGAACAAGTCAATGTGATTCTGCAATTTGTATTTGGGGTACAAAAGGGAGTTCATAACCCAATTGAGTCAAATTTATGAAAGATGATATATCATGAGCTTTGTAATGTTTTGAGCAACCAATACAAAAAAAATAAATTAAAAAAAAAAAGAACAAGTCAAAAAACTTTCTGAGGATTAGATATAAGGGCTGCTGAAGAAGAAAGAATCTTAGTGACTCTTTGAGTTTGGATCTGAACAACTAAACACATGGTGGAAATATTTATTGGGATAGGGAAAACTGGATGGTGAAGAGAGCAAATCTGTGGGAATAAGGGTCAAGGGGAATGAGGTGTAAATTACTTGAACACTGTACTCAGTGAAGGTCCCTTCATTTCCATAAGAGCCCAGTATATTTCAGGCCAGGGGAATATCTGATTCTTTTCTTTGTCCCTATGAAAACATTTTTGGGAAGTAAAGAAGAAATTTTAAATTTATATAGACATAGCTGTTAGTCTACATGAATTTAGAGTATAATTGAAGTTATAAAACATTTATAGTCAGTCATGGTGGTGCATGCCTGTAATCCCAGTGGCTCAGGAGGCTGAGGGAGGATTTTGAGTTCAAAGCCAGTCTCAGCTAAAGTAAAGCACTAAGCAACTCAGTGAGACCCTGTCTCTAAATAAAAAATACAAAAAATAGGGCTGGGATGTGGCTTAGTGGCTGAGTGCCCCTGAGTTCAGTCTCAAGTATGCCCCCTCCCAAAAAACCCCCACATTTATATGAAATAACTTAAATACCAATATTAGATAATTAAGCTTTGTGGAAGCCATAGGGCTAAGTTTATCATGCAGCCATGGTATGATTAATTAAGTATGGTTAAAGTGAGGTGATGGTGATTTTAATCTTACTTTATGACTTCAGATTTCACTAAGAATGCAAATTGTTAATATAATGATAGAGTTCTTGGAGTTTTTTCCTTTTTTTTAGTAGATGGACACAATGACTTTATTTTATTTATTTATGTTTATATGGTGCTGGGGATTAAACCCAGTGCCTCTTATGTGTGAGGCAAGCATTCTACCACTGAGCTCCAACCCCAGTCTGTGCTTGGAGTTTATGTCATAATTTAGGTCTTTACAATATACCAGTTTCTCTGACCCTAGGCAACTATTCCAGGCTTCACTGTCCTCTTCAGTAAAATAGGAATAATAATGGAACCTCTCTATAATATGTGATAAATACATGAAAAAATTGTCTGACAAATAGAAACTCAGTGAACATTTGTTCTCCTTCTTGTCCTCTTCCTTCTTATTTTCATTTTCATTGCTGGCGTGAGTGATGAAAACAGCAGAGAGTTTCCAGGTATAGGCAGTCTGCTCACTGGAGCAGGTCAAGTTGGGAAAAAACATGGTAAAAAAAAAAAAGTTTACTGCTGCGTAAAACTACCCTATATGGGAAGGAGGATGATCATGGTAGACTAAGGCAGAAGAAGTAGGGGACAATGAAAATGGATGGTTAGTGGAGGAACTGGTCACCATCTTTCCAAACACTTGTCCCACAGATGAAAAGGTGGAAAGGCTTCAACATAGTAATGAATTCTGATTGTCATGCCATGTTGAAGCTCCCTGTAACTATATATTGACTTACTGGTGTTTCTGATTTACACTGCTCAGTCTTATATATATGTTAAAATGATTAAAAGCAGTGTACTCATTAACTGCAGACCTGATTACTTCCCCTGAGCTAAGACTAAATCTACCACCAGGACACTGATAAATTTGTCTCTTGACAGACTAGTATTTAATAGCATTTATCATCCCCCGTCTACCACCTCCTTTTGTGGTCATTTTCGTATAATTGGAAACTAGAAGAAATTCACACTTCAATCATTCCATGACATTTCTCTTTGTAAATGGCACCTTCTCTGTCACTTCTTGATCAGGGAAGAATCAGACAGTAAGTGACTCATTCCTGATTTGTTAATGCAAAACCTTTTTGTTATTTAATCATTTTTGAGACAGTCATGGGGAATTATTTAGCTTTCAGATTCTTATAAGTCATGAGCCTGCTTAGGCAGAAGATGTTGAGTAGCTTGTTGAATTATGCAAAGTTAGGTTCAAAAAGTCAATCTTGATTTACAGCTGTTACGTGAACAATTCAGTGCAGGCTCAGTGAAGCATATTATCTGCAAATAATGCTCTATACTTGCATAGAAAGAGTCTGAACAGAAAGTGCCTTCATTCTATATGATTAATGCAAAAGTGCTTTATAAACTGAGAATCACTCTACTGATATAAAATGGAATTCATATGCAACATTTATATGACCTAACCTAAGCATATTGAGGGAGTTCCTGTTGATATCCAAGAATAAAGGGGACCTAACTTTATTAAATGGTGGGAAATGTCTTGGGTGGTTATCTGCTGTTTCACAGACTCCCGTCTGTTGGATTATGAGAGCAGCATCAGTAGCCATTAAATCCCATGAGCATCCAATGCCAACTATTCTAGAGGTACAAAGGAGCATAAGATGAAGTCCTTAAGAATACCTCAACAAATGGGACTTACTCAAACTAAAAAGTTCTTTCTCAGCAAAAGAAACAATAAGAGAGGTAAATAGGGAGCCTACATCTTGGGAACAAATCTTTACTCCTCACACTTCAGATAGAGCCCTAATATCCAGAGTATACAAAGAACTCAAAAAATTAGACAATAAGAGAACAAACAACCCAATCAACAAATGGGCCAAGGACCNGTTTTGAACAACCAACAATAAAAAATTAAAAAATAAAATAAAATAAAATAAACCTCTAAAAAACCTTAAAAAAAAAAAAAAGAATACCTTAGGTTATGTTCTGTTTCTACATTTGTTTCAAATAAACAAGTAGCTTTGTCAAAGAACTTTGCACAGAAGGGTCTGCACATATACTTAAGTCTTGCTTTTATTCCTCCTAAATGATTTGTAGTTGAGAAACAGAGTATCTTTTTGCTTCTACTCCAGGTGAGAAAATCGTCTGTCGTTTTTTAAAAATACCACAGTGATAAATAAGGAGACAGAGCTGAGCTAGTGATATCAATAAGGTGTCCAAAAGAACAAATTATAATATTGAAAGGAAGTAGAAAGCTATGGCTATACAGTGATTAGTGGCTGAAATCTATGGCCAGGTCAGCACATATGGAGGTTTCACTTTATACATATGTTTTGGAGCATGTCCCTAGTCAGTTGTGTTAAGTACATAGGAGAGACAGATGTGTACACTTAAGGGATAGCCATTTCATGAATGGATTGGGGGTTTAAGGCACATCTCCAGGCTCAATAGGGAAACTGAAGCAGAAGCCTGGTTACAAAGATGTGGTACACACAGAGATAGTTGCAACCAGGTGGCAGGAAACAGACAAATTCAGAAAAATCACTTGAACAAACCATCAAGATTCCAGGTGTCAGGTAATTAATTTTACTGTGCGCTCCACACAGTGACTGCCTGTGGCCCGGCAGCCTCACAGGCTGCATTGTTTTCAGAGCACTTGAGACAACCTGAGAAAGGTATATTCACCAAATTTATAGAGAAATTTATAAGAAATAGATAATATTCCATAGTAATGTGTAGAAATCAATGTAATGTCAGAAATATTTGAATATCACCAAAAGGCACATGCAGAGAGTGCTAGTTATGCCATGAAAGGGCATTTGTCTTCTTTTTGAATATAATCATCTTTGGGCACACTTTGTGTGAATTACTGTTTGATTCTCTATCTCCTATGTGTCTCTGTGGGGATCCAACATTCTCTGTGTATACACATCAGGCATTTTTAAAAAGGACCATTCCCTTTTTTTCCTTCTGTTCTGATCTTTTTCCATCAACCCCTGGGTGTCATTTGTTCTTTTCTTCTGTACTCTCTTCCCTAACCAGACATGATATGAAGCTGAAAGAATATGCATATTTGTGCATGTTCTGTGTATTTTGATGCATATACACGTGAATATGCATATACACATGCATTTTTTAATATTTTGGGTAAGAAGTTTTTCTTTCTTATTGCAAATAAATTAGGTAAGTAAATATTGCTTTATTTAACTAACTTTAGAAAATATTGAACTTAATTAAATGTATTTTGCCTCCATCTTCAGTTAATGTTCTCCATAGCTATAGGTCTCTAGATCTGCCTTGGAGGTTTGTTTTGTTTTTAATAGAGTGAAGGAAGAGAAGCTATTTTACCTTCTACTTAATTACTTCTAATAGGCCATGGTATATATAATAATGCATCACTTAACATTCTGAAAAATGCAATATTAAGGAATTTTGTGTAAATGTAATGGAGTGTATTTATGAAAATCTAGATTCTACACACCTAGGCTATATGATATATATTTCATGCATATTGTCTCTCATTGACCAAAACTTTGTTATGTAGTATATAATTTTATATTATTTTAGCTATTCTTATTTATTTCCTGACCTGTTCTAAAAAGGACTTGAGTAGTATACAAAAATACATATATCACAAGAAAGAAAACATATAAAGTGTGGAGATAAGAGATCCTGCAATGTGGCCAAAGGTGGATCATTGTTTTGATATGAAGTTCTATAGGCCAAAACTGAGAATTAGGTGAAGTTACTCTTCCAATTGTAGAATGAGAGATAAGAACACATCCCCTAACAGAGAGGCTTAAAATAAGAGTATATAATTTCCTACTATAGTGAATCTGTAATAAATTATCACAAACTAATGACTTAACACAAGTTGATTTTCTTATATTTCTGTAGGTCTGACATAGATATTATCAGACTAAAATCAAGGTATTAGTAGAGCTGCATTTCTTTCTGGGAGTTAACCATGTTTTTACCTACCTTTTCTAGGATCCAGGGGCTTTCCACATTTCTTTACTCTTGGTGCCTTTCCTCCATCTTTAAAACCAGTGACACTGTATCTGGCAATTCTGCAGTACCCATGTCTATATCTGCCTCTCTTCTTTTGCCTTCCTCCTCCCTTTCTTGAGGCCAGCTAACTAGCAAACAATTCTCTTTTGCCTTTTGTAACTTCATGTGTTCACAGACTTGGGGGATCTAGACATGGACATATTGTGGAGGCTGTAATTATGTCTTTCGCAAAAGAGTGAGAAATTGCCTGGGCTTCCCAAAGCACCTTTGTAACTATATGGCTCAAGTTGCTGAATTATACTGGCTAAGGTCTCCAAGGCACAGAGAGAGCGAGACCAAGAGTGAGGAAGAAGAAAGTAGAGGAAGAGAAAGAAACATGAAACCAATAGACCGAAATGGGTATCAGTTGTGTTGCCTTTTATGTCCTAGGCTCCAAAATCATGGAATATTTCTTTTCTATCTTTACATTCACTAGAATTGAAAGAAAGTAAGACAATATTCAAGAGAGAGGAATTAGATTGAAGAAGTGTCAAAGAATTTGCAGGCATCTTTTAAAGCTACCACAGTCACTTTAAAGATTTACAGTGTCCCCTGAATAGCTTTTCTTGGAGATAACAAGTAAATAAAATTTTTTTCATAAGTCTCATAAAAGGACACTGTGTGAGGAAAAAGACAATGGTCTCACCGATATCTGTACAAAAATGCAATGATAAATTCATAGAGATGTATATTATGGCATTTCTAAGTGTTAGCACCAAAGCCCTTTTCAGGATG
Source organism: Marmota marmota marmota (assembly GCF_001458135.2). Lineage (NCBI taxonomy): Eukaryota > Metazoa > Chordata > Mammalia > Rodentia > Sciuridae > Marmota > Marmota marmota. The sequence continues at coordinate 3,808,789 of NW_025999905.1, read as the reverse complement.
AAGTAATTCCACAAGTTGCAACAGGATTTATTTCAGGTGTATAGGTCTCTAGTGCACTAAAGAAAAGCTAGACAAAAACACAAAGGCAATAGAAAAATTATTGAACCATACACATTCTTCAGCTGATCCTCTGTGAATATTGTGTTTTTGATAAAAAGTTAAGACTTAGGCATCAAAGAGAGAAAGATTTTGTTCCTTGACAAGAACCATGAACAATGATAATCTGTGTGGCTAATTAAGGAAAAATCATTATTTTTTTTAGATGACATTGGTGTTTAGTTCTTTGCTGAAATAAATTATGCTCTTCTCTATATAGTCACCAATTTCAGACATAAATAAATGCAAATGATTTTTAATAAATGGAAAATGAAACCATACCAACTTAAAATGGTTGTTTTCGTATTTCATTATAACAGTCTCTTAGAAAATGTGCATTTGTTACTCTTTGGCTCACATCCTTCCATAAAAAAAATAGTTGAAATTCTTGACTTTTCATCATTAATGTTTTTGCCAATATTTATATCTAATGCCATAGGTTTTTAGAATATCAGAGTCTAAATAAAATGAGTATGACCAAGTATGGGAATTATTTCAATTAGTTCTTATACTGTCAGTTCTTAAATCATGTTTTACTAAAGAGGGCAGTATATACTTTTGTTGATTATTAAGTCCTATTTTTGACTTCTTTTTAATGTCTTCAATAATAATTTTTTTTTCTCTTGGACTGAGAACAGGGTCATTCAATCACTTATATATTTAGCAATTAGTGTACACATGAGCAGTCTACTCTTTTCTTTGCAATTAAGTAATATAGGATGCAGACTGTGAAATGAATGAATAAAAGATAATTACATAGCATACTTAATCGAAAGCCAAGTTCACTAGCTTTTTAATGTCCTTTCATTTAAGTATCTATCCTTGATTATTGTAGCATGTTTTCCTACTGCTACCTAATAAAACAGGAGATTGCAAAGAACTTAAGAATGTCTGTCAAAGAGGCTCATGTATTTTTGCCTCAGACATAATATCAATAGATAACATGAAAATGGAATAAAATGCCTATCTGAAAAAAAATATGACATAGGAGAGATGTGAGAATATTTGGAGGACAGATTTTTTTAATGGGTTGTTTGATTTCTTTTTTTGGGGGGAGTGCTAAGATAGAATCCAGGGCTTTGCACATGCTAAGCATATGCTCTACCACTGAGCTATACCCCCAGCCTCTCATTTTTAAAGAAAACTTCATATGCCTAGAAAGGGATTGATGTCCTGTGTGAAGCCATGCCCTTGAGGTTAGAGCTAGCTCATTAACAAAAATTTAACATACATACAATTGTTATTTTCTGTTCACTAATCATACCAAAAAACAAAGTTGATTTACATGTTTGTGTATCTCTATATAGAAAAATAAAGCTGTTCTTCCTATGCCCTTCCTCTTTAGCTCTAATATCTTTCTTACAATCTTATTTTCCCCACATCTTGTGTCACAATTTGAATTTTATCCCAGCAAAAAAAAAAAAAATTAAAAGAAAACCTCTCTTTAAGGTTGAGTAATATTCCATTGTGTATATATACCACATTTTCTTCATCCATCCATCTATTGAAGGACACCTAGGTTGGTTTCATAGTTTAGCTATTGTGAATTGAGCTGCTATAAATGTTGAAGTGGCTGTATCACTATAGTTTGCTGATTTTAAGTCCTTTGGGCATAAACTGAGGAGTAGGATATCTAGGTCAAATGGTGATTCCATTCCAAGTTTTCTGAGGAATCTCTATACTGCTTTCCATAATGGTTGCACCAATTTTCAGTCCCACCAGCAATGTATGAATGTACCTTTTGAAATTATAGCATTTGTTGGTAAATGAATGGAGCTAGAGAATATCATGCTAAGAAAAATAAGCCAATACCCCCCAAAGCCAATGGCTGAATGTTTTCTCTGATATGAGGATACTAATTCACAATAAGGGATGAGGACTAAGGAAAAATAGAGTTACTTTGGATTAGGTAGAGGGAAGTAAGTGGAGGGGAGGGGATATGAGAGTAGGAAGGATAGTAGTGTGAATCAGACATTATTACCCTCTATACATATGCCACTATACAATCTGTGTGATTCTACATCATATATAACCAGAAGAATAAGAAATTATATTTCATTTATATATGATGTGTCAAAGTGCATTCTATAATGTGCATTCTATAAAGTGCATTCTATAACTAATTAGAAAAAAATTTTTAAAAAGACAACCTCTCTCTGTCATACTTCTGTTTTCCCCCTTTATTATCATGTATAGCCATGAATGGTTTGATATAGTTAAAACTGTTTGATAGTTCTTTTAATTATATTTTACAGAGAACATCCTTAACCTTTTCTTGAGTTATATGTATGAAAGCTTGTAGGGCAGTGTGGTAGCGGAGGCAAAAACAAGAACATTCTTTCAAATTAGTTAGTGTGTGTACCAATTATATTTTGGACACTGCTCTCTATTTAATCTCCAAGTTGAGAATCCTATTTCCTAAGTGAATGCATTATTGTTCATTATTTATGTACATTGTTGGAATATACAATATTTAAAATAAAACCAATCTGTTTAGTTTCCTGTAGTGACAAAAGCATGGGATAAATCTAGTACCTATAACAGAGAGGACACTGGGACTTGCCAGAAGTACAAGGCCACTTTATGCCATCTCTAGGATATCTTTGGCAAAGTCTGCCAAGTGGGAAACTTGAGGACTTTGGGGAAAGAAATTTAAAAAATATATCTTAAATCTTAAATTTAAAAAATAAATCTTAATTTTATCTGCCTACAGAATAAAAAATGGAGCAAACTATGTTAATGCATTTATTAATATATCAGAACAAACCCAAATATTATGCATAGCTATAATGCACTAGTAAAAACATTAAACAAAATTTAAATGCTTTCACCAGAAATCTCTAGTTACCTTAGAAAGGAATTGAAAAAGCACTGGGGAGAGAGAACCAGTGCTGAACACTTCTCATTGGCCCAAACCTGGCTTTATGTTGATAAAGGCTGGCTATTCTGATAAAGCAATGGTTCATGTGAAATCATAACATATAGGAAAGAACATATCAGACAGATGATAGAAATCTCAGTAACTGTGGGAGCTGTTTCTTTGTCATATATTTGACTCAGTCACGCAAATTTGCCTATTAGTAACAAGGTAAGTTGAATGCAACCTTGGAGGCCAATGAGGAAGCTGAGCTTTTCACTCTCTAGTTGAGTCAGGGTCTATTCTTGGACAGGTGTGAATTTGGGATTCTATTGTCAATCAGTGGAAATAAGGCTGCAGAGTGAAATGACCTGTAGGACACTGGGACATAGCAGTTTCATTAACATTCTGAGAAATCAGTTTCAATCTACACTTAAAGACTAATATGATAGGAAGCAATGTTCTAATTAAAGCATCAGATCTTTTGAGTTACAATTTAGATTAAATCAATAGTGTGTTGAAATTGTATTTCAGTTACTCACAATAATGAACTGTGACCAAAATATTTATATGTAAAGTATGTATGATAGACTATGTATTATGAAAAAAAATAATGGTTAAACATAGTAGGTTTAGTGAATTCTTCTTAAATATTTTAATAATATAAGAACAAAATTTCCCTTAAAATATGTGTATGTGTCCATATGTGTGCACATGGATAAAATAAAGCCTCCTTTCAGGCATATCCACTGTATTCAGATAAATGGTAAAATGCATTTACCATTTATATTTTTATGAGTTCTGTTTCAATTGTATTTTTCTTTTAAAAGTTCACTGTTTTTTGTTTGTTTGTTTTTTGATGACATTAGTAACACCAAGTATATGTACTTTGTCTTTGTATGGAAAGTTAATTTGTTGGCTAAGTGACCCTATCATATGCTTTATTATAATTAATTTTCAAAACAGTGCTCTTTAATAAGAAATTATCATTTTTTCATATATTTATGGTGAAGTAATGGAAGTTTTCCCTAATTATATAAGAATTACTTATTCTTGCATATAAAAGTAATAGTTATACTCATTCTCTCTTCATCACTGAAAGTGGTTTCATGATCAATAAATGACACATTGTCTATTTTCTTTTTTCCCTGTAGTCAAGGGACTAAAGAAAAAAAGAGCCAGTTACTGATGGCTGTGCAGGTCGCCTTGCCTTATGCCTGGGGGCCTAGCTGTGAGCATGATCACCATAGCAACTACCCCAGGCTTGTTTTTTCAGGGATAGAGATTTGAAATTGTGAAATACTTTGAAACAACTAATCTAATTGTTGACTGCGCCATGCAGTGGGGAAAATCAGAAAATCAATCACATTTCACCAGCTTCCAGCTTCCATTTATGTTACACATAAAATGAAGGTCTTCACAATCAATCTGATGAGAAAAACATTGCACCAGAATTTAGCAAGAAACCAGTTCAGATATCTGCTAGATATCTGAAGTGACAGGGTAGCCTCAATTCTCACAGTGAGTAGTAGAAAACTTTTTCATAATTCTCAGTTCTGCATAAAACAAGACAACAGTGTTGGACCAAAGGCCTTCTTATCCTGTAGTCCCCTCAGCCTAACACAACCAGTTGATTAAGTGAAGAGAATAAAAATAATATTTTAAAGCTTTAAACATTTATCATGGGGTCTGAATAATTTAATCTTTAAAGTTTCTTCATGGGGAAGTGGTTGGATCAATTAGATTTCGATGGTTAAAAAAAATCTGTTCTAAAAATACTGTCTAAAAGTATAGCAAAATTCAAACTAATTGGGTGTTTATATCTTCTATATACTTAATACTGTTTATTTAAGAATAATTAATAATTTGGTCATCTACTTTTACTACCAAAGTCTTTTGAACTTACTTTTTAGACAATTGACAAACAAATTAGAATCTTTGAATGTAAGGACCTGTGGAAAATTGCATTTAAGCCTGATGATTGCATACTTCTTTACAGTTTATAGACATTACCATATACATTCTTTCCTGAGCACTAGGTTTTCCAACAATGTTATAATTAGTAACAGTTTAATAGATTCTACAATTTAATACACTCTTCTCTTTTCAAAGAAAAGCGAAATTACTATTTTCATAGCATCTAGGCACCATGATGGTTGTATTGGAGTGGTGGAAAATGCTAATGGACTGAAGCTTATTCTTATTTAACTGAAAGAAACACTGTGACTGCTAATGCCTTTTTCTACCTAATGAACCAAATCTATAATAAAGCCACAAGTTCCAGCAATGGTACTAGTGTATTACAGTACACGACACTAGAATGACACTGCAAGGAAAGATAAATTCTGACTAATGCCAAGGACTCTGGATAATTATTACAAGGCAATTCCCTGACTAGTTATGTTGGAGTTGTCTCTACTGTTAACCTCAAGGAGAGATAGAGTATCCTCCTTGTGCTAGAAAAATTTACACTTCCAATTTTCACATATATGTCAAAACAGTGTTCCTTGTGATGTGCCATAGGGAGTTAAGCACTCTTGTTATTCCAAGATCCAAGATTTCACAGTACTGAATAGTTGAAAATGTAATCTAATCCTATCCCATGCTGCCAGTCTGAAAAGGAGAATGCCAGAAGAAATAACCAGGGGGAGTCATCTCAGGCATTTCTCCCCTTTAGCTGGTTTTCTAGAATTCTTTACTTTTAAATATTTGTTAATTGTAGGTAGACACAATAGCTTTATTTTACTTATTTATTTTTATATGGTGCTGAGGATGGGACACAGTGCCTCACACATGCCAGGCCAGCACTCTACCATTGAGCTACAACCCCAGCCCCCTCTAGAATTTTTGAGTATAATTTATGTGAAATTCCTAAAAAGAAGAGTAATTTAAAGTGAACCACCTTGGATTCTGTTGGTTACTTAAAAATAATGCAGAAGAATAATGAGGGATGCACAGAGGTTCTTCTGACAAACCACCTTTGGCCTTTATGTTAGACAGTGGAATAGTCATGTTTTTGCAAATGACACCTCGGTGTAAGTGCCTGCTACTGCCACTCTTCCACTAGAACAGTATACTTAGAGATATTAGAGTCTTACGAATTCTAACAAGATGGAGCAGATCCTTCCATCCCCAAGGGTAAAGAACCACCTTGAGTTTTAAATACCAACAGAATATGGAAAAATGGAATAATGAAATATATATTTTTGTGCATCTATATTACTGTGTCGGCATTCAACTAAAATTATTCAACAAGTAGCATATTAGAAAAATTAAAGCTTATCTCACTTAAAGTTTTCAATGCATAAGATCATGAATATTCTGGAAAATATCATGAATATATCTAGAAAAATATTCTAGAAATATATTAATGAATGTCTTAAGAAGTTGGCAGTTCTAAATACTCTTCCTTTTTTTTCTCTCTCAACCAGTTATTCAATGAATTATTTAAAAAAGAGTTGTGCTCTCAGGATAGGATAAAAGGCATTGCAATGAAAACTGGTGGAATCCTGGTAAATCTGTAGTTTAGTTAATACTGTAAGGCAATATTAATTTCTCAGTTTTGATCATTGTGCTACAGTTGTATGAGATGTTAATATTAGAGAGAGCTGGGTGAAAGGTGTATAGAACTTTACTATTTTTATAACTACTCTGTAAATCTAAAATCATCTCAAATAATTTGTTTAAAAAATTCATATCAATTATAGAGGAAAAGGAGTGGCATGAGTAAAAACTATGATAATTAGTAGGACATAGCCTATGATAATTGCTTTTTCAAAACCTACAAATATAATGAGGTCTAGAAGCTTAGGAGCACATGTTAAATATAAAAATACTGTTTAACAATATAGAAACCCATAAGATCAATTCTTAGCATTAGGACTTTCACAGTTATCTGAATCCTCATAGTCATCTCAATAACACAGAGCATATTAAGTTAGACCCTGAAAAAAAGAAAAAGAAAAGCCAAATCACTTCTAAAAACTTTAAAGGATTAGCTCTTCAATGCCATCTCTATCTCAAAGACATCTCTGAGATATTTCTTAATTCCCAAGAATAAATCATTGACCCTGTCCTTGACGGTGCCCAGTGCTGCACACTTAGCAGTCAGCTACTACAGAACTGAGGACCTCCTGTTGTCCCTAACTACTGTGTACACCCTTCAAGGCAAGAAACTTATTTTTGGTTTGTCCTCCCTAATGTATTAGCTCACAATAAGTTCTCTTCTTTTTTTCAAGTAATCAGTGGATTTGATCATAAAACATGCGCACACTGCAAAATTTTTGTAAGAGCATCTTAGTCATTTTCCTATCCAGAGTGCAAATGAGGAACAAGCCAGAAGAAAGATATTTCTCTCCAGCATATGCAGTCTTTAGGATTATTGGAAAGATAATATCATTGTCCCATAGAATTAAATATAAATGATGTGGAAAACAGGTGAAATCTCTATGAAAAAGGCTTTGGGTAACATAATGTCGATGTATTTGCTGATTTTGCTGTTTCTAAGTTCTGTTTATAGTTTCTAATATTGAAAACCTGATTATTTTAAGGGCTATGTTACTTGGGTATATCATTTTTTTGTACCAAGGATTAAACTTGGGGTATTCAACCACTGAGCCACACCCCCAACCCTGTTTTTTTGTATTTCAATTAAATACAGTGTCTCACTGAGTTGCTAAGTACCTAGCCATTGCTAAGGCTGGCTTTGAAGTTGTGATCCTCCTGTCTCAGCTCCCAAGCCGCTGGAATTACAGGCATATGCCACCGTACCCGGCTTAGTTGGGTATATCTTAACCATAATTTGTTATCTCAGCCAACATCTGTCTCTTCTGGCTCATTTTGGTAAGTCAGAAGACAAGCCAACCAAAAATTAGTTGCCAGTAATCGGTTTATAATTTTAAACATGAAAGTAGTGAAATAAAAGTTACATTGGAAAGTAAATATAGTGAAGAGAGAAAGTCGTGCAGGAGTCAGCATGTGATCATCCTCCACAGGCCTCCAATTGGTTTTGGCTTCATCAAAATATCTTGTTCATGGTTGGTGCATTTAGTATGCACTGTGGCTGCTGCTGTTGGAAGGTTATTACGTTTGACCTAGATTTTATTGGTGTATGCTCTAATCTACTCAATTATCTTTCTGGATTTGTATGTGTCTCCGAGAAAGATGAACCACCAACTTCTATTGGCATATTGAGTAGCTGTAAAGATTTGATAAAATGCTAATTGATAATAAAAAATTTAAGTCACTATTGTTATTTAATTTATTTTCTTCTTCTTTTGAACATTATTAGGGAAAATATTTTTAATGAAATATGTGTGGCTAACAGAAGTGACTTAGTAAAAGTAATATAACAGTGGGAATCCTATTTGGTATTTTTGTAGCTCCTACAATTTAGATAAAGGTCAAAGGTACTACAACTTCAGAATTGTGCATTCAGAAATGGCTATCAGAAGTCCCAAGTGCTTCCTTCATATAATTGTATGCTGAAATACAAATTACCCAGAGCAGAAAATTTCTATTTTCTTAAATAACATGAGTAGAATTAGAATTTGGAGCTCCTTCATTAATAATTTCATATGTTTTGAGACATTTAATGCTTGTTTGTGTTCCTTTAGGCTATGATATCACATGTTCAATAACTACAACTAATAGGAGAGAGATGCCTGAGGGAAAGACATGTAGGCTGAGCACTGGGATGTTCAGATGCTCTTGTCCACTCTTGACCTACTGGCAGTGGTGAGGTAGATGCTTCTGAGTGGAACAGAAGTGGGAAAACTAGGCCACGTTATAGCAGTGGGCTCACATTCATTTGAGCAGCACTCCTATAGTCATCTAATAATTTCTTGACATACTTTCTAAGTTTGACATGGTTTGGTTATATTCTCAAAATTGTTCTTTCTGCTTATAAATTTATACTATTTTCTTGTTATCCAGCTGGAGATTTTTAAAATTCTTTTCTACCAGGCAACTGAAGTTTTCTTTTATAATTTATTTTTGAACAGATAATACATTAACATGATTTGTATTTTTTCAAACATTTTGTATAGTAGAAGATACCCTCTGACTTTGCCTTCCATCTCCCTATTATTCCTCTTTCTTCTGAGTCTTTTAAAATACATATGCAAGCAAAGAAGGATCAATTTAACTTATAATCTCTATTCTTCTTTGTATTTTTAATGCAAGAGCCTGGGCTAATATCAAACTGATGGGATAGAATCCTAATTCTCAGTTACTTTATCAACAAAATGAGTTAAAGGGCTGGGAGGAATATGGCTCAGTTGGTAGTGTGCTTGCCTTGCATGTACAAGACCCTGGGCTTGATCCTCAGCACCATCAAAAAGAAAAATGAATTAATAGTAAAGTCATCTTTATGGGTCATTGGGAAGGTTAAATAAGGAGAAGATTGTAAAAAAGACTTTTCAATCTTTCTGACTCATTAGCAGATAGTGCTGAGTGTGATTATTGTCATTATTTTTAACCTTTGAATGAAAGGAAGACATGAAAAGAAAAATAATGTGGTATTGGTTTCATTAAGACTGTCATAACAAGCTACTTCAATCTTGGTGCTGTGAAGCAACAGAAATGCTTGCTGTCATAACTGTGGAGTCCAGAAGTATGAAATGAAGGTATCAAAGTCCTGTACTCTTTCCAGAAATTCCTTTTCTTCCCTCTCACAGTCTGTGGTGGCCTTCAGGAGTGCTGAGCTTGTGGACATATAAGCCACTCTCTGCCTCTGTTTTTACCCAACTCTTTCCTCATCCCTTTGGTCTCGTGTCTCTTGTCACATGGATACTTGTCATTAGAGATCATGCAGATTAATCCAGGATGACCTTGAGATCTTTAACTTAGTTCTATCTATAAATATCTTTTTTTTTTTCTGAATCACATTCACAAGTTTTGACATTTAGAATGTAGACTTATCTTTAGGGAGCTACCATTCAAACCACTATGAACATCTATTTTGTAATTTGTTTGATGATGATTGCTCTATTAAGAGAAAATATGGTTATTTATAACAAATATAAACATACTGATTGACATTTTGTTTTATATCAGCTTCACACATAGTAATATTTACTGACAAACTATGAAATATGAAATTATCAAATCAATAATAATAAATCTGCCATAAGCAAATATACATTATTTTTGCTTATACACTTATTTATTCTTCCTCCCATTCTGTGGTTCTATATGTGTATTTGTATGAGGTTGAAAGAAGGAAGTAGGGCAAGATTTAAAAAATAAAATAATATATTAATGTGTTCATCCCATTTGAAAACAGAAACTTGAATTGGTTGGCCACATCTTCAAGGATTCACTTTTACTCTCTGTTGTAAATTTCCATTCCCAGGGATGGCCCATTTCTTTTATATAATAGTAGAATAGCTTATCCATTCTGTCATAGCACAAAAGAGTTGGAAGAAATAGAGTGCCAGATGCATTTTCTATATATCTTTTGGAACAGAAAAAGTAGAGAAACTGTTAAATTTTTTTCTTTGAAAACCATATGATCCTGCTTCAAAGAATCACCATTTCTAAGAGAGAAAATTCTTGATTGCATTACAAGCATTTAGACAGAGATACTTTATGTTATCACCAGTTCATTCATCTGGATCTTACAGTGACCCAGGGTCCTGCAATTTGTGTATGACTAAATCATACCACAGAAGCAATCATTTTTAACTTTGCTTTTGATTTCCTCCACTGATTATCCTGTAGCATTTCTACATACCCATTTAGGGAGTAGCATAGCATGCTAGAGTTGTTATTATTTTAGTCTTTTAATAAACGTTTTTTTTTATTTTTCAAAATTGTGTATTAGCTGTGGTGAATAATGCCCTGTGATCTAAGAAATGCATTACTCGTCTTTTTAAACTTACTTGTCAGACTATCTGATAGGATGTTTTAGGAGATGGCATGATTTCCATAGCCTCCCATGTATTACTGAAGTTTCATACTTAAAGCTTTTCTAAATCTTAGAGATATGCTTCCCCATCCTATTTTTGTAGTATAGTACTTAATTTTACTTAGAATATTTAGTTGACAAATAAAAAGTATATAGTGGTATAATTTCAAAGTGTATAATATGTAGATTTAATATATGTATACCTTGCATCCTAATTGTCACATATTAATTAACACAACCATTACCACCTACAGTTTCTCAATGTGGAGTAGTAGAGGTGAGTACATTTAAAGTCTGATTTTATTATTATTAGCATTAGCATTAGTAGTACCACTGAGCTATAATATGATGTTAACTATAGTCACTATGCTGTACGTTAGAGACCCAAACTTATAACTGAAAGTTTGTATCCTTCTTTCAGTTTCTCCCCATTTTCTGCACCCCTCAACCTTGGAAATCACCGTTCTATGTTCTCTGATTCTAAGAAAGATTTTTACAGTCTACATAAATGTGAAATCTGTACAATATTTATCTTTCTATGTCAGATTTATTTAGCATAGTGTCCTTCAGGTTCATTCATATTGTTACAAATGGCAAGATTTCCTTCTTTTTATGGTTGAGTAATATTCCCTTGTGTGAGTGTGTGTTTGTGTGTGAAAATGTGTGCACATACCACATTTTCTATATTTGTAGACAGATTCTTGGGTTGTTTCTGTGGTTTTGATATTGTGAATAATGCTTCAAATGAACATGAAGAGTACAGAAATCTCTTCAACATACTGATTTTATTTCCTTTGTATATACACCTAGAAGTAGATTGCTGCATTACATGATAATTCCATTTTAAAATTTTTGAGGATCCTCATACTATTTTCCATGATGATTGTACTGATTTACTTTTAGTACACTACTATACAACATCAGCGAACAGGAAGGATACTTTTTTCCTCAACCTCACAACACTTATCTCTGTTTTTGATAGTAACCATCCTAACAGATATGAGGTGACACTTCTATGTGGTTTTCATTTGCATTCCCCTGATGATGAATGCTATTGAGCACATTTCATATGCCTGTTGCCCATTTGTATGTTTTCTTGGGAAAAAGTCTCTTATGATCCTTTGCCCATTTCAGAATTGTTTTTTAGCTATTAAGAAGTAGAAATTCCTTATATATTTTAGGAATTCAGTCCTTTTCTCTCTTTCATAAAAGAAAATTTTCATTGATGCTAGTTTACTCTGAATTTTTGAGGAAGGTCACATTTAGCTTGTCTTGGTATTTACTTACCAGAAAGATTATATACTTGTTCTTGGTCTTTTCGTGTTCATCAAATCTCATATCTTATGCTGAAGGGCAGGGTGTGTGAATGTCATCCTACCTGTTTGTCCATTACCCAGTGGTTACTAATCTACTGACACCTGGGTAGGAGAAGGGAAAGAAATAGGAAGATTGTACATATCCTGGAAATTCTAAGTCAGATTTGTATATTCCTTGACAAAAGAACATGAAAAACTACAACCTCCAAATCTTGCTGCTCACAGAGTTTTCCTTGATTCATCCTCACTCATATGTATTTATAATGAGATGATCTCTATCTTCAAAAACGTCTCTTGCCACTAACCATTCACTCTCTAGCTATGTGTGTCTTCTTTGCCATTGTGTATACCAGGAGTTTAGGTCACTGAATAGAGGCAAAACAGCAAGTTCTCGGATGTGAGTTTGGAGTATATTCAGCTTTACTATCTCAGTAATCATTTCATGAGCAGTAAGAGAGGTTGCTACTATAATTTAAGAGTGTGTGTCAATCTTGATTATCACTTGTAAGGCAAATAGCAGCTTCTTCCCACAGTCACTGGCATTTAGTTAAACTTTTTTTTTTTTGCTCTTTATATGAATATCATAAAATCCAAATATTTAATTGAATAAAGGTTAAGGTTCCTCTTCCTAAATTTGTTTCATTATCCTACTTTCACTAAGTAAACCATCTTAACATGTAACAGTATTTAAAATTTTCCTTGTATCATTCCTCTTTGTGTAATATTTAATTCTCATAGTAAATCATATTAACTTGTATGCTTTTTTTTAAATACAGAGCTTAAATTTTGTTTCCAATCTGCGATTCATCATTAATATTATACCATCACAAGTATAGCTCATTACTTGTGACCTCTTCCCAGCATCATGCGGTTTGAATGGATTATAATATTTTCTTCTATTTATTGTTGAATACTTCCATTGTGTGTGTGTGTATTTCTGTGTATATATATTTGTGTATATACATATTTATATACTATATATATGCATTTTCTCTTGTAAATAATGGTGCAGAAATTATTCTCATACACATATCTTTATATAGATTTACAATTGTTTCTGTTGGATAAAATTCTAAATTTGCTAGGCCATAAGATTCTGAAAGGCATAGCCACATTGCCTGTTGAAAAGGGTGTTGGAGGAAAATAGATGACTCACCCTTCTTTCATTTACAGTGTGTTTGAGAGTTTCCATTTTTGGTTTGTTGATTATTTTCCTTTTGATATTTTGACTGTATATTGGAAAGGAGTATGTCAGTAAATACTAGATGACTTTGGAATATGGATGCCAATTTTTTTTAACATGATATTATTGTAGAACGTTGTCTTATTCTAGGAGCTTCTTCCACCTTCCAGGGAGAGAACTTTTGTAATGAACTTACTTTGATTTTTGTAGAAGGAATTATTTTGATAATATTTGCTCTCATATAAAATGCCTGAGATAAATACATGAATTTTCCAGGATATCTTTAATAGAAATTGAAGAAAATAAGTTATAGTAATAGCTGTAATAGTTGTCTTTTTCTTCCTTGATAAATATTGGTAAAGGTAGAGACGATATTTTGTTGTCTAAAACAATATGCCCAAAAAGTAGATATACTGATGTCAAGATGGGGAAGTACAAACTTTTGCAGTTCTGTTCAATGCCACACATTTAATACCTGACCCCCAGAGGATTCTTCAAAATTCCCCTTTCAACCTCTTTTAGCCAACTTTATCAGGTGTCTTTATTATTTATCCATATGAGTGAAATCTCTTTATTTGAACAGTTTCTGATGTGCTGTTTAAATAGGAACAAGTCGTTTATTCTTCTTGTTTCTGTGTCCATGAAGATAAAATAATTTTCACATAATTGAAATTAGAGCATGACTGCTAAAATAAAGTTTGCTGAGTACTTAAAAACGCTTCGAGGGAAAGGCAATTTTAACATAAATTAATGTTTTTTGATTTACATTGTGTAATGTATTTTTAATTCCACTTTTAAAGCTGAATTTGAATTCATGCATTTTTATTACTTCTGTCTTTTAGATGTAAACTTCTTACCACACAGTACAACTTAAGTAAATGATTGTAAGAAAGCATGCAATTCTTGGTTCAGTAATTTTCTTTTCTAGGGCTATCTACATATTCTAATTTTAAATGGTTTATCTTAAATGGTAAAAAATATTCAAAAATACCTTTTAAATTTATATGCAGAATTATTGATGGTTTACTTGGACAGGGTCTTAAACGTTTGGGTGTCTGCTATTTCTTGATTCTGAAAAGTTCCACTATCAACATCTCTGTAGGAAGAAATGTGTAGAAAAATATTGTGTATATATTTATGTATACATATTTATTTGCATACATACACGTTCATATATATGATTATATGTATTCATAAACACATAAATATACTTGTCTTAGTCCGCTTTTTCATTGCTGTTAACAAAAGACTTGACAAGAATAATTTAAAGGAGGAAAAGTTTATTTTGGAGCTCACAGTTTCAGAGGTCTCAGTCCACAGATAGCTGCTTGCATTCATGGGGGCTGGAGGTGAGCCAGAAGGGCATGGCAGAAGGGTGTGACAGAAGAAAACAGCTCAGGACATCACAATAGGAAGCAGGAGAGAAAGAGATCACCTCAACTATGACAAAATATATAAAGGCATGATCCTGGGGACCCACCTCCTCCATCCATACCTATCTGTCTACAATTACCCCCCAGTTAATCCCTATTAGGAATTAATGCATTGATTATGTTAAACCTTTTATAGCCCAATAATTTCACCTTTAACTTTCTTGCATTGTTTTACACATGAGCTTTTCAGGGACACTTCACATCTAAATGCTAACAATACTTTAAATATGTTTAAGAGTAATTAAAATTGTTTTCTCTTAAATTTCATTGGTTTTTCACACATCTTGAAATCCTCCCAGTAGGCAACTTCTATGCTAAATCTCATTAACCTGAATGTACAGATAGAATATTGTTATAAAGTCTTCTCCCGAATCAAAACATTTTCCCTAGTAGCTGGGCATGATATGGTATGTCCCAACTACCAGGGTTTCAGAATTTATGTTGTAAACCAAACTAACAAGAGAAGAGAGACTTATCAGGTCCCTTATAAACTCTGTCGATCCTGATGAAGTCACTTATGACTCAAACTCAATGATTCATATACAAAAGTCCATACCTTTCCCACAAATATGAACCAGTTTACTACTTGGTGCCCACCTAGTCTTCTCATCTTGTGGTCTTTAAACTATAGTTAGCTTTCATGACCCTTTATCAACTCAGTGATTTATCTATAATTAAAATTTCAAAGTCTCTCTGATCCTTTTTACACATTGTTGCCATGTTACATCAAACTTCAACATATATATAATAGATAACATTAATATGTATTATATGTAATATATGCATTATAACATTCATTATTATGATATACATATTATAGTATTATGTGTAACATAATTTGTGTTATATGAATCATAGTATATAAATATGTAATTATATAAATATATGTTTTAATGAATATCTCCCTTCCTGGTTAATTTTCTATAATCCTAGCATCTAGCATTACACATAGGGAGCATTGTAGGAACTTCATAAATTTTTGTTGAATGAGTGAATAAACATTACAAAATTCATTTTAGTAATTTTAAAAAATACAGTTTACTTTGTCCTACAGTGATTTCCTGTGAATCTCAGATATCAAGGAAAGAAAGGGCAAACCCCTCAACCCACTGTTTAAGGCTCTTAAATATCTTGCTCTCCTACTTTTACTTTTATCACTATTCTAATTGCGAATGCTCTTTTATTTATGCTTGTTTTAATTTTCTATAATTTTCATGCTTCATCCCAAGCCTCACATGTAT
The DNA here is from genome assembly GCF_001458135.2 of Marmota marmota marmota. Taxonomy (NCBI): domain Eukaryota; kingdom Metazoa; phylum Chordata; class Mammalia; order Rodentia; family Sciuridae; genus Marmota; species Marmota marmota. The sequence goes on along the minus strand of NW_025999905.1, from coordinate 3,792,754 downwards.
AATTCCTTTATCCTGTTTTCATGCTTGGTTTGCTCTCTCTACAATGACCTATTCAGTCTGGTCTCCCCCTCTAAGCCCAAAGCTTAACTGAAGTTTCAATACTTAAGAGTTCCTTAGCTTTAGCCCACACTGGTGTCTCCTTCCTTGGCTGTCCCATTGTTTTAATAGTATCACCCCTTTTTATTTCCTTCTTTCTCTTTTCTTTACAATTCTGCTCTTTTTCTTTAATGTAGGGCTTTTTTCCCCAACTCATAAAAGTAAGACTTCACCTTTCCCTTTCTTTAAAGAAATCAGATAAACTAATTGAATAGTAGGAGTGGTAGTTAGAATAAGCACTGGTATCCTCAGGAGAAGGCTGAACTGGAAGCATGATTGTAGGGGGAGGGTTGTTTGGGGTCACATCAGGATATAGGGGCTCAGGAAGTCCTGGAGGAGTTCATGGTGGGCCCCCAGAGTAAGTAGCCTCTGCAAAAGGGCAGAAAGTTCACCAGAAAAGGCTCCAAAAATGAATATTTCCTCCTTGAAAACTTGGCCTTAACATATTCTAGGCTAGTGCTTCCTGGGCATCAGAAATGGAGTAATTTGAAGGAGCCAATCTGTGGCTTCCAATGCATTAGAAGTTTTCTCAAGTAAGTACTTTTTGGTGAAAGTCACATAGCTTATTTTCACCCTGCTGAGCTATACTGTCCTGCTGCATAGGTATGTCTTTTAAGACCATGAATAATTGAATTTCTATGTCAAATTAACTCATGTCTCTTGAGGTTGGCTAAGGAATTATTTAATTTATCTTAACTAAGCTATTTCTTTAGGTACCTAATAAATGAATAAATAAATTCATCAGACTAAAGTCCTTAGTTTTTTCAGTGCAGCACAGAATATGATCCCTGCTCACCTCTCCTGCTTGATTTCATCCTGCCTCTTTCATGGGTTGCCTTTCTGCTATACTTTGGCCTTCTTTCAGATTCTCAAAAGCTGGGGTTTCCTTGGGACACAGGCCCTTACACATGTTGTTAGTATGCCTAAAACTTTTTGTCTTCTCTAGGCAATTCTCATCACTACCCAACTATAATATTTCCCTATTATAAGCATTTGTGGTTACAGGTACTTCTCTTTCGCAGTCATTAGCATAGCTCTGATATTACATTTTAAAGTGATTTCTTGTTTAATGTACACTTTGATCACTTAATTGGAAGTTCCTTAAGAAGACAGATTGGAACTGTTTTTGTTCACTTTCGTATGCCAGTGCCTGGCACCAACAAGGCACCCAATAAATATTTATTGACTTAAGTGAACTGGGAATTTAATTTTCACTTGTGAATTCAGTTACTATACTACTCCATGTTACAGCTTTCCTTTCTAACATTGTTATCCCTGTTATTTAAACCCTATAAAACATGGAAGAAATCAAACACATATACAAAGTCTTCTAACATAAATGTAGTTAGTTATCTATTTAATAAAAAATTAATTTTTGCCTTTCACAGAATAAAGAGTAAAGTTGACATTTCTTTATGAACTTCGAACCTTTCTCCCTGTGTGTGGTTTTTGGAAACTCTAAGTACATTTTTAGTATCAATGCCCACTTCCAGGCAAGATTATACCCAGCAAAATCTGAAACAGCCTCAAAGCCTTTCACGTTTCAATAGAGGGAGTGTAATGATTTTACTATTCGACTTTGTGATATAGTTTCTCAGTAGAGTGAACACTAAATCAGTTATCAGGCAAGTTCATATTAAAGGAATGATGTTCAAAGAATTATTCCACAAGGCTTCTCATGCCTGGATCTTCAAAGAACACTTGCATGGTTTAGTGATACTAAACTATAAATAATTTTGAAGGAGAGAGAGAGAAGTTTGATGGCTTAATAAGAAAAGGTCGGTTTATTCTGGACACTGAGGTTGCTGGATGCAGAGAGACTGTAAAGACCAGGCTCTTTCTCCTTTTGTAGCTGATTTTGTGAATTTCTGCTTTGACTTTCTTACTGCTTTCCTGAGTTTATCCATAAACCAAAAGAGATTATATATATATATATATATATATATATATATATATATATATATATATATATCTTTTGGTTTATGGATAAAATACTGGATGAATAAATACCATTAGTGTGTGTGTGTGTATGTGTGTGTTGTGTGTGTGTGTCTGTGTGTGTGTGTATTTAATGTGGATGAACTGAATCACTAAGTAGGGGCTAAGTAACTTCTGAACTACAATCCCAACCCTAACAAATCTCATTTTAAAGATAAATAATAAATAAAATTGTCTGATCTATACATCTTATCCTTTAAATCTGTAGGGCAATCTCAGACTTGGCAATAATTTAAGGATTAATAATAATATTTGGGTGCTGAGGATAAAACTCATACAACAAAGAATCACACAAATTATGAGATCCAAAAACCTGTTATCTTTTTAAGTGTTATGATAAGGCTGATGATTTTTAGGACACAAGCTCTGTTAGTAGTAGATGTACAATTGTAGGGCACATTCCTCAATGTGAATATATAACTATATGAGGCGGTAACTAGCAAAGAAGGGTTTAGGTGCATATAGAGGTTTCCATTATAAGCCTGTTTCATCTTATCAAAGTGGTATTTTGTAATCATAAAGAGAATATAATGATAAGCATTTATTATTTAAGTGATCTGATTTTTTATATGGGTGAGAAAGGATTACTTTTGTTAGAATGAGATAGATATCAAATCAGAAGATATAGAGATTATGTCAATTATGTATTTCTGGTACTTCAGAAGGAGCACTGGCTTCTCTTGGACTCACTTTCATTTACAAATAGCTGCTTAACCTAAGACATGTGGGAGCTTTTAAGCTGAAATACTTACATGCTTTTCTTCCTTGGTGATCCTTCTATTGCATGCCTCTAACATGGGGGATAAATTGAATGTAATTAGCATTCAGAAAGAGCCCAAGTACACTAACCAAAGTACACTGCATAAAGACAGACATAGGCTGGCTGTGGTGCCACATGCCTGCAATCCCAGTGACTCAGGAGGATCGCAAGATCCAGGCCAGCCTTGGTAATTTAGCAAGATCCTAAGCAACTTAGTGAGACCCTCTCTCAAAATAAAAAATACAAAGAATGGGCATGTGGCTCAGTGATTAGGCACCCCTGGATTCAATCCCCAGTACCAAAAGAAAAAAACAGACAGACATAAGTGATCAAAGAGAACAGAAAACAGAGGCTTGAAATAAATGTATACTGATATTTGACAAAGAGGGTCAAGAATATACAAAAATGTGGGGAAAATATAGTTTCTTCAACAAACATGCTTGGTAAAATCAGATATCCACATGCAAAAGAATGTATTTGAACTTTTGTCTTATACTATATACAACAATCAACTCGATGTAGATTAAAGACTTGAATGTAAGACCCAGAACTATAAAGCTCTTAGAAGAAAAGATGGGGGAAAGCTTCATGACATTGGTCTTGACAATGATTTCATAGATATGATACTAAAAAGTACCACTAATATAAACTAAATAAACAAGTGAGACTATATCAAACCAAAATGCTTCTACACAGTGAAGACAATGGTGAACAGTGAAATGGCAACCTTTGGAATGGCAGAAATACTTGTAAACCATTTATTTGGAGATATATATATATATCTATATATATATCTATTTGGAGATATATATATATATACTAATTTATAAGGGGATAATCTCCAAAATATATAAGTAACTTCAACAGCTGCTTAGTAAAGCAAAAAAATAAATAAATAAACTAAATCAACCAGCCAACCAAACACATAACCTATATAGAAAACTGTCTAAGAGCCGAAACAGACATTTCTCCAAAGAAACCAGGACATAGCCAAGAGATACATGAAAAAATGCTCAACATTAATAATCATCAGGGAAGTGGAAATCAAACCACAGTGAGATACCACCTCACATTAGTGAAGATGACTATTAAGGACTTCAATATAGACAATGAATGTTAATGAGATTGTGGAGAAATTGAAACCCTGTATACAATTAATGGGAAGGCAAAATGGTCCAGCTGCTATGGACATGGTATGAGGGTTCCTACAAAAAATTAAAAATAGAGCTACCATATGACCCAGCAATCCCACTTCTTGTTGTTATCCAAAAGACTTGAAAAAAGTATCTTAAAGAGATACCTGCATGTCCATATTCACTGAGGTACTATTTCCTGATAGCCAGGATGTGGAAACAACCTTAATGAACATAAACAAGTATATAGATAAAATGTGGTATGTACATAAAATTGAATATTACTCAATGCCCTATATTGCAGGTGAAACTTGAGGACATTATGCAAAATGAAGTAAACCAGTCATAGAAAAACACATTTGATTCCACATACATGAATTGTCTAAAATAACCAAATCAATAGAATCAAAGAATAGAATGGTGGTTTCCAGGGATTCATAGAGGTAAAGAGTTACTAATTGGTGGCATGAAGTTTCAGTTAAGCAAAGATGAGTAATAAGATATAAAGATCTGCTGTATAATCTTGAACCTATATTCAACAGTTATGTATTATACACTTAAAAATCTGTTGAAGTATAAATCTCATGGTAAGTGTTCCTATTACAACAAAAGCTAACAAAGAAAAAATAACTATTATCCCAAAAAGAGTTGGCCACACTGTATACTGAGATATCTGTCCCTATAATCAGTGTTAGCCAAATGTGTATAGAAAGCAAGGGCTCCACGCTGGGAAAGCTTGGTGAATTGAAGGTATTTGAAGGAATGGGTTCTGTTGGTAGTTTGGTCAATTTTGCCTCCAAAAAGCTAGTCCTATAAGAATATTAAGTATAATTTTGTCACTTTAAAAAAATAAAAAATAAACACCTTTTAAGTGTTCTCCACATCCTGCATAATAGAGTCTGTCCTTTTTTAGATTGATATTTAAGTCACTCTACAATATGTCCCCAAACTATAGCCTGTTTTTGCTGGCTTCCATTAAGCCACATTCCAGGCAAAACAAATAACACATGGGTTTTATAACGTAATGCTCTTATTTTTTATCTACCTTTTGTCAATCTTAGCTGTACCCATGGTAATATTTACATTTGTATTTTCCTAATTCCCAGATAAAGATCAGCCCAGTAAGGATTAATCTTTTTCTTAAAGAGTGTTGAATACTAGTTAAGTGTACAGGCTTTGGGGTATCTGAGTTTAAATCCTTCACTGTGTTCTTTGTTTGACAGGGCCTAAGTTACTATTATTTAGTATAATACTTTGTTCATAATAAGTAATCAACATATAGTAAGTTGTCATCCTCATCACCTTTTGAATCTAACATCATACTCTTTTGTATTGTGGTTTTACATACTAATTTCATCTTTTGTACCATATTATAAGGTTTCTTGAGATCAAAGGCTTTGCCATGCTTAAAATTTTGATCCCCTTAACCCTGCAAACCATGTACATTTTAGATGCATATCTTAATAAATGAATTGGTAGGAATATACCTTACTAATAATGTTAAAAATTTACTATAAACTACAGGGAATTCAAATACCATGTCTTTAAATAATATTTATCTCTCATATAGTCATAGTTTGGATGCAAATTAGCCTATGAAGTCCATAATATAATCCATTCAAATAGTGTTGGTGCCAAATATCTAATTTGAAATATGTTAGTATATAATCAGAAAATGATTCCATTTCTATAAACTATAAGCTATCAATTTTCTTTCATTTTAAAAAATATGATCTGATGTTACTAACTGAATTTCCTACTAAAAAATAAGACAAAATGGTCTTCAATTATTGAGTTCAACAAGAAACTATACTGCTTATACCCAACACCTATAACCAGGTTCAATTACAATTTTTCTAAAACTTTAATTATAAATGAACCTTCCATCACTGTGGATAAAATGACCACAAAGAAAGAATATGAAAAGAAGCCCTGAAATATACTTGCGACCATTTTGCTTTTTTAAGGTCAGTTTTCACAAACTAAAGTCTATCACTGTTGACAAACTATTTAACCTTTCCAGGCATCCAATTTCTTACTATAAAATAACTGTGTTACCTGAAGATTTCTGAAATCTTTTTGAGTTTCAGATATTAAATGATGCTCTTATTGAAATAAGATAAATAGCAACCTCAAGTTGTTTATACAGTATTATAAAGAAGACTACTACCAGAATCCAAACTCATTTATTCATTTGGTCAATATATATTTATTGAGCATCTATTAAAAAATACAGAGACAGACAGTTTTAAGAATTAGAAGATAATTGAACAAAATTGTTAAAATCTCTTGTCTTTATGGAGTTTATAGTTATCTCCCTAGTGAGATAAAAATCATGTAAATCATGAGAAATTATAAAGCCAGGAGTAGTTAAATGCTAAGAAGAAAAGCATGCTAAGGAACAGAGGGTGACAGAAAGAACATTTTAAATAGAAAAACGACATGTAAACAGGTATATGCAGAACATAAATCAGGTTAAAAATGAGGAAAGAGCACTGGGACGTGAACAGCAAGTGAAGAGAAGGCCCGGAGTCAGGAGGAACATTGGAGGCCAGTGTTGTTGAAGTGGACCGAGCAAGAGAAGATAAGGCTGAAAGGTTAGCCAGGGACCAGATCCTGTAAGACAGCGATTCCCAAATGAGATGATTTGACCCTCTAGAAGACACATGGCAACATTTGGAGATGTTTTTAGTTGTCACAACTGCAAAGTGGATGCTACTGGCATCTGGTTCATAGAGTCAGGGATGCTCCTCAAATCCTAAAATGCATAGGGCAGTCAGATTACAAAGTGTTATTTGGCTCAATGTGTCTATAATTTAAAAACAAGGAACCCCAGTTGGGCTTGTTGTCTAAAATAAGAAATTTGTGTTTTAAGTGTGATGGGAATCCAGTGGAAAGTGTTTAACAGGACAGGAGGATGGCATGCTTAGGTTTGCTAGGGGAGAATGGCCGAAGATATAAGATAGTGGAGACATGAAAAATGTGAGGAAGTAATTGCTGAAGTCCATGAAGATATTAGTGGCATGGATCAAGTCGGGAACTAAGGAAGAAGGGACTAGTGGTAACTCAAGATATAAATAAAAATAAATGTTGATTTTTTTTATATTTTTGGCTATGGCTTTTTATTTGGTTTTTAGGTTTCACAAGATGGTTTATACAATTTACAAATTTACACTAGGAAAAAATAAATTGGCTTACATGGCAGGGTATCAAGAGTATTTGTCTATGGAGGTTGACTTTTCAATTTTCATGGTGACACGTATGAGAAAATGCATGTTTTACTTTATGCACTTGAATCCAATTTCTTCTAGGTCCGACTTTTGTCAGATAAGTTCATTGGATATCAAAAAGTCAATTTTATCTTGCTTATTATTATTTTGGGTTACACAAGAAGTTAAACAACCTCAATCAATATATTTTTCTGCATGTTTTATCTGAATAAAACATTCCCCAAATTTCCTCATCCATAATGGAAAAGTCAGCTTTACCCAAGAGCACATTTCTTGGCAATTGAGAGTTGCTCTCTAACTATTTGGGGCTTAGGTAATTAATAGCAAAAATTCATAGATATATAAGACATAAAATCTCCTAGTAAGCTTTAGGTCAACTTTGTTTTATACAAATCCACTTAGCATACAGACGCTTTGATCCATAACCCCAGTCGTGCTTTGTAGCCCAAGAATTCATGGGGAACAGCTCAGCCACTTTGTAATACTTCTGTATATAGAAAAGGAAAAATGTCTTCTGACTTCCAGACAATTCATTCATCTCTTTATTTATGAGTACTGGTAGTCTGGACCTTATAAATATTGGTTTAAAAGACAGATTCATGTTGGCTTAAGCAATTTGGGCTTAAATTGGCAAGATCCTTTAAATGGTACTCTATACAACTTATTTTTCTTTATATTTGTATTTTATGAAGAATAATTTGTAGCTGTCAAATATGTAACCTAGTACCAGCTTTCAAATAAGTCATTACATTCTCTCTATAATGCTATTATTTGAATGAACCCATTTAATTTAATATTTAATTGGAAAAAATTAGTAAACTAATCCCTGCTTCCTTAATAGTAGTTCTACTATTTTGCAACTTTGATCATTTGAAAAGGACCCCAATTCAGATTTTACCAAATTCCAATTGATTCATATATATATATATATATATATATATATATATGATGGACACAATACCTTTAATTATTCAATTAATTGATTTTTTTATGTGGTGCTGAGGATCAAACCCAGTGCTTCATACATGCAAGGCGAGCACTCTACCACTGAGCCATAACCCCAGCCCCTCAAATTGACTTTTGTGTTACAGTTGTTTATATAAATGTTATTGATAGATCATTAAAATTTATGAAACAGTGATTAAAAAAACAAATGGAAAGTTGTTTCCAAAAATATGGTATCATTGAATGCTTTGAATATTAAAGAGTTTCACCACTGTCGCAGGCAATACACTGTATCAAGTAAAGAGAAACTAATTATCAAAAATAAAATTATAAGCCTTGATAAAAATGGAGAAAAAGAAAGCAAACTAATCAGTTTTTAAAAATTTTTATTTATTAATTTTTAGATATATGTGACAATAGAGTGTATTTTGACATATATACATGAAGATAATTTATTCTAATTAGGATCCCATTCTAGTGGTTGTACATGATGTAGAATTACACTGGTTATGTGTTCATAGGTGAGCAAAGGAAAGTTATATCCTATTCATTTTACTGTCTTTCCTATTCCTGCCCCCCTCCCCTCCCTTCATTCCCTTTTGTCTAATTTAATAAACTTCTATTCTTCCTCTCCCTACCCTCCCTTCTTGTGGATTGGCATCCACATATCAGAAAGAATATTCAGCCTTTGATTTTGGGGGACTGGCTTATTCTGCTTAGCATGATAGTCTCTAATTCCATGCATTTACCACCGAATGTCATAATTTCATTCTTCTTTATGGCTGAGTAATATTCCATTGTGTGTATATCTAACATTTTCTTTATCCATTTACTTGTTGAATGGCACCTAGGTTGGTTCCATAGCTTGGCTATTATGAATCAAGCTGCTATAAACATTGATATGGCTGTATCACTGCAGTAGGCTGATTTTAAGTCCTTTGGTTATATACTGAGGAGTGGGATAACTGGGTTATTTCATTCCAAGAAGTTCCATTCCAAGGTTTCTAAGGAATCTCCATGCTGCTTTCCAGAGTGGTTGCATTAATTTACAACCACCAGCAATATATAAATGAACATTTTTTCCTCACACATTTTCCTTGCCAACATTTATTGTTATTTGTATTCTTGATAATTTCCATTCTGACTGGAGTGAAATGGAATCTTGGTATAGTTTTGTTTTGTTTTTTTAAAAAAGAGAGAGAGAGAGAGAGAGAATTTTTTAATATTTGTTTTTTAGTTTTTAGTGGACACAACATCTTTATTTTTTTATTTTTTATTTTTTATTTTTTATGTGGTGCTGAGGATTGAACCCAGTGCCCCGCGCATGCCAGGAGAGCGCGCTACCGCTTGAGCTACATCCCCAGCCCTTGGTGTAGATTTAATTTGCATTTCTTTAATTGCTAGAGATATTGAACCTTTATTCATATATTTTTTGACCATTTGTATTTCTTCTTCTGTGAAGAACCTGTTTAGTTCCTTTGCCCATTTATTGATTGGGTTGTGTTTTTGTTTGTTTGTTATTAATTTTTTTGAGTTCTTTGTATATCTGGAGATTAATGGTCTAAGGAGCAGATGGTAAAGATTTTTCTCCCATTCTGTAGGCTTTCTGTTCACATTCATATTTCCTTTTCTGTGAAGAAGCTTTGGTATCATCCCATTTATTGATTCTTGATTTTATTTCTTTCTCTCCAGCACTCTTATTGAGGAAGTCAGTTTCTAAGCCTACATGGTGGAGAGTTGGGCCTACTTTTTTCCTCTATTAGGCGAAGTGTCACTGGTCTAATGCCTAGGTCCTTCATCCATTTTGAGTTGAATTTGTGCAGGATGAGAGATGGAGGTTCAATTTAATTATACTACTCATAGATTTCCAATTTTTCCAGCATCATTTGTTGAAGAAGCTATCTTTCCTCCACTATATGTTTATGGTGCCTTTGTCTAGTATGAGATAACTGTATTTATGTGGATATGTCTCTGTGTCTTTTATTCTGTTTCATTGGTCTTTATGTCTGTTTTGGTGCCAATAGCGTGCTGTTTTTGTTACTATGCCTCTGTAGTTTAGTTTAAGGTCTGGTATTGTTATACTTCCTGTCACTTTTCTCGCTAAGAATTGCTTTGTCTATTCTGGGCCTATTATTTTTCCAAATGAATTTCATGACTCCTTTTTATATTTCTATGAAGAATATTGTTGGAATTTTAATAAGAGTTGCATTAAATCTATATAGCACTTTTGGTAGTATGGCCATTTTGACAATATTGATTCTACCTATCCAAGAACGTGGGAGATCTTTCCATCTTCTAAGGTCTTTTTCAATTTATTTCTTTAGTGTTCTGTAGTTTTTATTGTAGAGTTCTTTCACCTCATTTGTTATATTGATTCCATTTTTTTTTCTTTTGAGTCTATTGTGAATGGGATAATTTTCCTGATTTCCCTGTCAGCTGATTTTTTCCTTGGTGTATAGGAATGTCATTGATGTATAGGTTAATTTTATATCCTGTTACCTTGCTTTATTTTTTTATGACTTCTAGAAGATTTCTGGTGGGATTTTTGAGACTTCTAAATATAGAATCATTTTTTTCAGCAAAGAGGGATAGATTGAGCTTTTTTTTTTTTTTCCTATTGTAATCCCTTTAATTTCTTTCTTTTCTAATTGCTCTGGGTAGGGTTTCCATGACTGTTTTGAATGGGGGTGGAGAAAGAGGGCATACCTGTCTTGTTTTAGTTTTTAGATGTATTTCTTTCAACTTTTCTCTATTTAGAATGATACTGGCCTTGGGTTTAGCATGTATTTGCAAAGTTGAGGTATATTCCTACTATCCCTAGTTTTTCTAGTTTTTTGAGTGTGAATGGATGCTGAATTTTGTCAAGTTCTTTTTCTGATTCTATTTAGATATTCATGTCTTCTTGTCTTTTATTCTATTGAAGTGATGTATTACATTAATTGATTTCCATATTTTGAACCAGCCTTTTATCTCTGGAATGAATCCCACCTTATCATGGTGCACTATCTTTTTAATATGTTTGTGTATATGATTTGCCAGTATTTTATTAAGAATTTTTGCATCATTAGGATTGTTGGTCTAAGGTTTTCTTCCCTTGATATGTCTTTGTCTGGTTTTCATATCAGGGCAATACTAGCTTCATAGAATGAATTTGGTAGTGTTCCCTCTTTTTTCTATTTTATGGAATAATTTGAGGAGTATTGGTATAAGTTTTTCTTTGAAGATCTGGTAGAAACTCAGCTGAGAAGCCATCTGGTCCTAGGCTGTTCTTTGTTGGTATGTTTTTGTTGGTATCTTCTATTTCATTGCTTGAAATTGATCTATTTAAATTTTGTAGGTTCTCCTGATTCAATTTGGGTATGTTAGATCTCTCTAGGAATTTGTCAGTGTCTTCATGATTTTGTATTTTATTGGCATAGAGATTTTCAAAATTCAGATTATCATCTGTATTTCAGTGGTGTCCATGGTGATATTTCCATTTCATAATGAATTTTAGTAATTTGAGATTTCTTTCTTTCTCTTCATTAGCCTGGCTAAGGGTTTGTCAATTTTGTTTATTTTTTCAAAGAAGCAACTTTTTGTTGTATCAATTTTTGAGTTGTTTTATTGTTGTTGTTTCATTTTCATTAATTTCAGCTCTGATTTTAATTACTTTCTGTCTTCTCCTGCTGTTGGTGTTGCTTTGTTCTTATTTATCTAAGGCTTTGAAATGTAAAGTTAGGTAATTTATTTGGTGGCTTTCTATTCTTTTAATGAATGAGCTCAATGCAATGAACTTCTCTGTTAGAATCACTTTCATACTGTCCTGAGATTTTGATATGTTGTATTACTATTCTCATTTACCTCCAAGTATTATTTTATTTCATCCCTGATTTTTTCAGCTCTCCCTTGGTCATTCAGTACTGTACTATTTAATCTCCAGATGTTATTGTAGCTTTTAATTTTTTACTTTATCATTGATTTATAATTGCATTCCATTATGATCTAATAGAATGCAAGGTATTATCTCTATTTTTTTTTATTTGCTAAGAGTTGCTTTGTGGCCTAAGATATAGTCTATTTTAGAGAAGGATCCATGTGCTGCTGAAAAGGAAGTGTATTCACTTGTTTTGATAGACAAAATATTCTATATATGTCTGTTAAATATAAATTATTAATTGTATTCTTAGTTCTATAGCTTCTTTATTATTTTTCATTTTGAAGATCTATTGAGTGGTGAGAGAGACATATTAAAGTTACCCACTATTATTGTGTTGTGAGATATTTGATTCTTGAAATTGTGAAGGGTTTGTTTGGTGTATGTAAGATGCTCTATTGTTTGGGGCATAACTATTTAAAGCTGTTATGTCTTCTTGATGTATAGTTCCCTTAAGCAGTATGAAATGTCCTTCTTTGTCCTTTCTGCTTAATTTTGGCTTAAAGTCCACTTCATCTGATATGAGGATAGAAATCTTGCTTGTTTACAAGATCCATGTGCATAGAAGATAAGTTTTTTCCCATCCTTTTACCTTCAGTCTGTGGATGCCTTTTCCTGTGAGGTGAGTCTCCTGAAGATAGCATATTGTTGGCTCTTTTTTTTTAATCCAATCTGTCAGTCTATGACTTTTAATTGATGAGTTGAGGCCATTTACATTCAATGTTATTATTGAGGAATGATTTTTATTCCCTGTCATTTTGATTTATTTCTGGTTTTTTATTTGAATTAATTTCTCCTTTCATTAATTATTCCTTTAGTGTAGTTCTACCCTTTGTTGGTTTTCAGTTTTATTTTTCATTTCTTCTTCATGAAATATTTTGCTGAGTACATTTTATAGTGAAGGCTTTCTGGTTGTGAATTATTTTAGCTTTTATTTATTATGGAAGGTTTTTACTTCATTGTCAAATCTGAAGCTTAATTTTGCTAGGTATAGTATTCTTGGTTGGAATTCATTTTCTTTCAGAGCTTGGTATATATTAATCCAAGATCTCTTAGCTTTAAGGGTCTGGATTTAGAAATCAGCTGATATCCAGACTGAGTTCCCTCTAAATGTAACCCTTGTTTTTCTCTGGCACTCCTTAAAATTCTATCCTCATTTTGTATGTTAGGCATTTTCTTAATAATCTGCCTTGGTGTGGGTGTGTTATAATTTTTGTATATTTGGGGTCCTGTGTGCCTCCTGTATTTTACCATTTTGTTCTTGAGGTTTTGGAAATTTTCAGATGTTATTTTATTAAAAATATTGTGCATTCCTTTGTTTTATGTCTCTGAGCCTTTGTCTCTTTCCCAATAAATCTTAATCTTTTAATGTTATCGCATATTTCTTGGAAGTTTTGTTCATGGTCTCTTAACATGATCTCTTAACATACACACACACACACACACACGCACAGGCATACATTTGTGTGTGTGAATATATAAGTGATTTGTTATGGTATATTCATACATGAACATAGCATAGTTTGGTATATTTTATTCCCCAGTACTCCCCAATCTTTCAATGTTTTTCATTTTTAAATAGGTAATTTTTTATTTTCAAAAATGATTTTTGCTCTTTATTCTTGCTTAAAAAAGCTTTTCCCGATCATAGTTTATGAATATACTTCTCTTATTATTTAAAATACTTAATTTTTAAATTACTATAAAGTTCTGTACATTTTCCTTTGTCTGATTGTTCAGAGTTGTTGATATTTTACTCCTATTGTGTAACACACTGGATGTTGAAAATTTCAGAAATACTACTATAATGTATCACATGTATCGCCTTTTCCTTAAATTTATCCCTGCAACTCTGCATAGGATATCTCTTGCCTACTTCCCTATTTTGCCCTATCTAATCCTCTAACATTGCACTCTTACTATTATGAATGAAAATTATCTGTTTCCCCAATTAAACTACTATGTTCTATGTCTGTGTCTTAATTTATGTCTGTATCTCTAGTGTCTAACAATTCTTGATAGTAGTAGACACTTTGTAGATATTTGTGAAATTAATTTGATTTAGAGAGTAATTTTTTTTCCTGGCTGTCTTAATTAGAATGTTATAAGAATAGCTAAGCTCACTCCCTAATTCTGATATAATATCTGCCATTCATTGTGGTCTGCTCTGCTAGGCACTATTTCAAAATGTTATATGCATTATTTTATTGTATTTTACCACAACTATGTGGAGCAGTTAGTGTATTATCCTACTGTACAAGGGAGAAAACTGAGGCCCAAAATACAAGGTAATTTGCCTAGAATTGGAAATTTCAATCCAAGTCTTCAATTAACTTATAAACTCATATGAATTTCTCCTTTGCCTCATTCCTTTCCTGCTTCAATGTTGCCCAATTGCTCAGATTTCTAAAGAGATATTTTAAAAGAAGAGTAGTAGTTTAGTGAGTTCTTTAGCTTGGAGGCATTCCTTTTTGTTTTATTATTATTCAATCCAAAAACTCATTAAATTTGTTATTAAGAAATAAAATAGCATTCATCCCTTTCAATGCCAAAAACTGAATTTGTTAAGACTGTGATCAGAGAAAAAAAGATGGGAAATTAGTCATAGTTTCTCCAGTCATTAAATATTATTGGACTTTACAAAAAGAAGCACTGAAATATTTTGTTTCCTCTAGGTGGGAAAGACCAACAAACTAAATGATGAATGAAGCAGACACCTAGGAAATTATTTCTAGAGAGGACTTGGTGCAACAATACCATTTATAATAAATATTGATTTTTTATTGGTTGTTCAAAACATTACAAAACTCTTGACATATCATATGTCATACATTAGATTCAAGTGGGTTATGAACTCCCATTTTTACCCCAAATACAGATTGCAGAATCACATTGGTTACACATCCACATTTTTACATAATGCCATATTAGTAACTGTTGTATTCTGCTACCTTTCCTATCCTCTACTATCCCCCCTCCCCTCCCCTCCCATCCTCTCTCTCTACCCCATGTACTGTAATTCATTTCTCTCCTTGTTTTTTTTCTCCCTTTCCCCTCATAACTTCTTATATGTAATTTTGTATAACAATGAGGGTCACCTTCCATTTCCATGCAATTTCCCTTTTCTCTACCTTTCCCTCCCACCTCATGTCTCTGTTTAATGTTAATCTTTTCCTCCTGCTCTTCCTCCCTGCTCTGTTCTTATTTGCTCTCATTATATCAAAGAAGACATTTGGCATTTGTTTTTTAGGGATTGGCTAACTTCACTTACCATAATCTGCTCTAGTACCATCCATTTCCCTGCAAATTCCATGATTTTGTCATTTTTTAGTGCTGCGTAATACTCCATTGTGTATAAATGCCACATTTTTT
>NW_025999905.1:3754162-3777054 GCF_001458135.2 Marmota marmota marmota | reverse complement strand
TAATTGTTATGTCTTGTTGGTGAATGGTTCCTTTTAACAGTATATAATGTCTTTCCTTATCTCTTTTGAGTAACTTAGTCTTGAAGTCGATTTTATTTGATATGAGGATGGCCACCCCTGCTTGCTTACGAAGACCGTGTGCGTGGTATATTTTTTCCCAACCTTTCACCTTCAGCCTGTGTATGTCTTTTCCAATCAGATGTGTCTCCTGGAGGCAGCATATTGTTGGATTTGTTTTTTAATCCATGTTACCAGCCTATGTCGCTTTATTGGAGAGTTTAGGCCATTAACCTTTAGAGTTACTATTGATAGATGGTTTGTACTTCCAGCCATGTTTGATTATTTATCTTTTTTTTTTTAATTTAGTTTGTTTCTCCATGATTAGCTTTCCCCCCCACCCTCTGTCTTTACTGAGGCATTTCCCACTGATGGTTTTGGTTATTGTTTTTCATTTCTTCCTCGTGTAGTGTTTTGCTCAAGATGCTTTGCAATGCTGGTTTTCAGGCTGCAAATTCTTTTAACTTTTGTTTATCATGAAAGATTTTTATTTTGTTGTCATACCTAAAGCTTAATTTTGCTGGATACAAAATTCTTGGTTGGCATCCATTGTCTTTGAGTGTTTGAAATACGTTGTTCCAGGATCTTCTCGCTCTCAGCGTCTGTGATGAAAAATCCGTTGTTAACCTTATTGGTTTACCCTGAATGTAATCTGCCTTCTTTCTCTTGTAGCTTTTAATATTTTCTCTTTGTTTTGTATATTGGATATCTTCATAACAATGTGTCTTGGCGTTGGTCTACTGTGATTTTGTATGCTCGGTGTCCTGTATGCATCTACAATTTGTATATCCCTTTCCTTTTTTATTTCTGGAAAATTTTCTATAACTATCTCATTCAGCAGGTTGCTCATTCCCTTGGTTTGAACCTCTATACCTTCCTCTATCCCGATGACTCTTAAGTTTGATTTTTTTATGTTATCCCATATCTCTTGGATGTTTTTCTCATGATTTTTTACCAGCCTTTCTGAGTTGGCTAGACTCTTTTCAAGATGATATATTTTGTCTTCATTATCTGACGTTCTGGCTTCTACTTGCTCCATTCTGTTAGTGATACTCTCATTTGAGTTTTTAATTTGGTTTATAGTTTCCTTCATTTCTAGAATTATTGTTTGATTTTTTTTATAATCTCTACCTCCTGATGAAGATGCTTAATTTCTTCTTTTATCTGTTTATGTAATTCATTTTTAATGTGTTCTTTCACTGTTTGAATTTGCTGTCTCATATCCTCTTTAAGGTTCCATTCCATCTGTCTAAGGTAATCCTTGAGTTCTTTATTTGACCATTTTTCTGATGCCTCTAGGTCCTCCTGAATATTTAGGCTGTCCTGCATTGTTTGTACTCCTTTTCTTCCTTGCTTTTTCATGCTGCTCATGTTACTTCTTGTTTTGTTTGACTGCTGAGTTACTGTTTACTCCTATAAATTTATTTGATGCTTGGGAGGAAAGGTATTAGAAGGGAAGGGAAGAAGTCACTGTCGCTGCCGGTTTCAATGGAGTTATCTCCTCCGCCACATTCTGGTGACGTCAGTTCTCTGCCATGGTGGTATCCCATGCTAATTGCGACAGTTCGTTCCCTTTGCTGGGTGACCAGTGCAACGGGTGTGTCCTGACTGGCTCTCCCAAGCCCCGGTTCAATCCTGTGGCCACTGCCTATGAAGGCTCAGTTGGCATTAACCTCCGTAGATTCAGAAGGGCCGACCAGTTGTTTCAGCGGGATCGTTTAGTGCTGAGTCACAGCAGTTTGTCTGCGAAGCAGGTGAACAGGAGCTTGAATTCAGCCGATCGGGGCTCGGTGTGTGTTCTGAGAGGCCCAGACTGTTCACCCCAGATCCACGTCAGCTCAGCATTGCCTAGTGATCCTGAGGAAACAGCATTTAGATGGTTTACGACTTCCTATGCCTGCGCAGCTGAAGAGGTCAGAGACTTGATCTCTCTGCCAATATTGATTTTTTTGAAAAATAAAATTATGCATTACAAATTTACTCCTTTATTTAAATTGTTTTTCTAGGAAGTCATGCATGGAATAGTGATATGAGTCACTACTTTTATTTATAATAAAGTTCAGGTTAACAATAAGTGAACTGATCATAATATTTATATCTTTAACGTTTCATGCCATCAATCATCATTTGAGCAAAAACTAATGTTAAATATATGGAAGTTTGATACATTCTTTACTATGTGGAGTTATCTTTTCTGTATTCAGTCAGCTTATATAATGCCTGTAATTATGCTGTAATTTGACCTAGTGAAAATTTGATTTAGTATAATTTATGTTAGTTAATGCTGCATTTGTTATAGTAGCATGTAGAATATTTAAGGGAAAAATCAATAATGTCTTTAGAATTAAATAATTTAAACATATTTAATGTTTCTTCAATGAATTTCTCTTATTTTATTATGCTACTTCTCAAGGAAATAATGCACTAAGGAAAAAATCATTTTCTGTAAATAAATAGGATTTGAATTCCATATTACTATCTTAATCTGCTGGTATTTATCAGTTATTCATATCTTTATTTAAATACTCGTAATGACTTTTTTGACTATTTTAGCCTAAAACAATATCATCTATTCAGATTTCTGTAGGTAGCAATGTTTGACATTCATTCATTTATTCCTCCATTTATCTAATATTCTGTTGTAAATCCTTCCAATTTGTTGAATTTTTGTCTATGATAGTTCAGAGTCTGTAAATAATGTATTTAATTGACCTCTTTTGTTGCTTACATTTTGAGTTATGGTTTTATTTATACTCTACTCAAAAGGACTGAATCTTCTTTTTTGTGCCCTCACCTATACCTTCTGCATGGTTTCACATAGTAATAGTTACTCTGGAAATGTTAATTTATACTGAGAAATGAAAATCACAGTTTTTTATTCTCACAGAGTCCCTATCGTTATGCTCACTGACTAACTGCATATCACAGCATAAACTGCACCCCTCCCCTCAACACGGCTGGGTTGAGCAGTATAGTCCAAGTACAGGCTTTGAACATGTTCTAGTGGATCATATGCAGAATCTGATACTTAGAAAATGTTGGCATCTTTTTCAAATTCTCATGAAGAATTGTATTAATTTTTAAAATAGCCACAGATATTTTAAAAATGTGTGTTTTACAAAAGAACACATTCTACATATTAAAGGTAATTGTCTCATTTATGTCTTATCATCCAAATTTAGAAAAAAATGTATCAAGAATACTCATCACTAAAACAATTCCTAGTTATACTAAGAACATCATATTAATTTTAAAATCATTAATTATAAAATAATTCTACAACTTTATTGTGAAGATGTATACATCTAACCTTTAATTTGAATGAATTAAATAGATTCACTCTAATCACCTAGCAACCATCTGCAGTCTGCATTGAAAGTAATAGTTCTTTTTTTTCTAGATGAAAGTTGTTAAGATTTCCTCTTTGGAATCCCAAGTAGTTATGGTCCATGGTACAGTGGAAAGGAATTTTGGAGTCTGGTTTCTATAGTATTTGCCCTGCCACTAACTAGCTAGATGGCATCATTTAAATGCTTTTAACCTTTGTTTCTTTATCTGTACAAGAAGGAGTTATTAGATCATTGCTAGGGTTCTTCCAACTGTGATCAGAAGAAATGTAATTGCTTACAGTTAGCCTCAGGTGATCCAACTTCCTAGAAACATTATCACCTGATTTGCTTAATTCACCTTCCATAAATTAAGTAGCCTTCATTTCTAATTGAATACATGCTGCAAGTGAAGGAGTCTGAATCATACTTTAGCATTTAATTCTGAAGCAAACATTCATCAGCATTTAGGCTTAGAATAGAGAATATTTATATTAAGGAGCAAAAAACTTTGTCATGTTGTGACAGCAAAAACATTCTTAGGGGTTTTTAGAATCCTTTGACCATGGATTTTAAGAAGAAATTGATCTTTATTTATTAGTTTTAAATTATCCTTTAGGATAAAGTACTCATTAACAACTTGTTGCCATCAGATCCAATTCAATGTCTAGTCTTATCTTGGAGATCAGATCTAATTTTTTCTGACGTTAATGTAGATAATATTTTCCTGACTTATTGTGTTATCAGATTTGCCTGTATGAGACTTGTTGAAACTCTTTTGGGTGATGTGTTTATTATCTTAGTCTATCTGCTGATTTTGTGACTGTATGGATTTTTAAAACTCCTTGAATTATATACTTAAAAATCACTGAATTATATTTCATGTAAATTATACTCCAGTGAGTGAGCTGTGCTATTAATTCGTTATTCCTTTGAAGGTAATCCACACTTTTATTTTTTCCTCTGGGAGATCTTAGATTTTAGGAGCGTTGTGGGGTAGGAGTTCAGCATTCCACAATTTCATTATGATCTATGAATTTGTATATCTTGTTATTTTCTTTCATTGGAAAAAGTATATGTTCATGCATTTCATCAATTCTGGAAAATTCTTTCCCACTGTCTTTTTGAAGATTCTTTCTTTCTTTTTATTCTCTTTCTTTGAAGCTTGTATTGTATGATGTGACATTTTCATAGAATATTCTCCAGGTCTTTTAACATCTCTCCTGTTTTCCATGTCTTTATTTCTCTGTGTTCAATTCTAAGTAATTTTTAATATCAAATATAAAAAGGTTATATTTTACTGGAGTATGTATTTCAGTAAATTACTTCTTTCCTTATACTAATCTACTTTTTAAGCCACTTAGTTATATATTTGAAATTTTAGATATTCTGTTTGGTTCTTTTTCAAATGTCCTTCTTTTAAAAATATATTCTTCCTTACTCATGTCTTTAATTCTCTTTGTGACTTACAAATATTTAAATAAATGCAGTTTATATTCTGTGCTTGATACACCTAGAATTCTAAGTCCTTGGAGGTCTAATTCTACTGTTCATTGTTTCTCCTGATTCTCTAATGGTGGCTATTTCCTCATGGGATTTGTCATGTAGGTTTGTGGGTTCCTAATGGCTGAGACTTATTTACAGAAAATCTGAAAACCCAATTTGAGTGTTAACCCTAAAGAAATTATATTTGCTTCTGCCAGATGCTCAGAGCCAATTAAAGGAACTCTTTCCCAGACCACACAATATTATTAATTTAAATCTAACCTCACCTGAGAGCAAATGTAGATCATTAAGAGAAATATTTTTCTCTCAGAGACAACCTTAAAGAGCAACATCATCATTTTCCTTCTGTGATTTTAGGGCTTTTTAATTTTTTTTTTTTTTTTGTTCTTGTTTTGTTGTTATTTTCATGATCCTACCTACCAATCATGATAAAGAGACCTAGCTCCAACTCGTGTTCTTGCTGGATCCTGACCTTTGAATCCTGGTCCCTTTAAGAAAATGAAAAACCTGAGGTCCTGGATAAGGAGCACTCAGGGTAGCCACTACTTTGGACAGTGAGAATAATAAATATAATGATTTGAAAACTATAGAATATTAACTCTAATAATTCATGAATTACTAGTATAAATTACCTAAATGAAGAATATACATGTGTATGGGCATGAAGATGCTTAGGAAATACTTTAAATAAGAATTCATTTTCTTATTGTAGTACCAAGAGTTGCCTGGACAGTACTTTTGTATTCAACCAGTGACACGCAAAAGTTTCAGAGACTTTAAAAACATTGTTTTCAAGATCAAATCAAATTGGAGGCAATCATTCTTCATTCCATTTATAAGACCTAGGTAACTTTTCTCAGTAAAGCTAGTACTAAAAATGCCTTCTTTAAAAAGACAGGTAGTTAGAATACCATACAGAACTCATTTTTGACTGTCAAAACTGAAATTATTTGCAAGCCATAGATACATACAACCTTGTAGGCTGACACCTCACTTAACTGTTAAATCACCTAAAGGATTACCTTGTCTTTCTTTTATGTGAATTCAAGAGCACAAAGCTATTTAAAATTCCTTCTCTAGAGAAATTCTATTAAGAGTATTATATTTCTTTGGCAGCCCTAAAAGGAACTAGTCCAATATTTTAACATCATATTTTTAAAGCTATTTTGGGTTATTCTGTAAAGGGTTAGACTGAAACCTGAGAATTGAATTTGTCCTATGTATATGGCATGATTTTTTACCAGTTGTACAGCTCAAAGAGTTCTTTGACACCTGTCTAGTATCTAAGTAAACCACTGTGTATTAGCATAGCAACATTTAAATGTGCAAGTAAAACCACAGGTAAATTGTACTTTCACCTATTACTTTCTCCATATTTGAAAATGCACAAATAGATTATTTTTTTCAATATCTTTATTTTAGTTATTTTCTGTGGGGCTGAGGATTGAACTCAGTGCCTCACATATGCTAGGCAAGTGCTCTACCACCAAGCCACAACCAACAGCCCCTAAATTATGTTTTGCATAAAAGTTTTAGAGTGGTCAGAAAGGAGTAAGAGTTAAAAAAAAAAAAAAAACACCTTCATTAAACCATTATAAATAGTCTATAGTCACAGTGCAACTCTGGGGAAAGGCAATTATTAAAGCATAGTTCAGGTAATTTTAAGAGACTGATGCTAATAGATAATAAGCTTGAACATATTCTGAATTATAAAATGGAAAAAATGGACAAAAGAAGACAATAGCAATAATAACTACCACTTATTAGGTTCTGACTAGCACCAGAACTATATTCAATGCTTTCCTTAAAAATAGTCTCAGCTATAAGACACCCTTTTATCAAGTGTTTAATATATACTATGTTTATCCATGGAATAACTTTTTTGAATTAGGTACCCTTATTTTCCTAGTTTTATATTTGGGAAACTGAGTTTCATTCAGATGCCCCAAATCACATAAACTTGAAAGAATTAATTCATATGTACAAGGCATTATTGGCTAACTCTAGAGATTATCCTATACAAATTCCCCATTATAGTATCTTCATCCAACTGCTGTCATCTCAACACATTTCGGGTGTTTTATTGGTCCCATTTTAAAGATGGAAAAATACAGATAACTTATATGAGATTAGTTGTGTGTAACAGTATCAAGATTAAAACTGGTTTAGCTTCCTTGTAGAATCCATATACTTTCCACTATACTATCTGCCTTCATGGCATATCTTTCACTATTCAGTAATTCATTCATTTGCTTGTTTATTTAACAAATGTTTGTTGAGCACATTGTGCATGTATTCTTCTGGGCTGTGGACCTACTTAGCAAATGAAAAATGCAGAGTCCTGAAGGTTTCATCCTAGTAGGGGGAGACAGAAATTAAACAAACTGATAAATGTATGTCAATGTTAATAGGTGCAATAAAGAAAATAAAGCATTGGAAATGACTAGAAGATAATGTGATAAAGGGTACTTAAATTTTTTAAAGAAGATACTCAATGCAAGGAAATGTGCAACTTTCACTAATATTTTTATAATGCCCCATTTTTTCATTATGAGAATTGACTCCTTGGTTTATATGACATTGAAACTCAATCTGAGTTTTATCTCTTTCTTTTGGTTCTGGAACAATATGTTTTATTAAAAACCTACCATTTCATTTAAAAAATTATTTTGTGCTGAAATTTTTTTTTTGTAATTCTATATCCCCTACATAATCAAAGCATTTAATGAGTCTCTCTGCCCAGGTCACAAAGCACCTTTGCATCTATGATTTTTCTTGATATTCTCAATGACCTGATCAGACAAGTTTTATTGTAATCATCATCATTGTTATGCATATTGTCATTACTCTTTATCTTATTTTACATGGGATGTAGAATTCATTCTCGAGCCCCAGGCAAACATGGACAGTTACTCAGGGCTTCTAGCACTCTAGTTCATAACTACTGAACAATTGAAGTTGTTATGAGAGCTAAGATCCATTTTGGTCCATTGTCTAGCAGTTTGGCTAATAACAAAAAGTTATTATTAAATTAATTTGAAAGACTCAAGAAGGAAGAGGCAACCTAGGCTCAGAACCTGGGTTTCCTGACACCCCCCAATCCAGTGCTCTTCACTAGACATCAGTTAGAAGACTGCTTCTTTTAGAGGTTCCCAGGTTTCTTTTATCTAGTGAAATAATCCCAAGCATTGGGAACATCTGAAAATGCATACATTTACACACAGGCATGTGGTTGTTCTCACTTATCTGTGGAGGAAGTACTTCAAAGCCCCCAGGGGATACCTGAAATCTTGAATAATACTGAACTCTCTATGCTTTTTCCCCTGTACATACATGCCTGTGATTCTTAAATAGTTATTTGAAGAGACAAAATTGGAAATTGTTATCTTTCTAAGTATTTGTAGAAAATACCCTGCTTAATAAGGTGAACAAATATTTGTACTTATTGGGAGAGTATGCTTTTGCAACAATTAAGTAAAAGTGTCTTCTCTTTGTCATTAACACTTGATGTGGGATGTTAGTTCTTAGAAGCAATCTCATGATAAAAGCAGTACTGATGTCAAGAACTAATTGATTGATTTTAATTGAAGAACACTTATATTACAAAGTATATGATGGTAAAGATGTGTTCAACTTGTTTTTGCTTTTCTCTAAAAAGCTGAAAACCTTCTTCCCAGTAGTAATTAAAAATAAACAGCAGTCATTAACTTACTGTGGGGTTCTAATGACCACAAGATTGCTTCCTTGCATGAATGACTTACTGATCTAAAGCAAAGTAATTCAACTTTGAAATTATCTTGAAAATTAAAAACCATCCTAGATAATGAATAGTTTCAATTTCTATAGCACCAATTTATGTGTAATTTTCCTTTTTTATGTGTTCTGTACATATACAATATGCTAACAAAAAATGGTCTTGCAGGGATTCCACATCAAAGAATAGTGTGCCAAATTCAGTCTCTGGTCTTTTTAATCTTGGTGGTGATATTCATTCATTCATTCATTCAGCAAATATTTGTTGAAAAGCTCTTGTGGCTAGACATTTTCTATGGGGCTTTAGAGGTGGGATGATGGGAAGCAGTCTCTGTTCCCCAAAGAATTTATTATTGTGGGATTCAGATAGTACTTGATTCTAATTATGTCTCCTTTATTTAATTGGTTATATCACAATTTACTTAACCAATTATTTTCTGTTGGATACTTAGGTAAATTTATTTTTCACAGGAAGCTATAAAAAGCTTATGTTGGATGCCCCAATCAATAAATAAATATTCACACTTCTGATTATGTCTTGGAATGGATTTCTATAAGTAGAATAAGTAGGTCAAAATGCATGGAAATTTTAGTCTTTTGAAACTTTACCAAATTAGTTCCAAAATACAAATACAGACAGAAAGGTTATATTGTTTTTACATTGCCACCAAGAGTGTTTAAGAAATCCTGTCCTTGCTCCTTTTCTTGGTCAGCAATATAGAATATTCTGCTAAATGTATAGTATCTATCATTGATGTTTACATAATCTTAAAAATTATTAAAATGTTTATAGTTTCTAAGAATAATTTGGTGCTGATCAAAAATTCTCAACTGATATTGATAATTTATATCCGACAAGAAATCATCTGGATTATTTTCTTTCTTATAAATGCTGAATTTTAAAAGTCATGTTATAAAAAGTGTCATCTGTTGATTTGAGAACTTTTTTTGAAAAAAAAATTAATATTATAGTTATCCACTAGTAAATTGGAAATGTTGAATATTAACGTTAATATTCAAATAATTAAAAGCAAATGTCTTAAAACAAATAGATCTCTACTTTGTTAGGACTTACTGAATTTCTTAAGTACATATTTAGGATATTATGAGTTAAATTAAGTAGCAAAACATTATATTTGGTGCTAGTTCATTTTACTTAAGCCCAAAATTCCTACCTATGGAATATGAAAAAAAAATAAAAATGTAAATAAGTTTATAGGGAATGTCTTATTCGCTATATGAAGTCATGGACTGACTTCATGGTTAACTGGTTGCATCTTTGTGACATTTCTGCTGTTCCTGAGTTTGTATGCTCAGCTATTAGATTTCTGCTCTTACCTCAATGGTTACACTTTTCATTTCTAGGACCATGGGACACAAAAACCGGTATGTCAAAGTCCCCCGTGGTCATATCTGGGTTGAAGGTGATCATCATGGACACAGTTTTGACAGTAATTCTTTTGGGCCGGTAAGTCATCTTTTCATGTTGTTGCCAATATAACTGGATCTCAAAAGTGGGAAAATAGGTCATTTGGATAATTCAGTAAAGACTAATTAGGAATTTTATAGTGTAACATTTTATGTTCAAATATTTCCTTTTAAATATAGAACGGAAGATATGTAAACTATCTCACACATGTGTATGTCTGTATGTGTAAAATAATGGAAAATAATTTAGACTACTTCAAAAAACTACTAAAAGGTGCTTTCAGCTACTTGGTCTTAGTTAGAATATCTTTTTTTTCACCCACAGGAATGCTTTATAGCATATGCTGTTAGTTGGTGGTTAGCACATTCAATGTATAAAAGACATAGGCATAAATTTTTTAAATTGTTCCTCATATGGAAAGCATTATGGACATTCCTTGAAAAACTTGGAATGGAACCACCATTTGACCCAGGTTTCCCACTCCTGGGTTTATACCCAAAGGACTTAAAAACAGCATATTATAGTAATGCAGCCACATCAATGTTTATAACTGCACAATTTACAATAGCTATATTGTGGAACCAACTTAGATGCCCTTCAGCAGATGAATGGTTAAAGAAACTGGTATATATACACAATCGAATATTACTCAACATTAAAAGAGAATAAAATCATGGCATTTGCAGGTAAATGGATGGAGTTAGAGAAGATAATGGTAAGTGACCTTAGGCAATCCCAAAAAACCAAATGCCGAATGTTTTCTCTGATATGAGGATGCTAATCCATAATAGGGAATGGAGCAGGGCATGGGAGGAATGGAGGAACTTTACATAGGACAAACGAGAGGGAGGGTAAAGGAGGGAATAGAGGTGTAGGAAATCCCTAGTATATGTATGGAGACACGAATGGTGTGACTCTACTTTGTGTACTAACAGAGACACGAAAAATAGTGCTCTATATGTGTACTATGAATTGAAATACATTCTGCTGTCATATATAACAAATTAGAATAAATAATTTTTTGAAAAGTGCATTAATAGAAATCATATTTATAACTATAAGAGAGGAAAATTTTACCCTCTCAGGTTCTCAAGGTGACCTGGGAATTAAGTTGACATAAAATAGATTAACAGAAAAAAAAAACAACAACATACAAATTTAACATAAGTTTTATGTGGCACAAGAGCTCTCATAAGGAAATGAAGACTTAAAGAAATGGCAATACCTATCTATTTTTGTATTAGGTTGAACCAATAAAGGTAATACAGAAACATAACTAAATTATATGGGGAAGCTAAAGGAAGATAAGAATTATTTTAATAAGATACATTTGTGCTGAATTCTCAGCTGTGACTCTCCAAGAATGTTTCCTGTCTTTACTAGAAGGAGGGCAAGTACTATAACAGAGTTTTAGTTTGTTTTCAGAAAGAAAAGGGGAAAATTAATATGTCCTTCTTCTCTCGGCTGTTTTTCAAGTACCTTTAACTCAAAGTAATTTTTATGTCAAAGTGGTGTCTTTTGGGGAAGCATGTTCTGCTAACAGTCATAAGTAATATTTTGTTAGAATTTTAATTTATACAATAAATGCAGATAGGCTTTATGCTGATATTCTATAAAATATGTGGCTGAACTGATATTTTTTGGATTTTTTCATTGTACAACTTACAAAAGTTCTCTATATATTATTGCAATAACTTGTTATATGAAGACTCTTTACTGATGAAAGTGGTACCTAATTCTGATTAGCAGCCTTACCATCAGATTTTTGTAAAGCTAGACATATTTATACTTGTTCTCAATACATATTATAATTTAAGATTGAGTACCTTTATATATGTTTTTGAAATGAAATTTATCCACATAATTTTGTCTAAAATTAAATATTGGTGATCTCTAATGAAACAGTTTTCTTCACATATTATGAAGATCAATGCCACTAAAGGAGCAGCCACTTTAACTTAACTTTGGCTTAAAGTTCAATAATGGAGCTGAAATTGGATAAGGGTATATATAGATCAGTGGGAAAAACTTTAGGAGACTATTGCTATTTCTTTTTTTCTAATTATGATGACAACAACAAATGTACTAAGTCCTTTACTTGCACTGACTAATAATTATACAAAAATTGAATTTAGTCTTGGTAATACATATCAAAAATGAGATACAGACTAGAAATTTTGGAAATGTCGGGTCACTTTGTATAGCTCAAGTGTCTGTTGTGAAGAAATCTAGTAGCAAGTTGAAAGTGAACATAAATTACATCAATGCAGTTTTAATTCTCCTTTATCAATATATTAAATGTATTACTATATCATGTTTTGGGCCAACTCCACATTAAAATGTTAGTTAACTTTAGTTGGGTTTTAATTGGTAGGATAGTGATTTTGAAATGAAGCATTAAAATGTTATTTTCTATCAGTTGTCAGGTGTGTGGTAATTATTTATTAATAATAAAGTTATAAAATTTGACATTGGTTTGCATTTTTATTAAGTTAAAGCTGGTGTGATTGATTGATATAATTAATATTATTCCCCCAAAGTTGTATTTCTTATGCTTTTTCATTTGGGAAAGAAATGAAGAGAGTTGATAACCAGGATAGTGGAAGTTACACATATTTCTCCTTAGTGTCCTACCTATGGTGCAGCTCTTCCTGGGCCCCAATTCCTCCTGTAGGTTTCATAGTGGTGTTTTGAATTATTGAACTTTGAATAAAAATATATCCATATGAAAGCACATAAAATGTGAAAATATCCACATGTAATATCTTAAATCTTATATCTTATAAAAAGGAAAGAAAGAAAACATCCTTCTCGTGAGTGTAAATCTCATGAGAAGATTTTAAATAGAATTTACCCAATTTAAATTTCTGCCATTGGTAATCATAATAGAGCTGACTTTTTCATATTTAAGCAGACTTTTAGATATAATGTACTAAATACTTAAATCATATTTTTAAGTAAAATCTACTTTACTATACCTGGAGTCAAAGAAACAAAACAACTTTGAAATTTTTTTAATGCATAGAAAAATATTTATGCACACTGACTTTTGATTCATAAATTGGACTAAGCTATCGATTTCCATTCAGTAAACTGTGTCATTTTCATTTGCCAAAATTAGATGAAGTACCTTTTTACATGAAGGAAAATATTTGTCATGTCATGCAAACTTGTACTGTACAAGTTTTAACATATAATACTTTAACTTTTATATTGTGCTCTTGTGTTTTGTGTTCCAAGGATTTATAACTAGGAAAACATAGCTTTAGTGATACTCCCACACAAGTGTTAAAAGGATAGAGGAGAATAGAAGTTAAATTAGAAGCCCCACACGTTTTTCTTAAAGCTAAGCTGTGAGGTTTGAATGTAAAGATTTCTTAGTGCACTTCTTTATTAATGAATGGTTATCTGAATAATTTGTTCATTATTTTAATGTTTTTTCTAATCTTACATACTAAAATGTAAGTTTCACACTTTTAAAAACATAGTGTTAATATTATTATATTCCTCTAAGAATATTCTTGGTGATACTTTTTGGCTTATCAATCACATGCTTCAAGATTGTATATAAAGTGAGTGAGCACCAGGCTTTGCAGATAGGTGGTTGATTCTCTTCCCTTTTGGAAGTAGATAATGAATTTTCCTTGATGTTAACAGCCTATCTAAAGGTAGGCAGGATTGTCTAGAATGCTTATTTTGCCTTTAGAAATTGATTGAAACTTTTCATTTTCACTTTCTAGCCAAATAACTTAGGAAGTATTTCCAACTGCTTTTTTAATGTTTTAGCTCTTTGAACAGTAATTATATTTTATCATAGAATTTATCCAATTTAAATTTCTGCCACTGGTAATCATAATAGAGCTGACTTTTTTCATATTCAAGCAGACTTTTAGTTATAATGTACTAAAGACTACGAAAGAGAGCTTCTTGTTCTTTTTTTCTGGTTTATTATTTACTATTTTTATTTTTATGTGATCATTTATTTTTTGGATTCAGTTTATCATAACTACATGTAGGCTCTAGAGAGTATTGAATGATTCTATGAATAAATATTGATATTGAGTTATAGCCATAGAACACATTACAACAGGAGGAGAAATCTGAGATGACTTTTATTCTGACACCCACATTTCTAAATTGTTTTTTTTTTAAGAGAGAGACAGATAGAGAGAGAGAATTTTTTTTTAATATTTATTGTTAGTTTTCGGCAGACATAACATCTTTGTATGTGGTGCTGAGGATCGAACCCGGGCCGCACGCATGCCAGGCAAGCGCATTACCGCTTGAGCCACATCCCCAGCCCACATTTCTAATTTGTTGAAGATAACATCTTGGGAAGAAACTAGTACACTATCTTACAAACATAGGTGATATAACAGAAAATCAGATATTCTTGGATATGGAACTCTCTACTAATTTGTATGGCCTTACATTTTTTCATGAGTAAGATTAGAGTCTTTCCTCTAAGTCCATCTTAATGATAAATGAGCAAATATAAATATGTGCATACATATACATATACATAAACACAACCAAAATTTTAATGAATATCCTAAGTAAACTAATATAGAACTGCAAGAAAACAAAACATTGTTTATCCAGGGATGAAACATACAATCATTTAAATCTGTATTTGTGAAAAACTTTAATGATATCATATTCATGATATTAAGTGAATAATATAAAAATAAAGAACTGAATATATATTGATTATCTTCAATTGTTAATGCCTCTGGTTGATTTTTTCTTTATTCTGTTATACTTGTCTATATTTTAAAACTTTTGCAAAAAAAATTAATTACTTTTATCATCAGAAAAAGTAATTTTTAAAAATAAGATTAAGATGGTTGAAAGCAAATGACTTCTAAGTTTAATGCTAGCTCTAAGTTCCATATTGCTATGACCATAGGGAAAAATATCGCAGAAGTGGTTGGATACAAAATGTTTCTATTATGCATAATACTATCTCCATGATATATATTTATAATAAACCTCTTGAATCATTGATCAATAAGAGAAAATAGTCTCTCTTCTCATAATATGAATTCACTAATTTATGCCTTCAGTTTGAATTTCTAGATATATCCAGATATTATTAAGTTTCTTTTAAAATTATGATAGTTGCGTAGAAGTGATCAGTACATATTACTACTTGATTTTACTTGATTACATAATAAATATATTCGATGATTCTGATATGTTGGTTTGTGATTGCTTGAAATATTTTCTAAATGTTTCTCTTAGTAATTTTTTTCCCTTTGTCAAATAGTATCTTTCACTTGACCACTCCTACTTCCATGTAGATGACATTAACACATTTTCTGAAATACTCATGTTGGTCTTTTCAGCACCCCAAAGTAACTATTATAGATAATTATGTATGTTCTGTATACTAGTAATGGCAGAAGCACATAAAAAACAAATTTTACATTTGTGTTTGTATGTGTACATGCATGGCTGTGAGTTTTTGAGTAATAATTTTTGACTACTCCAGATTAGCAAACTCTTCATCAATTAAAAATGCATATGCATTTCACTCTTCCACGTTTTATAGATATTCATTCCAGTATGCAGAGGTATTCTCTTCTTTTGGTGAAAAATACAAATATGACTCTTTCCATGGTCTCCATTTAGCTTGTATATGTCTATTTTTGTTTATCTTTAAGTCAGAAGCAATTTAGATATTTTCACTCTGTGCTGCATAGTGACTTATCATATGGAAATATGTCACAATAGAAATTCTAGCATCTAAAAAGAAATCAAAACTAAATAATTTATTTAGCATCTAAAGTAAATAGTTTAGCAAATGGATCAAAGGACATTAGAAAAAAACAGTGTTGGTTTAAGCATTTCAAGACAAAGATAACCTTTTCAAAATATATGAATGTATTTTTTTTTTTTGCACTAGGTATTGAACCCAAAGGCACTTAACCACTAAGCTACAGCCTCAGCCCTTTTAATTAATTAATTAATTAATTAGTTTTCTATTTTGAGTCAGGGTCTCACTAAGTTGCTTTAGTCCTCCCTAAGTTGCTGAGACTGGCTTTGAACTCATGATCCTCCTGCCTCAGCCTCCCTAGTTGCTGGAATTACAGGCATGTACCACCATGCCTGGCTATATTTTGATTTATAGGACTGTGATCACTGTGTCACCTTGTGAGCAATTTCTGTGCAGGAACCATGAAGAAGAACTGAACCATTTGGGTGCAGAAATTATCATGGTACTCTGTCTATCCAAGAATGAAAAACTATAATTTATACTTTAAATGATTTTTAAGTTCCAAGTAATTAAAAAATACTTAATTCAATCACTTACTTTATTGATACCTAGCTAAATAAAATATCAGCCCCCTAGAGCATTTTTAAAAGAAATATGCCTATTTGAAGATGGAAATTTTAGCAATAAATGAGCATTAGAAATAATATTTATAAATGAAATGAGCTGGAGAATCTGAAAGTGATGATATATAAGAGAGTATGAGAAACAAAGGTTAAAATTTCATAGAATTCCTTTTGAAATTCATGAAATGCAAAGAAGTTTTCACTTTTAAAAACTAGTGGAAAAATAAAAGAGAAAAGTAAAGTTTATTCTTTCACGCCATGGAAAGTCTTTCATTTATGCCTTAAAGACACATTTTTGAGCTTCTGCTATGTTTCCATCTTGGTTTGTGGCCTGTAGAACCTCATAGGTGGAATGGATCAGGAGAAACAAGAATTATATTTTATATTAGCTAGGGAGAGGTTGATGGATTAGGATATATGTATATATATGAGTAAGATACACACACACACACACATAATGGACATTTTAAGAGGTTTAGTGTCTGTCATACCTGTTTTGAATTTTTTTGACATTATTAATAAGAAATTCAATTTTTGATTAAGGCTGCAAGAATAAGATTCTTGGAGTTACAGGAAGGATGAAAGGAAGGGACTTTTTGATACTACTGAAACCATATCACAAAAAAATGAATTGAGACAGATATTTGGGAAATTTCAAAAATGCTCAGAGATTGTAAGAGCAAAGATTCAAGTCATGGATAATAAGGGGTGTGTGCTGAGCCTGTGAATCTTCCTAAATCTTTTGTCACTGTTGCCAAGCATGAATAGAACCCGAAACCCAGAAGGAGCAGGTGAGAGGCTCCTGATGTATACCCCTGTGAGCAAGGAAGGATAAATTAGAGGGGAGACAGGCAATCAAGTCATTACAGCAGTGTAAGTTCTCCAAGTGGTGATATGACAGGGCCTCTTGGTGAAGTAGTACTTTTAGGTACTAAAATCCTACAAGAAAAACTATGAAAATCTCCCAGGAGAATTTGGTAGAATAGAACCAATTCTAGAATTAGTGAAAATACTATATGTTAAATATTGCATTACATTGGCACTCTAGATGCTGTGTACTTTGTGAATGAAGTGATTTGTGCCTGGAGTGGTTAATGGCTTTCAGCTGCATTGAAAATATTCTTATACAATACAGGATAATCTTGTGGACTTATGAGAATGAATTGACATTTCATTTTATTTCTTGATGAAGTACAGCATTTTCTTCGGATAAATTCTCTAGAACTGTGAGAGTAGCTTTTATTTAAAACCAGCCATTTTCAAATAAAGAAAAAGATCATTAGACTGTGTTGACAGCATCCAAGTAAAGTGGTCTGTTCACATATTCTTGAGCAATGTTGCTTAGACTTTAATTGGCTGTATTTCCTCGTTTTATAGTACATACTTGTTCATTAAATTTTTGTTAAAATTAAAATAATCTATATTTTATAGCAAAAATAATGATGAAAATAGTTTTGTAATTCTTACCTTGGTGATTTTCTTCAATTGTTTCTCACAGTTACCTTAACAGTATTAGAACCTGGCAAACCCACATTTTTTTTGGTATGACTTTCCATTTGACTGGTTTAGACAAAGGCATGCATTTCATGAAAAGGCTAAAACCAATGGAAATGAATATCATTGTAATGAAAATATCTGTGCAAGATAGCTAAGTCTCAGAAGAGAGCCCATTGTCTGGAGCAATTCTCAAATTGGAGAAATATCCTTACAGAAAGAAGAAACAAAGAGTCCTTCAGGATTAACTTCACTTTTGGTTAGATTTTTTTGTGTGTTTAATTATTAATTATGACATTCAACAAAATACATGATTTTAAGAAGAAAACATAGAAAGATAAAATAGGAATGAAATAAATACTATCATACCCTCCCCCTAAGAACAGGCACAACCTAAACTTTCATTTCTGCCAAATAAAATTTATCCTCTATCTTAATTATTCTGCTAGTGTAGAAATCATTTTCCACATGATTTCATTTTCACATAGGAGAATGTCAGAAGAATTGTCATTAGATTTCATTGCTATGGCAGATAGTGTTCCTGAGGGCCATTTAGTTACAGGATTAAATGTGGTTCGTTTTATTAGAAGTGTGTATTTACTGACAGTGGGTCAGGAGTCAAGATTTACTGAAATATATGCAGGGTTATTAATTTGCCAATTTTATAAGCTCTCAGAATTTTTTAAAAAGTGGGGTTATAGCCCTTAATATACTTCTAAGAATCAACTGGTGACTACATAACTGGATCTACATAGAAACTGTGAAATATGAGGGGGCTAAAGAGAACAATATGCAGTCAAATATACTCTCAATCAAGGTTTTAGATTGAATGACCTCGTTTAAATTGCTGTATACTTATACAATATTTGCTTTCCACCTACCTTAATAAACAGCAAATTATGTAAATGACTTTATAAGTTTTAAATTATGTTAATAATTATCTTTAGGTTGAGATTCTTGGAGATAGCTTTTTTAGAAATTTTTATGTTTTCAAAGCTTGTCGGGTAATTTTTAGAAAGTCTGTTCTTTGTCAGTATCTCATTGATATACTAAAATGACTTGGAAGACAAATTTAAGGTCAGTTTGATTATGAGTGACTTGGTTGATTGTTTTCAGTATAATGGAACCTTGCATGTAGCCTATAATGAACTATAGTAACTATGCCTTTAGACATTATCTATAGTAAGACCCCTAGAAAACTGTGGCATATTAAAAATTATCTAACTTGGTAAATCAAGCAAGTGAAAATATAATTTTTTAATACAGTGGTCAGAATCAGAGCCATGAGGTATGTTCCATTGATGGGGCACCACAGGCCCATAGCTTTGGAACTAAATAGAAGTGATTCCTGTAATATGACTCCTGTAATATGACTCCTGCTCTACTTCATTCTCTTGTCACTAAGGATTTTTCTGAAAAGAACTCTGAGAACATCATTGTGCTTCTTAAGACATTATTATCAACCTACGACACCTATTATACTCAATGAAGAAATGTTAGAAGCCTTCCCTTTTAAATCAAAACAATGCAAGAAAGCCCACTCTTACCTCTACTGTTCAACTTTGTCAATGCTAAAGGTCACTGACAGTGCAGGTTAAGAAAGAGAAATAAAGATGTAGGCTCAGAAGGAACATTCCAAACTTATTTTTCATAAATATTATATTGTCTATTAAACCCAGAAGAATCTGCACAGCTATTGAGACCGAAATGCAAGTTTTACTAGTATAATAGCTCTTATACATGATGTGTGTATGTTCATTATTAACAAATACAAGACATGGACTGGGGATGTGGCTCAAGCGGTAACGTGCTCACCTGGCATGCATGGGTTAGATCCTCAGCACCACATAAAAATAAAATAAAGATGTTGTGTCCACCGAAAACTGAAAAATAAATATTAAAAAATTCTCTCTTCTCTCTCTCTCTCTCTCTCTCTCTCTCTCTCTCTTTAAAAAAACAAAACAAGACATAGTGTTAATGCATTTGTCATTTAAAATAGTAATAACAATAAAAATTCAGGATAGTGGCATCAGTGACTCCATATTACTCACAAATATTAGACTTTCTCTAATATTTGTGAGGGCAAAATCATAGAGGTCCATATACCACACATCTGAAATATTTAGTAGGTATAAATCAAGTTAGCAAACTGTCAAATGTAATGTTTTTTAACTTGATAAATATACCTCCATAAATTGCACTTAACTGATGGTAATATAAAAGATTAAGATTATATCTAATTATATTTAGATAATAGGCAACTTAAATATTTAATTGAAAATGCAAATGAACAAAAAATGTAATATAGTAAAAGGTAATTTTTTTTCAAAAAATATTTTTTTAACTATTAAAGCATGTCTTTTAAAAACAAAAGGTAACATACAAATTACTATTATTAGGTTATAAATTCCATCAAAATTATTTAACTAAAACTGAATTTTAAAGTAAATAATGAAATTATTAAACTTTATTTCATATTTTTATAACAATAAATCTATTCACAGATTTAGGGTTCAATTTTCACATGGTTGTCAATGTAAAGAGTCAGCATCATTATCCAAGCATCTTAGAGCCTGAGTTAAAAGTGATATGAATTGTATAATATTCATAAAAAGATTTTCCTGTGGTCATGCACAATTGTAGTGAATATTGTTTTCCTAAGAACCCCTTGAATCACTAGCTGAAACTTGAAGAGAAGCCAGGAAAGGGACACTCAGCTCTCCTGGCAAATGATACTGTTATTCAAGACTCTTTGCCTTCCTGCTGAGAAGGCAGCTTGTCAAGTTGTTTAATTCCATGCTTTCCCTAGCTAAGTGTTTACAACTTCCCTGAGGCTGAAACCCTCCCTGTGATCAACCAGCAGCAAACTTTCATGGCATTTGGACTCAGTCACCTTTTGCTTAGAACATAAGAAATGTGGGGAAATATTCTTCTCACTCTTTATTAGTGTTTGTTTGTTAAGAGTAAAATAATCAAAGTTTTTATGTGCTGAATGCCAAATCTTGAGTGACACAGGACCTATGTGTTCTTCTATTCATTTTTATGAAATCTGTGATATTGGTTCCTCAAAAATGTACGCATCAGGAAACAGTGCAGTGTGACTCAAAGGAACTGGTCTAAACTCATTGGGATTACATTAAAACCCTTTTGACTCTTTTCCAGGCAAATTTTTCTGGATTCGTTTCTCCTTATCCATGCCTGCCAATGCCTTGACTACTCCCTAAATTAACCATTATGTTTGCATCCCTCTATCTTGGCACATTATTCTCTCCCTGCATACCTGTGCTAGAAAATGACCACTTCCAGAACTAATATGAAGCTTTGCTTCTGGCTGAGTCAGTTATCCTTTGCAGCCTTTGTAGTCTAATTGAATGTGTATGTGTAGAAGAGAATGAGTTTGCTAAATCATGTACAGGAGGTAACTCATCCTG
This sequence comes from Marmota marmota marmota, assembly GCF_001458135.2. Taxonomy (NCBI): domain Eukaryota; kingdom Metazoa; phylum Chordata; class Mammalia; order Rodentia; family Sciuridae; genus Marmota; species Marmota marmota. The sequence goes on along the minus strand of NW_025999905.1, from coordinate 3,755,716 downwards.
CATCCCTGTAGCTTAGAAATGGGAATACAGGTTAGTAACTGATTGGTGACACAATTAATGACCAATGTGTGACAATGTAACTGTGCAATGATAAAGGTTCTTCTACAGCAGAGTTTGACCTTTGGGCAAAGTCTGGCCCACACCTGTTTTTGTTTAAAAAAAAAAAAAAAAACAAGGGGCTGGGAATATAGCTCAGTTGGTAGAGTGATTGCTTGCATGCACAAGACCCTGGGTTCAACCCCAGCACCAAAAAAAAAAAAAAAAAACAAAAAAAAAACCAAAATTCTTTTGGAACACAAACGTGCTCTGGTTTGACTATGGCTGCTTTCCCTTGGCAAAGGCTGAGTTAAGTACTTGCAGGAAAGACTTTTAGCCCACAAAAACTCAAATGTTTACTATCTGGTGCATATGGAAGAGGTTTGTTCACTCCTGAATTAGCACTAGACAACTTTAGAAAAATTGATTAAGGACTGATTATGTTAGACTTGAATAGGAAAATCAGAAATTTGAACATTATCTAGAAGGCCTTGAAAAACCATTTACATTTTGACCAGGAGAGTAATAAGTTATAAGAGGCATTTTAGCAAGACAGATTTGGGAAAATTTTGAATGAAAGATGAGATCAAAAATAGACTATAGGTAGAGAATGCAATTACTTGATGATAGTATCGATTCCAGTAAGAAATGATTAGGCCCTAGACTAAGGTGGCAGTAATAAAAATATGGAGAAGTATATTGATGTGAAAGTTCTTAGGAGTCAAGAATTAATTGTAGATGTGTTAGATTCTGCTGCCTAGAATAACTTACCAGCTAAAATATGAAATAGCCTTTACAATTACTTCTGATGGGTCAAATCTTAAAATTAAGCACAGGAAGCATACATGATTATAATATCTTTGTTAGCATTTTTATGTGAAAGACCAAAAAAAAAAAATAGAAGTGAGGAAGTGATGTCTCCAGCATTCTTTAGTTTTCAGAGCACATGAAGAGACATGTGAGCAGAAAGTCTTGGCTCCCCAGTTAGAACTGGGTAGCCTCCTCATAGAGCTCATATTTGCTTCTCTGACCTTGGGACAGATAAACCAGGATTGCTCAGTATTCATTAAACTTTATTGGCAAGTATTCTGCTCAAAGGTCTGTTCTGTTATTTTATTTCACATCCATGTCACTTGATGACCCACTCATTTCAGAGGCCTTTTCAGTTCTTATTCTAAAGTTCTCACATATTTCTAAAGGTGTGGGTGATTCCTATAATGTAGGAGCTCATGAAAAAATACCACAGAGAAGTCAGTATTTTAATAAATTGGCCAATGGAAAAACATGGTTTTTAAAAATGTGTTATTGTTCTTTAAAATTATTATTTAAAGTACAAGTCTGTGTATTTCAAAATTAAAATTTCTGAAAAGAGATGTATTTGTTTTTCTGAAGGAATAATGTAGACTTTTTATGCTAACTTCAATCCATGTTAACTTAATCTCCCCTGAAAATAAAAGTACTGTATTTATTTATTTTTTTTTTTTTTTTTTTTTTTTTTTTTTTTTTTTTTTTTTTTTT
>NW_025999905.1:3707859-3750147 GCF_001458135.2 Marmota marmota marmota | reverse complement strand
GTGCGACAAACCTCTCGCGTTTGAGTCCCCGTAGCCGATCCTCGTGCGATGGAAATCCTTCCTCCAGGTTCCGGAGCACCCCACTATTGCTGGAAATTCCTAACAAGATATCCTTTAGCCGTCCTGACTTGTCATACTCCCACACAGTGAAGCAGCACACGGGGGTAATGCACTCCCCTCGCCGCCATCTTCCAAATCCAAAAGTACTGTATTTAAACAAGTATATTGATAGTGTAGGTCAGTGAAAGGCAAGATGAAATTTCAAGTCTTCTTCAGGTTATGAAATATTGAACTATTTTTAATCAGCATGGTCTGATTTTTTTCAAGATAATAACTATTAACTAAAACCTAATTTAGATTAACAATTATTTAAGGCTGAAATTTTATTTAGACCATTAGTCATTTGATTTGGATTTGAAGAGCTTTGACCAAACCATTTTCAAAGCATTGTTGTAAAGTGCCTCTGCCTATTCCCCACAGAGGCTTTAAACCCTCTTAGTCCAGAATTTGTTGTAAAGCAGCAAACAAATGAAACATTCTTCTCAAAAGAGCCATGATTGTATTTAGGTTATTCATGTAGATTGTTTTGTTTCAAAAAAACTTAATGAGATTATAAATTATGTCATTTTGTGAATACTAGAATAACTTACCAGTTATGAAATTATAAAGATACTGGTCAAGGAAAAATTATAATCTTCTTAAAATATTTGATACATGGCTTTTAAAACAAACTTTATTGTGTTATTCTGTCATTAAAACAAAAAATAAATAAACCTAAAAAACATAGATATGTTCTCAGTCTTTCAAAGAAAATTTACATTCTGAATAGGGACTGGTAAGTTCCTTGAATGAAGGAATTCTTTAAATCTAAAGGTATTGTTTCATTGCTCTGATATTTCTAGATTTAATGTGTTATCCTGCACTGAATGAAAACTAATAGCACAAAATGAGCAAGGCCATTTAAAAGGTCATTCATCAATGTGCATAGTTCTTAAATAGCCTCTTGTGCCCAGATGGACATTTCTGGTTAAATGGCTGGTTTTAAAACTAGTATTCTACAATTGAGTCACATAAATATACTTTATGAAGAACTTTAAATAAGTTTTCAAGAGTAACTTCTGATTTGATTCAATTACTTTATAGTCACATAATGCTTCTCTATTTTTCAATTTAAAAAAACCACCGTACTTATCAGAAGTATTTTTCCTTTTAGATGAAAGAGTTTATTTAAACTACTATTCGATTTCAGGAAAGCCTTCCTACAGCCTTTATGTATTTTGTATAACAATATTATATTAATGTGATTTTTATTATATGCTTCTGTACTCTGTCATTACCCCTACCTGTCTCACTCCTCATTCTTTTCAGGTTCATTATCCATAATACCTTTTTTTTTTTGTCTCATCAAAGTAAATTTAATATCTGATAAGAAAGACTATGAGTGAGATGCTCCTTTATGGAAAGAATTTAAATAGGATATGCCTGTTTATGAGAACATTACCCTAGGTTGATATGTCATGCTCTTTTAGGTTCAGGATGACTGTCCTCCTTATAAAGTTATTTTCTGTATTCTCTGTTTCAATTCCTGAAAGACACTAAAATGGTCATGGGGACAATTATCACGATGCTTTGATTAGTATATCTGCTTAAATGTGCTTTTTCATAATTCCAATCCTGTTTAAAAATAAACCAACCAAAAACATCATGAATCATGCAAAGCAAAATCATTTACAGATGCACAATATATTCTATATATGCTATATTTATCCTGTATATTTTTCCTACTCAGTGGCATATCAACTGGGCCTAGAGTAAATTACAGTGCCTTAATAGCTCATTACATATTCTGTCTTTCGAGCCCTCGATTTCTTTTACTGCACAGCAGCACCTCTTTAGGGGGGTTCTCTCCTGTTCTCAAAATATGTTTCTTCTTCCCCTCCACAAAAGAGAAAGTCTAATAATCTTTCACAGAAAAAGAGAAAACGAGAGAGAGAGAGAGAGAGAGAGAGAGAGAGAGAGAGACATAAATATTATCTCTTGTGAATGTAATTGTTTTTTAAATTTTCATAAATATAGCATGAATCAGTTTCTTCTACTCAACTTCACCATATAAAGAAAAATAATAAAATGGCAAAATAAAATGGCAAAAAACATGTGCTAGATAGATGAATTGTTGATATGGTGACAGCTCTTCCATAGTATTCCTTAAGACAACATTGAATAATGCTTTGAGGGTGATTTGAACCTTGAAAGCTGAAGGACTGGACCCCAGGCTCATCCCACCTGAGAGACAGATGCCTGTCTTTCTACAAGGAGACCTTCTGAAGCTGAGCAGAAGTCCAGTCCCATGGCCATGACCATGGCCAGCTTCCCAGTGTTACATATCTGAGTTTGAGCTATAGGTGAGAGAATGATCTGAACAATTCAGAAAGTTCTCTTGGAACAGGTGCCAGTCCTGGACAATTAACTATGATCAGTGGGGCAGGGTCTGGATGAGAACAGACTGTGATTGGCATAGTGGGAGTGAAGTTTCCATCAGCAGCAAGCAATGGTTGTCAAGGGGTGGGGTATCATGGTGACTATAGTTTGGAGCAACCAACAATGACCTGGGGAAAACATTATATAAAAATTGTGGTATCTCCATGGAAACCTTATTTTGCTGAGGGTTGTTGTTCCCCACTTCTACAGGGTAGTTGAATGAATAGACAATAATAAAAGATAAAAAGTACAAATGGAGTAACAGAAACAGGCGAATCATTATGAGGTTTGTAGAAGTGTGTATCTCTAGCAAGGAATTAGAAAGACTTGAGTGAACTTGAAGAAAAGAGAATTTGGACTTGAGGACAAGTAGAGAACAAGTTAGCATAAGCATGGAAGTGGAAGTTTTTATAGCAGGTGTTGAGTATTTGGTCAGTTTTGGCTGGGAGTTCAACTATGGGAAGGACAAAGTCTGGAGCCATTATTAAGGACCTAGAACATCACATAGTAAAGTTTGGATATTATTCTGCAGGCCATGAAGCACCACAGGAGGCTTTTCAATATGGTTAGAACAACAAGTTAAGAATGATAATATAGCCATGTTGTGTAAAATGAGTTGGGGAATAAAGAAACAATAAGACACCCAAACCTGAAAAGATCTAGCAATATACTCCACTATAAACAAATTAAGGCAGGGGTTTTCAAACTTTACTATGCCTTGCAAATACTTGGGGACCTTATTAAATATGCAGATGGCTTGTATCTACCCCATAAAGATTTGGGGATCTGCATTTTTCAAGCACCAATAACCAGGTACATATGTCCCAAGACCACACTTTAAGAAATACTGATCTTGGGAAGAAATTTGGAAAACCATTTTAAGAATTACTGAATATGAAAGAATCCTGGTTCACATTCTTTTGTTTGCTGAGTTTTCAGAGCCCTGGTAGTTAGCCATGGTCTCAGTATAATATATTTGAAGTCAGAGCCAAACATAAGGTTAAAAACATGAAGGCTTACTTCTCTCCAAAGTTTACGTGGGCTCTCTTTCATGTGGTGCCATCTCTCTGTGGATAAGTCAACTGGAAATTTTATAGCATGACTCACCCAAAGAATAGCATTGAGTTCTGTGGTTTAGTGGAAAGCAGTGCCAGAAAAGATTAATGTATTCTGTTTTAAGACTAAGTGTGGCTTCAAGATTCTGTTCTCTACTTGCAACCTATGCAAATTCAAATTCAGTGCAATTTAAATGACAAAGGGTGATTTTCACTGTTTAACAAATGGGAGATTGGTATTAATCATCAGGCTTTTGGCAGCTTTGCTATGAGAGGGAGGACTGATAAGTACTCCTAGGAGCAGTATGTAGGAGCAGTATATTTGTAGACTTGGCTTGGCTATTCTTTGTTGAATAATTAATTATAAGTCTTTACAAAAATTCCCTTTTGTCTCCTGAATAAGGAGTAATAAAATGCTATCCTGTGCTAACAAATTCTAAGATCTGTGTTTAGATTGATTTAATATGTGTGCAAGATAGAATTTCTTTTATTAAAAAAGAAATTTCTATTGTATATAATGTCTGTATGATATGTTTGTCTCATTGTAGTCTGTTTTAGATTAAGACCTCTAAAAGTTCTGAAGCTGTAGTAAGATTTTCTTTGTATCTTCTTTATCCTTTTCATCTTTCTGTGAAGAGATTACTCACTTACTTGTTTTAGGGTTTGTCAGGGTTATGTTTCTATTAGGAAAACCAGTGATCTCTTCCATGTATTGGTCTTACTCAGTCTTCCAGCAGTCTTTGATATGGTTGGACACTTCCTTTTTAAAATATTTTGAGAATTTTCTTCTCTTAGCTTCCTGGAACCTATATAACCAAGCATTTTTCTTTCTAGGTTTCTTTTAAATTTTTGTCCTCAATTGCCAAACTTCTAAATTTCTGCATGCCCCTGACCTCAATCCTGAACTTTTATCCATGAAGTCCTCCCAAAGAAATATAACCCCATGTCTTTAAATGCTGGTTTTATTCATTGCTGCTTAGATTTATATCTCCAGAGCTTATCACACTTGATGTTTAATAAGCAGGTCAATTTTTTAATTTTTATTTTTTAAATTTCTTTATTTGTTCTAAGTAGTTACACATGACAACAGAATGCATTTTGACACATCATACATAGATGGAGTATAACTTCTCATTCTTCTGGTTGTACGTGATTAGAGTTACATAGGTCATATAATCATAAATGCACATAGGATCATAATGTCGGATTCATTCTACTATCATTCCTTCCTCCATATTCCCACTGGTCCCTGTCCCTTCACTCCCCTCTGTCTAATCCATTCTTCCCTAGGCAGCCCCCCACCCTTATTGTGAATTAACATCCTCATATCAGATAAAACATCTGCCTTTTGGTTCTTTAGGATTGGTATATTTCACTTAGCATAATATTCTCCAGTTCTATCCATTTAGCAGGTCAAGTTTAACATGTCTAAAATGAAATTCTCTATTCCTTCTTAAATGAATCTTTTTTCCTATAACCCCCACCCTGCTTCAGCAAATGGCCCTACTGATACCGCTGCTTATGGGTGAGGAGTTCTGCTCCCTTATATAATATTAGAGAAACACACGGAGGCAAGAATATAAAGCAGGGTTTTTTTTTTTTTAATTTTTTAATTTTTTTTTAGTTGTAGATGGACACAATACTTTTATTTTATTTATTTATGTTTATGTGATGCTGAGGATCGAACCCAGTGCCTCATATGTGCAAGGCAAGTGCTCTGCCACCGAGCCAGGGTTTATTTTATTTTATTATTTTATTTTTTTTTATTTTTTAATTTTTTATTGTGGGTTGTTCAAAACATTACAAATTTCTTGACATATCATATTCGACACTTTGATTCAAGTGGGTTATGAACTCCCACCTTCACCCCATACACAGATTGCAGAATCACATCAGTTACACATCCATTGATTTACAAATTGCCATCCTAGTGTCTGTTGTGCTCCGCTGCCTTTCCCATCCTCCACCATCCCACTTCCCCACCTCTCCCCTCCCCTCCCCTCCTCTCTCTCTACCCCCTCCACTGTATAACCCTGAGGGTCTCCTTCCATTACCATGCAATTTCCCTTCTCTCTCCCTTTCCCTCCCACCTCTCATCCCTGTTAAATGTTAATCTTCTTCTCCTGCTCTTCGTCCCTACTCTGTTCTTAGTTACTCTCCTTATATCAAAGAAGACATTTGGCATTTGTTTTTTAGGGATTGGCTAGCTTCACTTAGCATAATCTGCTCTAATGCCATCCATTTCCCTGTAAATTCTATGATTTTGTCATTTTTTAATGCAGAGTAATACTCCATTGTGTATAAATGCCACATTTTTTTTATCCATTCGTCTATTGAAGGGCATCTAGGTTGGTTCCACAGTCTTGCTATTGTGAATTGTGCTGCTATGAACATCGATGTAGCAGTGTCCCTGTAGCATGCTCTTTTTAGGTCTTTAGGGAATAGACCAAGAAGGGGAATAGCTGGGTCAAATGGTGGCTCCATTCCCAGCTTTCCAAGAAATCTCCATACTGCTTTCCAAATTGGCTGCACCAATTTGCAGTCCCACCAGCAATGTACAAGTGTACCCTTTTCCCCACATCCTCGCCAGCACTTGTTGTTGTTTGACTTCATAATGGCTGCCAATCTTACTGGAGTGAGATGGTATCTTAGGGTGGTTTTGATTTGCATTTCTCTGACAGCTAGAGATGGTGAGCATTTTTTCATGTACTTGTTGATTGACTGTATGTCCTCCTCTGAGAAGTGTCTGTTCAGGTCCTTGGCCCATTTGTTGATTGGGTTGTTTGTTCTCTTATTGTCTAATTTTTTGAGTTCTTTGTATACTCTGGATATTAGGGCTCTATCTGAAGTGTGAGGAGTAAAGATTTGTTCCCAGGGTGTAGGCTCCCTATTTACCTCTCTTATTGTTTCTTTTGCTGAGAAAAAACTTTTTAGTTTGAGTAAGTCCCATTTGTTGATTCTAGTTATTAACTTTTGTGCTATGGGTGTCCTATTGAGGAATTTGGAGCCCGACCCCACAGTATGTAGATCGTAGCCAACTTTTTCTTCTATCAGACGGCGTGTCTCTGATTTGATATCAAGCTCCTTGATCCATTTTGAATTAACTTTTGTGCATGGCGAGAGAAAGGGATTCAGTTTCATTTTGTTGCATATGGATTTCCAGTTTTCCCAGCACCATTTGTTGAAGATGCTATCCTTCCTCCATTGCATGCTTTTAGCCCCTTTATCAAATATAAGATAGTTGTAGTTTTGTGGATTGGTTTCTGTGTCCTCTATTCTGTACCATTGGTCCACCCGCCTGTTTTGGTACCAGTACCATGCTGTTTTTGTTACTATTGCTCTGTAGTATAGTTTGAAGTCTGGTATCGCTATACCGCCTGATTCACACTTCCTGCTTAGCATTGTTTTTGCTATTCTGGGTCTTTTATTTTTCCATATGAATTTCATGATTGCTTTCTCTATTTCTACAAGAAATGCCGTTGGGATTTTGATTGGCATTGCATTAAACCTATAGAGAACTTTTGGTAATATCGCCATTTTGATGATGTTAGTTCTGCCTATCCATGAACAGGGTATATTTTTCCATCTTCTAAGATCTTCTTCTATTTCTCTCTTTAGGGTTCTGTAGTTTTCATTGTATAAGTCTTTCACCTCTTTTGTTAGGTTGATTCCCAAGTATTTTATTTTTTTTGAAGATATTGTGAATGGAGTGGTTGTCCTCATTTCCATTTCAGAGGATTTGTCGCTGATATACAGGAATGCCTTTGATTTATGCGTGTTGATTTTATATCCTGCCACTTTGCTGAATTCATTTATTAGCTCTAATAGTTTCTTTGTAGAGCCTTTTGGGTCTGCTAGGTATAGAATCATATCATCTGCAAATAGTGATAATTTAAGTTCTTCTTTTCCTATTTTGATGCCTTTAATTTCTTTCGTCTGTCTAATTGCTCTGGCCAGTGTTTCGAGAACTATGTTGAACAGAAGTGGAGAGAGAGGGCATCCCTGTCTTGTTCCAGATTTTAGAGGGAATGCCTTCAGTTTTTCTCCATTCAGAATGATGCTAGCCTGAGGCTTAGCATAGATTGCTTTTACAATATTGAGGTATGTTCCTGTTATCCCTAGTTTTTCTAGAGTTTTGAACATAAAGGGATGCTGTACTTTGTCGAATGCTTTTTCCGCATCTATCGAGATGATCATATGGTTCTTATTTTTAAGTCTATTGATGTGGTGAATAACATTTATTGATTTCCGTATATTGAACCAGCCTTGCATCCCAGGGATGAATCCTACTTGATCATGGTGTACAATTTTTTTGATATGTTTTTGTATCCGATTCGCCAGAATTTTATTGAGGATTTTTGCATCTAGGTTCATTAGAGATATTGGTCTGTAGTTTTCTTTCTTTGAAGTGTCTTTGTCTGGTTTAGGTATCAGGGTGATGTTGGCCTCGTAGAATGAATTTGGAAGTTCTCCCTCTTTTTCTATTTCCTGAAGTAGCTTGAAAAGTATTGGTATTAGTTCCTCTTTAAAGGTTTTGTAAAACTCTGCTGTATACCCATCCGGTCCTGGGCTTTTCTTAGTTGGTAGTCTTTTGATGGTTTCTTCTATTTCCTCAATTGATATTGGTCTGTTTAGGTTGTCTATATCCTCCTGACTCAATCTGGGCAGATCATATGACTTAAGAAATTTATCTATGCCTTCACTATCTTCTAATTTATTGGAGTATAAGGATTCAAAATAGTTTTTGATTATCTTCTGTATTTCTGAAGTGTCTGTTGTGATATTGCCTTTTTCATCCCGTATGCTAGTAATTTGAGTTCTCTCTCTTCTTCTCTTCGCTAGCATCGCTAAGGGTCTGTCGATTTTGTTTATTTTTTCAAAGAACCAACTTTTAGTTTTGTCAATTTTTTCAATTGTTTCTTTTGTTTCGATTTCATTAATTTCAGCTCTGATTTTAATTATTTCTTGCCTTCTACTTCTTTTGCTGTTGTTTTGCTCTTCTTTTTCAAGGATTTTGAGATGAAGTATGAGATCATTTATTTGTTGGTTTTTTCTTTTTTTAAGGAATGAACTCCAAGCAATGAATTTTCCTCTTAGAACTGCTTTCAATGTGTCCCATAGATTCCGATATGTTGTGTCTGTGTTTTCATTTATCTCTAAGAATTTTTTAATTTCCTCCTTGATGTCTTCTATAACCCATTGATCATTCAGTAACCTATTGTTCATTCTCCAAGTGATGTATGCTTTTTCCTTCCTTCTTTTATCGTTGATTTTCAGTTTCATTCCATTATGATCAGATAAGATGCATGGTATTATCTCTACTCCTTTATATTGTCTAAGAGTTGCCCTGTGACATAATATATGATCTATTTTTGAGAAGGATCCATGTGCTGCTGAGAAAAAAGTGTAACTGCTTGATGTTGGGTGGTATACTCTATATATGTCAATTAGGTCTAGGTTATTAATAGTGTTATTGAGTTCTATAGTTTCCTTATTCAACTTTTGTTTGGAAGATCTGTCCAGTGGCGAGAGAGGTGTGTTGAAGTCTCCCATGATTATGGTATGGTGGTCTATTAGACTCTTGAACTTGAGAAGAGTTTGTTTGACGAACATAGCTGCACCATTGTTTGGGGCATAAATATTTATGATTGTTATGTCTTGTTGGTGTATGGTTCCCTTAAGCAGTATGTAGTGTCCCTCTTTATCCCTTTTGATTAACTTTGGCTTGAAATCTATTTTATTTGATATGAGTATGGACACTCCTGCTTGTTTCCGAAGTCCATATGAGTGATATGATTTTTCCCAACCTTTCACCTTCAGCCTATGTATGTCTTTTCCTATCAAATGCGTCTCCTGTAGGCAGCATATTGTTGGGTCTTGTTTTGTGATCCATTCTACTAGCCTGTGTCTCTTAATTGGTGAGTTTAAGCCATTAACATTTAGGGTTATTATTGAGATATGGGTTGTTCTTCCAGCCATATTTGTTTATTTCTGTTACTAAACATGGTTTGTTTTCCTCTTTGATTATTTCCCCCCCCTTTACTGTCCTACCTCCCACTGTTGGTTTTCATTGTTATTTTCCATTTCCTCTTCCTGTAATGCTTTGGCGAGGATGTTTTGAAGAGATGGTTTTCTAGCTGCGAATTCTTTAAACTTTTGTTTATCGTGGAAGGTTTTAATTTCATCTTCCATCCTGAAGCTTAATTTCGCTGGATACACAATTCTTGGTTGGAACCCATTTTCTTTCAGTGTTTGAAATATGTTATTCCAGGATCTTCTAGCTTTCAGAGTCTGTGTTGAAAGATCAGCTGTTATCCTGATTGGCTTACCCCTAAATGTAATCTGCTTCCTTTCTCTTGTAGCTTTTAAAATTCTCTCCTTATTCTGTATGTTGGGCATCTTCATTATAATGTGTCTAGGTGTGGATCTCTTATGATTTTGCACATTCGGCGTCCTGTAGGCTTCTAGGATTTGGGATTCTGTCTCATTCTTCAAGTCTGGGAAGTTTTCTCGTATTATTTCATTGAATAGACTGCTCATTCCTTTGGTTTGGAGCTCTGTACCTTCCTGTATCCCAATGACTCTTAAGTTTGGTCTCTTAATGTTATCCCATATTTCTTGGATGTTCTGCTCATGGTTTCTTAACAGTCTTGCTGAGCTGTCTATGTTCTTTTCCAGTTGAAATACTTTGTCTTCATTGTCTGATGTTCTATCTTCTAAGTGTTCTACTCTGCTGGTAGTATTCTCCATTGAGTTTTTAAGTTGGTTTATTGCTTCCTGCATTTCTAGGATTTCTGATTGTTTGTTTTTTATAACCTCTATCTCCCTGTATAGTTGTTCCTTTGCTTCCTGTATTTGTTTGCGTAATTCGTTGTCGAAGTGATCTTTCATTGTCTGATTTTGCTGTTTAATGTCTTCCTTGATACTCCAGATCATCTGAAGCATGTATATCCTGAATTCTTTATCTGACATTCCATCTGCTGCAGCTGTTACCTCTTCTAAAGTTGCGTTGACCTGCATTGCTTGTGGTCCTTTCTTTCCTTGTCTTTTCATACTGCTTGCGTATCTTTCCTGCAGGTGCGGGCGGCGGCTCTGCTCTCTCCTTATTCCAATTGGGGTGTCGTGGCTACCACGCCGGCAGGTCACTGGGCCTGTTCTGGGAGCTGGCGGCGGCTCTGTTCTGCCCCTACTCCAATTGGGGTGACGAGTGTACCACGCCGGCAGGCCACCGGGCCTGATCCGCCAGTCGGTTGCAGGTTTGCCTACCCTGCAGACGCGGGCGGCGGTTCTACTCTGCCCCTACTCCAATTGGGGTGTCGTGACTACCCCGCCTGCAGGACGCTGGGCCTGTTCCTGGCACGGGCGGCGACTCTGCTCTGCCACTACTCCAATTAGGGTGGTGTTTGTACCACGCCGGCAGGCTCCTGGGCCTGATCCGCCGGTCTGTTGTAGGTCTGCCTACCTTGGAGGCGCGGGCGGCGGATCTGCCCTGCCCCTCCTACCACGCCTGCGGACCCCTGGGTCTGATCTGCAGTTTGATCACTGGTCTGCTCACCCTGCGGGCACGGGTGGCGGTTCCGCTCCGCCCCCACTCCAATTGGGGTCACGTGACCACCACACCGGCAGGGCCTGATCCGGGCGTGGGAGAAGGATCTGCTCTGCCCCTACTCCAGTTGGGGTGACATGTGTACCACACTGGCAGGCCACTGGGCCTGACCCGCCCGGCTGTCACAGGTCTGTTTACCTTGCAAGCGCGAACGGCGGCTCTGCCCTGCCCCTCCTACCACGCCCATGTACCACTGGGTCGCGGGTCTGCCCACCTTGCGGGTGCGGGTGGCGGCTCCGCTCCGCCCCCTCTCCAATTGGGGTCACGCGGTCACCACGCTGGCGAGCCGCTGGGCCTGCTCCGGGCGCTGGCGGCGGCCCGGCTTCTCCCCTCTGGCTCAACGACAAATTGAGGAGACTCGGGTGACTGTGCCTCACCCCCCCTACCAGGAGACCAACTGCTTATGTCACCGCTGGTATTGATGAAGTTCTCTCCTCCGCCGCTTTCTGCTGACATCAGATCTCTGCCATGTTGGTATCCTATGCGAATGGCAGCATTTCGTTCCCCTTGCCGGGCAACCAAAGCAACGGGTGAGTCCTGACCGGCCCTCAGCAGGACCCGGACCGAGAAGCAGTTTCCGCGGGCTCCTAGCCCCGGTCCAGGGAAGTTCCGGGAGCCGGAACTCGGCCGCTCCGTGCTCGGTGTAAGCTCCTATAAGTGTAAGCTCCAAGAAGCAGTCCCCGCGGGCTCAGTTCCGGGAGCCGGAATTCGGCTGCTTAGTGCTTGTTGTATGCTCTGATAGGAGCAGGGTTCATGAAGCAGCCTCCGCGGGGCGGTTCCGGGAGCCGGAACTCGGGCGCCCCGCGCTCGGCGTTCGCTCCGATAGGCTCAGGTTCTTAGAAGCACCCAGGCGCAGAACCCTAGCAATCTGTTTGCAAGCCACAGGCGAATTGTAGCCTGGAATTACCTGATCTATGGCTGAATGAGTTGCGGTCAGTCGAAAACAGGGGACGTGACGTCAGTTTACCAAGATGGTGGCTGCTGGCCTCCTCTGTGGACTGACCGGTGTGTAGAACCGAGAAGGACCGCTTCCTTCCCCCGTCTGGAACCCAGAATTCAGCCCTGAGTACGGTGCTTGCGCGGCTGGCAGAAACTGCAGCGCTGTAACCCTGCGTCTCTATCCCAGCGCACACTGCAGACTCTAGCCGCGGGGCGATTTGCTGAATAAGGTGTTACCCTCCGTGCGACAAACCTCTCGCGTTTGAGTCCCCGTAGCCGATCCTCTTGCGATGGAAATCCTTCCTCCAGGTTCCGGAGCACCCCACTATTGCTGGAAATTCCTAACAAGATATCCTTTAGCCGTCCTGACTTGTCATACTCCCACACAGTGAAGCAGCACACGGGGGCAATGCACTCCCCTCGCCGCCATCTTCCCGGGAACCTGCCTTAGCCCAGGGTTTATTTTAAAAGGGGTAACATAGACTTCTCACAGGAGGGAGAATGGGGCCAGAGCTGGTATCGTGATATCCCAAGAAGTGAGGGTGTTTTGCCTTTTCATATGTCCTAGGCTTCCTTTGTTCTCCTGTTCTCTTTCCCCTTATGTTTCTCATTCCTGCATATGTGACTAGGCCCAGGAGATGCTCAGTGGGATGGCCAAAAGGTTAGCAGCAGATGGGCCAGAGGGGCAAAAAATTGTGTGATCTGGGCAGGAAGGGGACATAATTAATAACTCCCTGTAGGAAGGGACAATCCCTGGGACAGGTTACCTTAGCAACAGGTTGGAGCAGGGGAAGGTTATGTTGATAAGACTGGAGAAAGGGCTCTTAAGGCATTAGCATTTCAATCCATCTCCAGCTTTCTGGACTCACTCAAATTGGCCTCCATGATCTGACCTGACTGGATTTACCTATCTATACTGACTGCCTGTCTAATTGTGGTTTCACTACCATCAACCCAGTTATGCAAGACTAGAAGTTAGAGGGCATGCTGCTGTTGTACTTTTCAACACCCCTAAATACAACTCACCATCATGACCCCTTACCTCTACCATGAACACTCCAATCTTATCTTCTGCCTTCCCTCTATACAGCAGCCTCCCTAGTTCAAGACACCATCACATCAGACCACAATATCTTTCTAAGTGGCCTGCACACTTCAGCTCTTCATCTGCTTAGCTCCAGTGTACTCATGGCTTTTAGGGCCATCTTACACTTGAATCAGGTCTTTTTCTATACACAATGATTACTTTCTGTTGCTATAAGAATTTAAAACCCCCTCCAAGAAATTTTCTCTGATTCAGTTGACCTTGTCCTTCAGGGTCCTCATGTCTTGGGGACCTTGCCTCTTTTTCATGTGTATGTTAGTACTGCTCTGTCTTTCAGTTCCATGAAATGGTTAAAGGTCCTTTGTTTACTGGATCCTCTTCCTTGAAGTCTCTGTGTGACTCCTTATTTTCTCCACTTTAGGGAAGATTTTTTTTTTTTTCTGTGTATCTAATCTAAAAGCGAAAACACACACACACACACACACACACACACACTTCTGCTATAACAATATTAGTGTTTTATTTTTATCATAGGTGTTAACACTATCTTATTTCATTTTTAAATTTACTTTTTTTATAATTTAAAAATTTCCTCCATATGCATAGCTTCATGAGGTCAGGGACTGGACCTTATCCTTTTGGTTCACTGTAGTAGAACAGGGCCTGGATCAGAATAGGCATCCAATACGTTTTTGTTAAATAGATAAGCAAATGTCTGCCTTGCAAATGAGCTTAGCCCCAGTATATTATCCTGGCTCAGAAATAAGAAGGCATTGGAAAGTATTCAAGAAGATATCTTTGGAAAACAGTGTGATATTTGCTTATTGTGTGGCCAGTGGAATTTGAAAGAAGGCTTGTGCATGGTGCTCTTGGAAGAAGGAGAAATGGCTTCCACTACAAAAACAGAGTGATTCAATCAGAGCAAACAGAGCAAGGAAACAGTGCCAGGGAAAGGTTTACTTTTAGGTGCAAAGCAGGACTTTTGTGGTAGGTTAGTGGAACAGGCTGACTAAAACCCAGAAGAAGGGCAAAGTGGGAATGAGGGTGGTAGGAATCTTTAGTAACACCGAGAGAAATGCATTTCTTGTCTAAAGGACAGATATTGGTTCTATTAGGTTAACTCTGGGGTAGTAAGAAGGCAAAGTTCATTTACTACAGGATGATCTGAAATCTGAGGGTAAAAACATCTATGTGGAAGGAGAAAAATTCTGGGTTAGTATGAAGAAGGATGGAGCCAAAGCTTCTCATTCCATTCTGAAGCTCTCTAAATAGAACCCAGAACTGAAATGCTGTATTGTGTTTTCCAAACTTTAATAATGTGCTTCAGAATCACCCTAGGAGCTTCTTAAAAATAGAGATTTCCCAGCTTTCTGGAGAATCTGAGTCAGTAGGACTTGTGTGGGTTTTGGAAAGCTGCAATGTCACAAATATTTCACATATGAAACTAATACAGTTGTAATACAAGGCCAGGTGTTCCTTGAGAAGCACTGGCCTATGGGAGCCCTTCTGTTCTCACATAGCACATAACCAGAGGTCAACAATGTTGTAACAACCTAAACAAGTGTGTGTGGATGCATGTCTGTGAGATGTTTGTTAGGCAGGTAGAGTGGAATTTGGAAGACATTTCATTCTGCAGATTAGATAGTCTCATTTTTTAAAACTTCGTAACACTTGTGAATGTAAACACATTGTGAGTACTCTGCCTTTTCTTTTTTTTTTCAGTTTTGAAAAATATAGTTTCATTTGATTTCCAGTCATCTGAATTTATAGAATCAGATTTTCAAGAACTATTTGTTGAATTTACTGAATGTCTTTGAAGTCCACTGTCCAGTTTCATTAAATGTCAGTAAAAGTTAACTTGCTTTCTGTTTTTTTTTTTTAATAATAAGAGAGTTTTGTTTTTTTTTTAAATTTTTTATTGTTGGTTGTTCAAAACCAAGGATGGCACTGAGTTTAAGCTTGCAATCCATACATTCTAGTCTTTAGGTGCCTTGATGCCTTTTATTCTGTTACAGGAAAAGACTCAAATCTCGCTGTATGTTCCTTGCTTCCTCTTCTTCCTTTTATACAGACTGTTGCTTTACTGCTGCTGTTTCATTCTCACTTTTCAGCAGTTCTATAAAGTCTGTATTGTTAATTCTTGTAAGAAAAGCAGAGTTCTAAGAGGGTGAGTACCTTGCCAAGTATCACTAGCTTATAGGTGCTGGAGCCAAGACAGAATCAGATTTTCGTTAGAAAATTATCTGGAAAAAAAAGTGGAAGATAATGTTAATTAAATATATATTTTGTCTTACTAGAAAGTTTGGTTGGAAAGTTTTAAGTAGCCCCACCTACAATTGTTTCTACCCACTTGATTTTCCTGAACTCTGAAAACAGAAATTCCACCATTTGTCACTTATTTGAGCAATTTGTTTTTTATGTACAACCAAGTAAAAGCTGAAAAAACTATATTGTAAAAATATCCACCATGATAAAGCATAATAAATTCTCTGGAGGGAAAATTCTTATTTTAGAAAAACAGCTTCCTTTCCAAAGGATATTAAAATAATTAAAGTCTTATTCATTCTTTTTTTTTCTATTTTATTCCAGAAATTTATTCCTTACTCAGAAAATTCTCTCAACCCTCAATTCAAGAGCTGTTTAAAATCTGGCCATTTTCCAGAAAAAGAAATTGATTATATAGTAGAAAGGATAATGGAGACAGACTAGTTTATTTAAGGAAAACTTTGTAAAAGGAACCAAATACATTGCTGAGTGGGATATTTTTCACATTGCAATTATTCATTTAAAGTTGGTGGCTGGCTCTTTGTGTAAACAGAGCAAAGCCTGCCCAATGCCAGTTCTTATTTTGGTGTTAGAGATTTTCTGAAGATGGAAAATGTCTTAGTAATTTTGTGTCTGACCCCTTTGCCTAGCCCAGGGCCCAGCAGTCAAAGGTTTAATGAATGTCTAGATTAGATTGGAACAATGTAGAATAAAAAATGCAATAAACACACTATGATGTGAACCTCCTGGCCTCTGCGCTGAGATTGGATGATGACGATAATGACAATATAACCTGCTGTTCTACGGTTATAGTTGGAGTGATTGATTTTGATTCTTGTGGCTAAATCAGCTCAGAGGGTCGTCTTGATGTACCACAACTATTATTGCTATAATTACCGAATCTGTACATTTCATGCCTCTTTTGTTTCAAACAAACAAACAAAAAATGGGCTGAGGGCATAAGAAAAATGAAGAAATTCTTAGCCAAAATAATGTACAGCAGGTGTTCTTTTTCTTAGCTTGATTTAGCTAATCTTGCTCACCCAATACCTCATGCTTGTCTTTCCCTATCACTGAATTTTAAAGTTGGTTACACATTTCTTTTTTTTTTAGCTCACAAGATCCTTGTATTCAGAATAAAAACAACTACAGCTAGAAACTTCTCACAGTTTGGGTTTGTGTCTCTTTGAAGGTCAGCTACCCTCAGTTAATTGCTTGTTTTGCTGTTTGTTTGTTGATTATTTTCATCTGGAGCCCTAAAGACCCATGGGGAGCTCCTGGGGTGACAGCGCCTGTGACTAAGCAGTGCACGTGAGGGAATGAGCAATGTCAGCATCAGAAACCTCCATGCGAGGATAATGAGTTCAGGCATTTCAGAAACCAGCCAGCTTCAGAGAATGGCACTTGAGTGTAGTCATGCTTAATTTTGATATCTAAGAGCTTTAGGCTCACCTACGGAATTAAAAAAGTTTCACACAATGGCCTGGAGGACCTAGGATTGGCAGTTGCTTGCACACAGAAAGTAATAACAGTGCCCTTAAACTTGATTTGAAGTGAAATCTAGAGATGTGGGCAAAGAAGAGAGATACTCAAGGGTAATTAAATGCACAAAAATTTTTTATGAAAAAATACACAAGAATTTATTTCCATAATAGTTATGTTCTCACCTCTCATCTCTCTATATAAATATATAATTTTATTGATGATACTTTTAATTTTTAAAATATGTTGCTTATACACCTTACTGAAATCTTTTAGGAGTTGGAGAAGAATTCTATCACTGCTATGGACTGAATTGTATCATCCCCAAACTCTCATGTCAAAGCCTTGACTCATAGTGTATAAATATTCGGAAATGGGGCCTTGGGGAAGAAAATAGGTTTTGATTAAGTGAAGAGGACAGGGTTCCTTTTAAGTATTAGTGTCCTTATTAAGAAGAACATGAGATGTCAAAGCTTTCACAACCATATGAGAACATGAAAAGACTACAGTCTTCAAGCTAAAGGAGTTCCCTTACCAGAACCCAACTATGCTGGCACCCTGATCTGGGACTTCCAGAATCTAGAAACATGAATGTAAAATTTATGTAGCTTAAGCCATTCAGTGAATAGTATTTTATTATATAGCAACTTGTATTAGTCAACTCTCCATTGCTACAATAAAATATCTGAGGCAATTAACTTAGAAAGGTTTCTTTTAGTTCATGGTTCTGGAGGGTCCCGTTAAAGATCAGGAAGCCCCATTCTTTGGGCCTCTGGGAAGGGCAGCACCTCATGGCTGGAGCACATAACAGAGAAAACCACTTACAACATATGCCAGGAACAAAGAGGAAGAGGAAGAAACGAAGGTACAACAATTGCTTTTGAGGGTACGTTCTCAGTGACATAAGGACTTCTCAATAGGTCTTGCCTCCTAAAGGTCCTACTACCTCTCCTTAGCACCATTGTGGGAGACCAAGCCTTTAACACATACCTATAGAGGATACTCATTTAAACCATGGCATAGTCCAAGAAGTCTAATACATTCATTCAATAATAATTATCATATGAATAGGTTATTAGATGAAGGTAGCATAAATAAAAATGATTTTAAGTAAAATTCACTTATCATTTGTGTGCATAGAAGTATAATTAATTTTTACATGAAAGCCTGCCATTGTTTTTGCATTTATGTTCTTTGAACCCCTTTTGTAAAATACTGTCATGGTTGGTATATAGCAGAGCAGGCAGTTATGTATCTTTGGTTTGACTTAGGGAATATTGCCATCTTCCATAATCAGTAGATGTAAAATGTCCAAGATTTGAGATTTATTTCTGTAGGTTCAAAAATTTGTGTTTCTGTAAAACCCTTGGTCAAATGTAAACATCCCCATTACCATTCTTTTTTTAGCATTGAGTAATTTCTAAGATTAGCCAATTCTTACTTAGAAAAGGTAGTTAAGACTTTGAGGAAGAGGAGACTAAAATAGGGAGACTTCATGGTGGTGAGATGGAGTGACCCCAGGGAGCTCAGGTGGCAAGGAGAATCCAGTTAATAACTAGGTTAGCTACCTGGATTATGCCAAGAGAAGAAGATACTCATCTTCAGTGATCTCTTGGTGCAGAATTGGCCTTCTCCCTGTCTTTGCACTCTAATCTCAGTGTTCACTTAGAATTTGCTTCCATTTCTGTAACTCTAGTACCCACATAGGTTGTTCAAACATGCTTCCTATCTCTGCTTCTCTTTCTGTCACTCCGGCTTCTTGCTGAAATTAGGTTTTTCATCCTTTTTTACTCTTTCCTGAATGAGACATTTCACCAAGTACAGTAATAGCAAAGAGCTTGAAATTTGAACCAAAACATAGATACTCGGGGCTGGGGATGTGGCTCAAGCGGTAGCGCGCTCGCCTTCCATGCGTGCGGCCCAGGTTCGATCCTCAGCACCACATACAAACAGATGTTGTGTCTGCCGAAAACTAAAAAATAAATTTAAAATTCTGTCTCTCTCTCTCAAAAAAAAAAAAAAAACATAGATACTCAAAGAAAAGCATTTGTGTTCAGCCTTTGCTGTTGAAAAATAATTTTAAAAACATGTTACATCTACCTAATAATTACCCAAAGGTCATAGGAATCTCTTTGTTCAACAGGATCCTTTATTGGTGTTACATAGAGAAGCTTTTACCTCTTCTCTAGTCTTTTACTCTTCTAGCTCCCAGTACTTACACACACTTTGTTAAACCTACAGCGTCTTTTAAGAAGTTCTGCTTTATGTCAGTTTTCAGCTTATACATACATACTGATGCCTATCTCCTTCTTGAAGTAAAAATTGTCTAGAAAAAAATAAATGCAGGGGTTTTACTTTATTTTCCCCATTAAGAATGGAGTTGACATAAGGTTCAATACCATAAATGGAAATCTGCCTTAAACCTGCTTAATTAATATTAGAGGAAAAAATGAAGAAAAGGCTATGTCTAAGATGACTTTTTCCCTGGGTTCCTCAATGCTGCCAGCTAATTGTTTTTTGAAGGAAGGTGTCTTTTGTGATTAAGTCACTTGTCAGATTTGCATTGATATGCAAAGTCTGATTTTGTATCTCAAGAAGCTCCACCATCTGTTACTAACATTCTTCTAACAGGAAGTTCATGAGAATAACATTTATAAGGTAAAAATACAGTGGCCATAGCTACAGCTTCAAACAGTTGTTTATAATTAAGAAATAGAACTCTGAGTAAATGTGGTTGTGTGTAGTTGATAAGAATGAGATGAAGGATATCATTGGAGAGTAGAGGCAAGATGTGAAAAGCTGAATGTTAGGGAAAATATTTAAATTTCCTTTTGAAACATTTCAGGAAAGTCTGTCTTAATTTTACTTTAAGAGAATGATTAAAATTTCATTTTTGTGTGAATTCATTTTTCACCATTAATAAATGAATAAGCATTTGTAAAGTGTGTGTACATGTGTAAAATATATGTATTTCTTGATGCTTATAATCTTATGTAAGTAATAGGGAAAATAAATAAAAATTATTTTTATATACATAAAATTCACATATTGTTAAAATAGGTGAAAGTAGTTGAATACCTAAATAATATTAGATAATAGCATGAAATGTTAGCTTGATCATACCATGAATGGGTGAGCAGGGAAAAGACAATGGAGGGTGACTGAAAGCCATTGGCAGCCTTATCTGACAGATAAGCAATTGGAAGATGGGGACCTGGCATGTTAAAATCTCCCCCGGTCTTTTTATTTATTTATTTTTAGTTGTAGTGGACACAATACCTTTATTTTAGTTATTTATATGCAGTGCTTAGAGTCAAACCCAGCCTCACAATGCTAGGTAAGCGCTCTACCACTGAGCCACAACCCTAGCCCTACCCATCTTAATTAACAAAACCTATCATTTCGGGACCATATCCTCATCACGTTTTGTAACCAAGTCTCCAGAACTCTTATCACTTAAACTGTGTCACAACCCCTA
Source organism: Marmota marmota marmota (assembly GCF_001458135.2). Lineage (NCBI taxonomy): Eukaryota > Metazoa > Chordata > Mammalia > Rodentia > Sciuridae > Marmota > Marmota marmota. The sequence continues at coordinate 3,729,799 of NW_025999905.1, read as the reverse complement.
CCTCATCACCTTGAAAGCCAAAATATCAAGAACCTCACAAAACTTGGTGGGGGCTATTCAAAGGGTAATGGACTAATTAATGGGGCAGTAAATTGAGGGAAAAACAGGGGGCTCAGTTTTCTTAAAAACTCCTACTCTGAGGGCCACAACATCTTTTCTTGGAGGTTGTCCATGCAGTTCCTATATTATCAATCTATAGTCAGAAGGTAGACTTGGGCAGAAATCAGGAAATAACTCTTTTACTCCCAATAATAATGGCAGACATGAAGGACACACTGTCCCTCTCCTCTCTGAGAGGACTCTCTCTCTCCTTTGATATAGTGTTCCCTTTCCCCTCTTCTATCCCTTATAATAAACTCACATCTAGAACTTTGAGGGACAAATCTAAAATATTTCTGACTTGATCATAAGAACTTGGGATTTGATGCAGGTGTGTGTTGGGGGGGGCTTTCTGCTGCCTCAGTTTCCTAAAAGGCCCAGCACTGTAACATAATAGGTAAGTATATAGATAAGCTTGCCTTTACTGGAACATAGTCACTTAAGAAGGATACTGTGGTCAAAGGAATACTGCATGAGGGATTGTTAAATAAGCAGTAAAATTGGGGGGTGATAAATGATCAGAATGCAGTTGATTGCCATAGTTTTTAGAATCTCAAATTATAATTTCTTTTTTTTTAATTTATTTTTTTATTGGTTGTTCAAAACATTATAAAGCTATTGACATATCAGATTTCATACAATAGATTCAAGTTGGTTATGAACTCCCAATTTTACCCCAAATACAGATTGCAGAATCACATCGGTTACACATCCACATTTTTACATAATGCCCTATTAGTAACTGTTGTATTCTGCTACCTTTCCTATCCTCTACTATCCCCCCTCCCTCCCCTCCCATCTTCTCTCACTACTCCATCCACTGTAATTCATTTCTCTCCTTGTTTATTTTCCCATTCCCCTCACAACCTCTTATATGTAATTTTGTATAACAATGAGGGTCTCCCTCCATTACCATGCAATTTCCCTTTTCTCTCCCTTTCCATCCCACCTCATGTATCTGTTTAATGTTAATCTTTTCTTCCTGCTCTTCCTCCCTGCTCTGTTCTTAGTTGCTCTCATTATATCAAAGAAGACATTTGGTATTTGTTTTTTAGGGATTGGCTAGCTTCACTAAGCATAATCTGCTCTAGTGCCATCCATTTCCCTGCAAATTCTATGATTTTGTCATTTTTTAGTGCTGCGTAATACTCCATGGTGTATAAATGCCACATTTTTTTTTTATCCATTCATCTATTGAAGGGCATAATTTCTGATTTGAAATTAGTGACAAATTTTTACTGACTCATTGGCCTCAAAGTAAAGCATATTTATTTGTGCAGTGTAAGAGTCTAAAATGTGGCAATGCACAGATAACCAGTTCAAAGAGATTATTTGATGAAAAGATGGCTCAAAGGATGGTTTTATCTAAAACAATCCAGAAGAAAAATCATAAATAACCCTTTATGTGCCTATGTTTCTTGGGGTGATTGTGAGATAAACCACAGAAAAATTCAAAAAGGAACAGTAGAGATATAAATACACTTGTTAAAGAATTTTAGGAGGAGACCCGGCTCAGACCTGCCTCACTGTCCTGCGCAGGAGCTCAGGCACAGGGTAAGCCCGAGTCCATCCTGCTGGCAGAGCCCTGCAGGAGCTCAGGCCCGGCCTAGACCCACCTCACTAACCAGCATGGGAGACAGGGCCTAGGATAAGCTTGGGTCTGCCCCCGCTTTACTGTCACCTGGGAGCCCAGGTCTAACCCACTTCCATCTTGAGACACTGCAGCCATCCCCATAGTGTTCCCCATGCAATAGCCTCTACCTAGAACCAGACGGGGCCTAGAAGCAGCTGGAGCTTGGCATCTTGGAGCAGGCATCCCAAAGCCACTGTAAGGCCCACCCTTTCAGCCCCATCTCTGAAAAATGTTGCATCCATCTTGGGACAACCCCACCATTGCTATCTTGAGTTACCTCCTGCTATTGCTGCCACCACCTATAGTTGCAGTAGAATTCATCCTGGGACAGCAGTAGTGTCTGGAAGCCCAACACAAAGGTGTGAGATACAGATAATCCGCACAGATACTACAAGATTATAGGGTAGAAATGGTAATACCTCAGATCCTCACTAAAGAAAGGAAATCACATAATAGACAACATGAAAAAACAAGGGAGGAAAGTGCCCCCAAACAAACCAGGATACTATAATAACAGAATTCATAGACAGAGAAGTTGATGAAATGTCAGAGAAGGAGTTCAGAAAGTTCGTAATTAAAATGATCTGTGAATTAAAGAATGACCTAAATGAGCTAAATACAGGCAACCATTGATGACACCAATAAACAGATAAGGGAGAAAATATAGGCATCCATTGATAACATCAACAAAGAGATTGGAAGATGGAGACCTGGCATGTTAAAATCTCCCCCAGTCTTTCTATTTATTTATTTTTAGTTGTAGTGGACACAATACCTTTATTTTAATTATTTATATGCAGTGCTGAGATTACTTCAAGAAAGAGAGATTCTGGAAAAACAAAAACAAAAACAAACAAACAAACCAAAAACAATCAGAAATCCTTGAAAGGAAGAAAACAATAAACCAAATAAAAAACTCAATAGAAAGCATCACCAGGCTGTGATTGTGACTCAGCGGTAGAGCAGAGCTCGCCTAGCATGGGCGGGACCCGAGTTCAATCCTCAGCACCACATGAAAAAATAAAGGCATTGTGTTGTGTCCATCTACACCTAAAAAATAAATATTAAAAAAAAAAGAAAGCATCACCAACAAGACCACTTAGAAGACGGAACATCAGACAAAGTATACAATCTGGAAAATAAAGTTGACCACACAGTGAAGATAGTAAGGAACCATGAGCAAAACATCCAAGAATTATGGGATAGCATCAAAAGACCAAATATAAGAGTTATTGGGATAGAGGAAGACACAGAGTTTCAAACCAAAGGAATGCATAATCTCTTCAATGAGATAATATTAGAAAATTTCCCAAATATGAAGAATGAATTGGAAAATCAAATACAAGAGGCTTATAGGAACACCAAATGTTCAAAATTACAACAAATCTACACCAAGGCACACTTAATGAAAATGCATACAGAATAGGGATAGAATCTTAAAAACCACAAGAGAGAAGAATCAGATCACATATGGGGAGACCAATTCGTATCTCAGAAGATTTTTCAACCCAGACCCTCAAAGCCAGGAGATTCTGGATCAGCATATACCAAACTCTGAAAGAAAATGGATGCCAACCAAGAATCTTATATCCAGCAAAATTAAGCTTTAGATTTGATGATGAAATAAAAACTTTCCATGATAAACAAAAGTTAAAAGAATTTACAACTAGAAAGCCTGTACTACAGGGGCTGGGGTGGTGGCTGAGTGGTAGAGCACTTGCCTAGCATGTGTGAGGCACTGGGTTCGATTCTCAGCACCACATATAAATAAATAAATAAAATAAAGGCCCATCAACAACAAATTAAAAAAAAAAGAAGAACCTGTACTACAGAACACCCTCAGCAAAATATTCCATGAAGAGAAATTGAAAAACTATAATGAAAATCAGCATAGGGAGGGATTACACTGAAGGAAAAACTAATCAAAGGAGAAGCCAAGTCAAGTTAAATACCAAAAATAAACAAAAATGGTCTGGAATACAAATCATGACTCAATAATAACCCTGAATGTTAATTGCCTAAACTCACCAACAAAAGACATAGACTGGAATATTAGATTAAAAAAAAAAAAAAGACCCAACAATATGTTGCCTCCAAAAGACTCATCTCATAGGAAAAGACATCCATAGATTGAAGGTGAAAGGTTGGGAAAAATTATACCACTCACATGGACTGCAGAAGTAAGCAGGGGTTTCCATCCTCATATCAAATAAAACAAACTTCAAGCCAAAGTTAATCAAAATGGATAAAGAAGAATATTTCATACTGGTTAAGGGAACCATTCATCAATAAGACATAACAATAATATATATGCCCCAAACAATGGAGCATCTATGCTCATCAAATAAACTCTTCTCAAGTTCAAGAGTCAAATATACCACAACACAATAATTATGGGTGACTTTAACACACCTCTTTCATCCCTGGATAGATCTTCCAAACAAAATCTGGACAAAGAAACTATAGAACTCAATAATACAATCAATAACTTAGACTCAACTGACATATATAGAATATTTCATCCTTCAACAAGTGACTACACTTTCTTCTCAACAGCACATGGATCCTTCTCTAAAATAGACCACATATTTTGCCACAAAGCAACTATTAGCAAATATAAAAAAGTAGAGATACCACTCTGCATTCTATCAGATCATAATGGAATGAAATTAGAAATCAATGATAAAATAAAAAATAAAAGCTACTCCAAGACCTAGAGACTAAATAATATGCAACTGAATGGATAATGGGTTATAAAAGACATCAAGGAGGAGATTAAAAAATTCTTAGAGGTGAATGAGAACACAGGTACAACATATTTAAATCTATGGGACATTATAAAGGCAGTACTAAGAGGAAAGTTCATTGCATGGAGTTCATTCCTTAAAAGAAGAAAAAGTCAACAAATAAATGACTTAACATTACATCTCAAAGCCCTAGAAAAAGAAGAACAAATCAACACCCAAAGTAGTAGAAGACAGGAAATACTTAAAATCAGAGCTGAAATAAATGAAATTGAAACAAAAGAAACAATTATAAAAATTGACAAAACAAAAGGTTTGTTCTTTGAGACAATAAATAAAATTGACAGACCCTTAGCCATGCTAACAAAAAGGAGAGAGAAAACTCAAATTACTAACTTTCGTGATGAAAAAGGAAATATCACAATAGATGCTACAGAAATACAGAAGATAATTAAAAATCATTTTGAAAATTTGTACTCCAATAAAATAGAAAATATCAAAGACATCAACAAATTTCTAGAGTCTTATGATTTGCCCAAATTGAATCAGCATGATATATACAATTTAAACCTTTCAATTTCAAGTGATGAAATAGAAGATGCCATCAGAAGCCTACCAACCAAGAAAAGCCCAGGACTGGATGAATACACAGCCAAGTTCTACAAGACCTTTAAAGAAGAGCTAATACCAAAACTCTTCAATTTATACTTTGTGTGCAAACAGAGATATGAAAAATTGTGCTCTATATGTGTAACATGAATTATAATGCATTCAGCTGTCATAGATAACAAATTAACATTTAAAAAATGAAAAAATAAAGTTAAAAAATAAAAAAAGTATTTTAGGAAATTTAATTGTGATTATTAAACAAGTGTTTAGTCATCACTGCATTATGTATGTATTTATTTTGTTAATAGTAGCAGTAATATTTCTCTTTAATCCTCTTAAAATACATGCTCATATTTGTGTGTCCTGTGTATGTTTGAAGACATTCATACCAACTTATTACATTTATTATAATTTACATATCATTTTGTGTCAATTTTTTAGAAAATAATCATTGATCTTTGGTATATTCTTTCTATCTTAAGTGTAATGCAGAATAATTAGAATAGAAATAATTTTGAAACATGGAGAGGGTCTTTTAAATTTTTATTTTATTCAAATTGATTTAACTATTTTATGTCATGCCTTAGCAAAACTCATCCTAACATAACTATCATTTACTAAGTATGTGCTCTGTGCACAATGTATTTTTTTAAAACTGCTATTCTTCTTCTAAGTGTATTATGCATTCATGTCCTTTTCATTTAAGATGAAATTTTAGTTCTCCCAATGAGAAGAGAATGCCTCCCTGTCCCATTAGTATCAGGTTCCTCCATGTGACTTGACTTGGCTGGGGAAGTGCATGTGAAAGTGATGTATGCCATGGTTTGTGTGGCTTTTCCACTGCTCTTTTCTCTGGGCCATGATAAAAGATATGTCCCAAATGGGGTCTGCTTTTTTAACCCAAATGGCATAAAGAAGAAAATTTGTGGAGCAAGGCTAAGCTAACCCTCAGCAACTACAGCAACCAATGGCCAACATGGAAAGTGAGCCAAATATAAGGAAATTGGAAAATAAACTTGTATTATTACAAGCTGCTGAGATTCAGAGGTTGTCAAGAACTGTGGAGGGTCTTGAAAGCTTATAAGTAAACCTGCCATACCATCATATATACTGGCAGAGGATTTAAGACTCCAGAGAAAAAGGACAGGCCATTACTCATATCAATAGCATTAGCCAGAGTATCAGAATTTGTGCTGTTTCCCCGAGCTCCAGTTTCCATTGGACAGTGTGAAGAGGGTCAGGTAAAATCCACATACATGGTGGATTTTATTATAGGAAAGGAGCCTGAACTTTTGGGAATCTGAATCTTTTAGAAAGGGAAGAACCTGTGGCGGCCATCTGCTTTCTGAGAGATATAACTCTTCTAAATCTATAAGCAAACCTACCCTTTGCTCTAAAAGAAGATGTTATCTTTATCTTCAAAAACTTATCACTATATAAATGCTTGAAAGATAGTCGAGAATAGTCTGAGCCTCTGCTCACAAGATGTATAATAATGCAAGAGACTTATGGAGAATATTTCTCAACATTTCTTGTCTCAGTATAAGTTAGCCAAAGCTCCTTAATACATCATGTACTATGCACTGTAGGAGAAGCTTACTTTTATTATTTCATGTCTATCAAGGCCTCTGATTTATTCAGTTATCATAAGACTACCAACATTATATTGAGTCGTTTTTGTATATGTGCACTGAACAGTAATAGGAATTTATACCATGTCAAACATATATCTTCTATCTGCCAGGTCATTATTATTTCTGTTTTGTGTAAAAAAAACAACTAAAATTTTGAGAAGTTAAACAACTTGCCCAAGATGATGCAAGTATTAATCTTGGAATCTAATATTCAAACTCAGGTCTTTTGGACTTTAAAGTATGCGTCCAAAATTAAGCAACTCTTTTTCTCTACCAGTTGTCATTTTAAATTATACAAACATGCTTCCAGGCCTGTATGATGGAAATGTCATAGAATGAACCAAGACCCATCTCTGTTACCACTGACACTGATTGATTCATGAGTAAATATCTTTCAGGTATTTATTTCAGGCGCTTAACACCTGAATCCACCCAACTGAATTTTGGTCCAGTACTCACATTGCCATTTGTCTTTAGGACCCTGTGAAGAATTTTGATCAAGCTACTCTACCTCGCCATCAAGTAACTATCAGAAAAGAGGATAGAGTTTAGATTTACATGTCTTTTTCTAATTAAAAACAAACTTGTTCTAATAAATTACCATTTTCTTTCCTAAGTGTTGAAAGAAAATTTGTTCAGTTTCTGAAACCTACCTTTTCATATTTGTTATATGTTTTGTTGAATTAAATATGTAGTTTTAAAATATCATTTATAGCTTATAATCCTTTTGAGAAAGTACTTTTGCTTATTATTATAGGACACATAACAGAAGAAATAAAGGAATAGACATTTAGCAAATGCCTGTATCAATTTAGCAAAGCCCTGTATCAGGATCTATTTTGAGAAGAAAAATAAACCTCTAGTGAGTGCATGTATATATTCTTTGGAGAATCTGTAAGTGAATGTTGAATGGTCTCCTTTATACAAGTTGGTTTAGCCTGGGTTGTTTGGGGGAACTTTTATTGGATTATTTTTAATGTGTCATACAATTAATGTGTCATGCAAAGTTAGGAGGGAGACAGGACACAAGTGGTATCTGCTTTCAGCCAAGTGAGGGAAAAAGGCAGTCAAATCATCACACAGATAAAATTACAAGTAAGATAAATGCTATGAAATGAAATTACATTGTGACAAGAAAACTTATAAAAGGAAGACCTGAACAGGTGTTTGTAGGTAATGTGACAAGATTCTATATTTTAAATGATTATCCATAGGTAAAGAGGAGTGGTTACGGCAAATATGCCATAGTTAAATTCTATTTTTCCCCCCACAGAAATCTATATTCTGGAAAATCTTCATTATGGACAAACATGGCCACGATTTCTGTGCGGTGAATAACCAAGAAAATTTCTTCAGCCCCTTTAAGTTATCCAAATAATTTGAACCTATAAACCAGAAGATAGTCATAATTTCTTGAATAGTGGTGGGTCAACAAATCTATGCCTAGTGCTGGGAACTAACCTGACCCTTAAAGAGCTTCTGTGGAGTTAGGAAGAAGATATGGAAGATAATATAGGTAAATAATAATTAATAAAAATAAATGCAGCCAAAGTGATCATTACTCCTACCTTTCTAAGGAAAGGTTGGAGGACTGTTTTCTTTCCCTTATAGCTGCAAAGGGCTGAATCAAATCTAAGGTTTTTTCCCTATCCTCTGCATTTTTTCCTGCCTGAATGTTGTTTCACTTTCATACCTATTTCTTGCTTAATGCGAAAGAACAGCGATGCAGAACAAAGTATGACATTAGTCAATTTAGGAAGAATATGTTCAGGATTGCCACATTCTTGTGATAAAAAGTGGGTGTTTACCATTATTTTGCACTGTTATTTGGTGCATTTATAAAACTGAATTGCTGCCCTTTGCAGAAAAAGTGTCTATTTATCTAAAGTAAATTAATGTGTTCAGCAAACAGACGTCTTTATAGACATTGGAATAATAGGGAAGGTTTTGTTATTTTGAGAATCCAAAAGTAAAATGTTTCTTTCTCTATTGAATTTTACTTGAAAAATCTACTTCTATAAAGAAATTCCTAATCCCCATAGGAAAGTATAGGGGTGTAAATGAAGATATATATAAGTGTGCAATGTGTATTGTTTATACACATGTGCCCACAGTTTTCTAAATGATATATACATTATATTAGAGATATCAAAAAAGTCTAATATGCCAATTAATGTACATATTTCTTACCTAGAATATGTATTTTGGAAATAAATCATGATGGTCTTGTGGACATTATTTATACTTAAACATTGTGGTGTAATAATGTTATTTGGAATTAATGTTTTCCATATCTTGTGAATCTACTATAAGTACTTGGATGTTATGATAATACTTATATTTTCACTTTCTACTACTCTAGTCATTATATTTGGTAAACATATTAACACATTACATACTAATTTATTATTAAAACATTTTAAACCTACAAATATGCTTGTGATTGAACACTTTTTGAAATTAGTAGAGAAATGCATATATTTTATTTAATATTTCTTTCTGACCTATGGTAATTATAGACATTGAGGACCTTTGAATTGTATTTTCAGAAACGTGAAGGTTTAATTCTTAATAATTAGAGTGAGAAAACTGAGGGTAAAATGCTGTTCTGGTCTGTTTTCTGTTTCTATATAATATGCCGGAGTCAGGTAATTTATAAGGTATGAAGTTTTAATTTAACTCACATGTCTAGAGATTGGGAAGTCAATAAGCATGAGGTCAGTATCCCTGAGGCCTTACCTCTTGCATTGTGACATTATGGGAGGAATCACATGGCAAGAGAGGATAATTGTGTGTTATAGTTAGGATGTAATGTGTCCCCCAGAAGCTCACGTGTGAGACAGTGCAAAAAGGTTTGGAGGAGAAATGACTGGGCTACAGCCTTAACCTAATCAGTGAATTAATCCCTAATAGGATTAACTGGGTGGTAACTGGAGGCAGGCGTGGTTCACTGGAGCCATGCCTATGGGTTATATATTTTGTATCTGGCTAGTGAAAACTGCTTTCTCTGCTTGCTGATAATCATGTGAACTGTTTCCCTCTGCCACACTCTCCCACCATAATGTTCTGCTCACTTGGTGTCCCAGGGAATGGAGCTGGCTGTCTATGGAATGAGACATCCAAAACCGTAAGCTACTAAATAAACTTTTCTTCCTCTAAAGTTGTTCTTGTCAGGTCTTTTTGTTTGTTTGTTTGTTTTTTTGTTTTTTTAATCACAGCAGCAAAAGTGCTGTCTAAATTAATCACGCTATCTTGGATTTATCTTCCTTTTCTTAAAAAGCTTTTATTGCTGTCATGAGGGCCTTATTTTGTGTCCTCAATTAATCCTAATTACTTCTTAAAGCCCCACCTCCAAATGCCATTGACATAAATTTAGGGAGACATTCAAACCATAGCACGCACCCCTCTAAAGGTTTGTTGAACTTTTGGTTTATAAAACCTTTCCTGATTTTCCCAAAGTGATTTTTCTCTTGAACCAAAACAACCAAAAAATTTTTTACTAATGAAAATATATTTCTCCTCTTGATGGAAATTAAATTAGCAAAAGTGATTTTATTCATTTGCCTTCTCTTTGTTCTACAGTATATCCCTTTCCTACTCACAATAAATCCATCAACAGCACAGCCTAAAACAATTGTCGCTGGTAGTCATTCTTTTGCTACTTGGCTTTGAGATAAAATACATCTTTTTTAAGTACTGGTAAACTTTTTGTAATCAGAAAATATTGATATTAATAGTTCTACATAGTTGGATCCATTATGTAGTTTTACCTATTAACATTATTTTACTAATTTCATCTATTTGTGCTTTCAAAATTAAAATTATTGCCCTAATTTTTGCTTTAAATGAACAAAGGAATTGAATTAGCCTTTGTATTAGTTTTCTTTGGTTTCTTTTCTCCAGAATGGCTTTGAGAACCGCAAAAGAAGTAGGTAAATTCACTTGAAAACCATGTTTGAAAGGGAGTATATTATGATCTTGGAAGCTTTGATGACAAATATAAAGAGAAACACTATTAATTTAATCTCTACATTAGTGAACTGTCAGTATAGTTTTAGCATCGATGAGGGATAAATTATTTTTCTCCAGTTGTTTAGAAAATAGTAACTAATCCAGTTACATGAATCCAAAACCACATTTCTGATAATACCTTTATTATATAATTATAAATATTGACAGATATACTTTCAGGGAATAAGAAATATTTTCCTTTGGCTTCTAGCAAATACATTATAAAATTCTATAAGTGTATCTGTCAACATTCAATTGGCCAATAAAAGGTATTATCTTTAACTTGGCATTGTTTTCTACCTAATCTTAGGGACTCCGGGAACATAACTTGTACACAAATGCCTCTCAATAGCAGGAAATACTTTCTATGACATTTATTAGTCTACTCTCAGCATTTTCAAGTGACTAATTTTTTTTTTAAAGGGGAGGGTAAAGGAAAAATGTTATTTCTTAGGTAGATAGTTTGATTCTTTTATTTTCCCATTCTAATTTGTTTACTTTGTATATCCCACAAAGTAGAACATAATGCTTTACAACAATTGCTTTGTTTATTCTGGCTGTTGTCACCTTGGTGTCCATCTCTTCTTAATGAGTCCAGAATGAGACTTAGTGTTGATTATAATAATACAAAACTAAACAGAATGCATGGTTCATATCACTTCATGAATTGCTAACATTGGTGTTCTTAGGCTGAAACTATAATATCAATTTAAGTTCATAGCAGACAAGATCAAAGTATAAATTTATGACTCATTTTGCTTTATGAATATGATTATGAAGGAATGTCCCTAATAACTTGGATACTTTGCTTATTCTAATTTTAGGACTAAAAAAACCATACTTTAACTGTCATAAAAGAAACAGGGTTAAAACTTTGCATGACACTTCTAACAGGCCTACTAAGTTTTTATTGGTAAAAATTAGTTTGTAGACCAAAGTTTTTAATCTCAAACTTTGCTATATATTTTTTTAAAACTATACATCTGAGTTTCTAACATTTTTGCATTTAGGTTTTCCTAAGTGGTCAAAGATACCAGACTGCCATAGTTGGATTAAAAAACAAAAACAAAACCCCAAAACTTTGAAAAGCTCTAAATTCTCTAGTAATACATTCTCTGATTCAGAAGCTTTAAAGAATCATTGAAATCCTCAGCTTTTTATATGCATGCTCACTTTTAAGACAGAATTACTGTTTGGACTTGCAGAATTCTAAACTCACCTGTTCATCAAAACAGTTAATTAACCAATCATTTTCAGTAAAAGGAAAAAGATACAATATAGAAAATAAAGTTAACTAGTTGCTTATGCGTTTGGGGCTTCTACAAACCAAAATGCTTGATCTCAGAAAGACACGATTAGAAAGTGGAAAGGAGTTGAGAGTGAAAGTTTTTTCAAATTGGTAAAGGTTTCCAGAAGATCTACTCCAGCCAATGCTATAGGTTCTAGATGCTGCTAATACACCATCCTGAAGTCTGAGTCATCCATTCAGATTGGCCATGGACCCCATAGGCTTCAAACTGGTTCCTGGTTAGTTTTGATCTCTCTCCTTCCTGCCATTCTAGGGACTTTAATGGGAGTTTATTATGGTTTGAATGTGAGGTGTCCCCCAAAGCTCATGTGTGTGACAATGCAAGAAGGTTTGGAGGAGAAATGATTGGGCTATTGCCTTAACCTAATCAGTAGATTGATCCCTGATGGGATTAACTGAGTGATAACTGGAGGCAGGTGGGGTGTGGCTGGAGGCAGGTGGGGTGTGGCTGGAGGAAGTGATTCATTGGGAGTGTGGCTATGGGGTATATATTTTATATCTGGCAAGTGGAGACCTCTGTCTCTGCTTGCTCATCATCATGTGAGCTGCTTCCCTCTGCCACATTTTCCACTGTGATGTTCTGCCTTACCTTGAGTCCAAGGAATGGAGTTGGCCTTCAATGGACTAAGACCTCTGAAACTGTGAGCCCTCAAATAAACTTTTCCTCCTCTACAGTTGTTCTGGTTGGATACTTTTAGTCACAGCAGGGGGGAAAAAGACTAAAACAATATCCTGAAAAATTTAGTCTGGAACAATGACCATATCTCTGAGTACTTGAGGACTAAGAATGTCTTCTGACTAGTCTTGACCCACTGCACTTTTGTCTTGGCAAGTTTATGAGGAAACAATAAAAAAGCCCAGCCCCAGTTGGGCACAGATTGCTGTTCTAAATGGAAGGGCATCAAAATGATAAAGCCACTGTGACTTTCAGTTGTGGTTTTTCTCAAACCTTGCCTGTTTGACTATTTTTTTTCTCCTTTAACTTTAAGAAAGATTAATAGAAGTGTAGCTGAAAGGAAGAAATCAAAGACAAGGGAAGAAACAAATGTGCTTACTATGTGGTTTAAAGTGATGCTGCAATTAGACATCAGTTTGGATTTGAGTTTCCTTGCAGCCTAGGGGAAAGTGGAGATATGACTAGCATATTTTATAATCAAGACAAAGACTTCATACTGAGAAGGAGTAAGCACTTAATGAGAGAGATATGCCAGCATATCCTTCTTAACATTTTTATGGCAAAGGCAGAAGCATAAATCACAAGCTGATGTTTTAAGAATGAAATGTGTTAGTCAAGTTAATCCTTCAAATGGTGAAATTCTTTTGAAGATCTACAAAATCCAAATGCATCCCAAAGACAGAAGAGCCTCCAGCTCCTCAATAATTGAATGGCTGCTGAGTCACTTAGACCAGTTGTTTTCAACCTGGATTACAAATAAAAATCAAATAAATTTAATCATTTAAAAATATTGATTGTTGGATTGTATTTCTAGAATATCTGATTTAAGCAGTTTGAGATTAGATCTAGGAATCTATATTTTTGGCAGATACTTGACATAATTCTAGTGCAACCAGTAGAAAGAGCATTTCAAAACCACTGTCATGAGGTCTCTCAGATTTCTTTTATGTTAGTCAAAATAGACTAGTTCAACGTTAGACTATCAGAAGACAGCTTAGAGGGCAGAAATTCTCTAGTGCTAATTAGGGGCAGATCTATAAGGGACCACATAAATGATAGGATTTAAATACTATTATGAAAATTATAGAGCCAGGCCTTAGTATCCTAAGCTAGATGGAAGAGTTACCCTAGAGACCAAATGTGCCTCAAAAAAGGAGTTTTGAGTTTGCTCCAGTACTTGGATCACTGATGAATTCCACTATCAAGTTAGAATAAGTCAGAGATCATTTTGAGTTTGAAATCTTTGAAGAAAGTGTTATCTGTGTCATAAAATAGCTATCCCGAAAGACTTAATGATGACCCTGTGCAGGTCTCCAGATGGCTGCCAGGGTAAGTGAACTGCTGGATGTTCCCCAGACACTTGAACACATTGACCTGTTACATGGTGCTATTTTATATCCATCAGGTGAATGTCAGGGATTGTCTGCCAGAGCCAGTGTTTATTGTTTCCTCAAGGTTAATGATGAGTCATTCTTCTGAACAGCTGGGGATCCCAGAACTCCTTGTCTCTTAAGACCACTCCTATTTAATGAGCATCAAGCCAGTTCATCAGCATATAAGAGTCCTACAGTACTGAGTTTCTCTCTCTATTAAGTAAGGCCACTGATCTCAGCCTCTCTTGGTTAATTGGTAACATTCCAAAGCATGTCTTGATGTCAATGTTCATTAAAAACAGCTATTGGTTTTTGTAACAGAAAGATATCTATCTAAGTGGACAGTCTTCCTGTTATAAGTCAATTTCTCCGAAGTGGCAGATTGATCTGACATGTCAGGGTTTACCAGCTGCTCAAGACACTTATATAATTAATTTTTGAGTTTTTGTAAGAAAATAGTGATTTTTCTTTTAATAAATTTGTATCAGATAACATAAGGTCACTTCCTTTATATAGCACCAGCTGTGTAGAGTACTGCTTTTGTCTTGTTTTTATTTCTTGGTGCTATGGTTGGTTTATCTTCTAGAAATTAGCTTCATTTTTCTACTTATGTTGGCAATGGAATTATTCTGCCTTTAACTAAGAGTATTTACAACCTTTCAAAATCTGTACATACCTTGCAGCTGAGGATTTTTCTTTGAAGTTTGACACATAAAGGACCCTCTGACTTAAAAAAAGAGTAGGTTAAGTCCTTTAAATTGCCTTTTCCTTATAGCCTCACATTAATAGAGTTGATGATAAATATATTTAAGTGTTAGTTTTGATACAATTCTCACTGACTTTTGGGGGAGGGGATTGGCTATAGAATCTATAACCCTGGTGGCTTTGGAAGAAGGTACATTAAGTTAGAGGATTGGTTCTTATAGTGGATGAACAGTGCAAATATTACAATAGGTATATGGATAAACTTCAGTGAGACTCTACATATTTTCAGATGTTTTAATTAAACATTTTAGCATAAACATACAGTTTTCCATTGTTGAGTCTATCACATTATTGTATGAGAATTGAATGGATTGATTAATATTTCTATATTAAGTAAAATTTATAGACTGATAACCTAGATAAGTGCCTATATATAAATTAAGATATAGAATGGAAGGTACATCTCTACTTTCTACTTAAGATGAGGTGTATCTGATTGAAGTATTGCAGGAAGAAATGAATTTTTTCAGAGTTTTGAAAAAAGAGGAGGCACAAATTTGGTTTGGGAAAATAGAAATATCTTTCATGTTGAATAAATTGACAGATGGGCTAAGATGTGTTAAATATTCTTTGTTATAATCCTGAAAAATTAGCCCCCTTCCTTTGTCAGATCTGATTCTTCCCAGAATGATTCCTAGCACAGAAACAGAAAGATTGGGAAAATTGTCTAATTCATCCTGCATACCACAATTTATGAAATGAAGCCGTGAGAAGAGAGCTATGATTTTTAGAGCGAAACAATTAGCAGAAATGAAAAGGAAGACAAAAGAATCAATTTCCAATATAGAATTTAGTACACACTATAGTACATTGTATTACTCTATCACCACAGAGGCTTTTGATCTCTTTTGTCCTTACATTTCAGTACCACAGAGAAGATAGAAGTCTGCATGTTCAACACGCAGACTTTAGGTTATATCACTTTGATAACACATTAATTTTTTTTCTGTTAGAAACTATTTTTTTTCCTTGGGAATAAACTTTCATATCATTTAAGATAAAATTTGTTTGTAAATTTTGTCTGATCTTGATTTTCCACTGCATTGGGGTCTGTTATCCTTTAAGTGAATTTTCTTAAGTTGACTATTTTTCAAATATTTTCTTAAATAATGATAAAATTGGTCTTTAAAAATATTTATTATAACTGTTGCTTCATGGCTTTCATTGTTAACATGGGTTGGGTACACTGTACATCTATTGCTTAGATGAAGAACACAACTCTAGAAATCTTGTTTACTCTTTATTACCCTTGCTCTGTATTAGGTACAGTCTTGGCACTGGGGCTACAAGGCTGCCTGTAGACAGTCACTAACTTACAGACCTTAGTCTACTGAGACAGAGATGAGTAAGCAGACAATTACTAGAGACTCAAGAAAACCATTTGGTCTCCAGATAGTGACACGCAATTTGCAATATGATAAAAACCTCTTTTAGCTGATTTTAATGTATTTGTTTTCAGGATCTGTGAATCAGATATGTATTTAAAAGTGTTATTAAACTTACAATCTTTGTGTGCTCACATATTAATTACTGTTGAGTATTATTTAATTTGGCTAGATTACCTATTTTTATGAGATTTAAGGTCCATCAATAAGGAGTGATTCAGCAAGGTTTTAAGTCTGTTTCAGGCCACAACATTATTAAGATGGAGGAGAAAAAATGGTATTTGTATTATTTTGACAGAATGAACCTTAATGGAGAACACTTTAAAAGACCAGTATTTTATATTAATAAGAAAAAAGACTGCATAATTTTCTCCTGTGGATTTTCTAGCATTTTTCAAAGTATGTGTTCATTATTACTATTGCACAGGATTCTTTCCAGTGAAATTTAGTAAAGCATAATAAATATAATATTCAAATGTATTCCTTATGTTAATTTCCCACTGATACACAACAGTACTCAATTTTTAAAAGAAAAATACAAGCATGCCAAGTGACAAAGTAGTTAGTGTTGTTTTTATATCAGAATGCTTGTATTTAGAATACATATGCATCTACCTGAGTTACTCTGGTTAGTTTTAATAATTTGGGACTATCTATTGGTGATTATAAGAAATATTCTCTTTTGTTTTCATTTTGGTTAGTAATACTCTTGTCCACACTTCTAAATAGAAAAAAACAAAATTCTGCCTACTGTGAGAACATTTATAATGTGTTTCATTCCATAGATTTTTGTAGTTTTCCATAGATTTTATAGTTTCAGTATAGAAACTATAGTTATTTTTGGTATTCTATATTTTACAGTCCAATGAACTTCTGGTTTGCTAGATAACCTACATAAGTTGTCATTATTGTCTGGTTTGCTTTGAAACTCTTTTACTGAATCGTTTGATTTTGTGAAGAAAGCTAAATAAGATTTTCATGTCTCCTATTTTATCATTAACAATTTAATTCAAATTTATGCAGTGTTAGAATTTTTAAAAATCTGTTTTTACTGGCTGCTTTTAGCAAAAATAATAGGAAAATAATAGTCAATATCAAGTTTCAAATTCATAAAGCAGGCACTATCTATCTTCATGTATAGGACAACACTTTCTTCTTTAAAAGTCTTCTAAAGGTTCTATCATCTTACATCATAACCTAAACTGTGGAAAATGGGCTGACATTTCTACTTTGAAATAAACCAGTTCCTACTGTCTGAAAATATCCCCATTGCTATCCTTATTACCTCACACTACTACATAGTATTCAGCACCTATTCTTTATAGAAAATTGGTAAAAAAGAAAATATAAGAAAGAGTGAAATCTCACAAACACATTCTGCAGAGATTAAGGTATGTGCACACTATTTTACAAAAGTGAACATCACTTTTTTTTATGATTTTTCTTTCTGGTTGTTCTATAATTGTTAAGAGAGGGATACTGAATTGTAGATTTGTCTTTTTCTCCTTTTGGTTTTGTCATTTTGGGTTCAAGTGTTTTTCATGTATGGTATTAGGTATACACAATTTAGGATCATTATACATTTTTGGTGGATTGGTTTTTTTATTGTTACATAATTCTCCATCTCTAATAATTTTTTCCTTGACATCTATTTTGCCTTGTAATTATATAGTTTTTCTTTGATTAATGTTTTCATGAAATCCCTTTATCTATGCTTTTACTCTCAATATACCCATATGGTTGTAGAGGAAGTGAATCTCTTAGCATGCAGTTGGAACATATTTTATTGCTGTTTTGTTGTAGAGTATGAGCATGTCCTCTACTACTGAGCAACATCCTCAGCCCGAAGGGTTCTTTTAGAGCAGTTTTAAAATCGGAACAAAACTTAAGGGGAAGGTCTAGAGATTTCCTGTATAGCCTTTGCCCCAACACTTGGATAACTTTTCTCATTGCCAATATCCTCCATTGTCCTTTACTAGAAGATACATTTGTTATAACTGATGAACATATACTGACACATGTTAATCTCCCCCCAAAGTCCATATTGTACTTTAGGGTTCACTTCTGGTTTGGGACATTCTGTGGGTTTGCTCAGTGTATAGGGACGTGTATGTGCCATTACAGTACTATACAGACTATTTTCACCGCCCTAAAAATTCTGCCTATTCATTCCTCTCTCCCTGTAGCCCCTCACAACCCCTGATCTTTCTATTGTCTCCATAGTTTTGCCTGTTCCAGTGAACATCACTTTTTAATGATAAAACTAATATATATCTTCATTTGAAGAAAAAAAATCATTGAATGAATATAAGTATAAAGTAGTAATTTATAGTCATGCAGGTACAAAGCACACATGTGCAAATGTATCTACAAATTGAACCAAGTTATTCATTTCATTCTGAAACTGCTTATATAATTCATCAGGGCTACTTTCCCATGCTGTTCTAGTAATCTGTTGCCGCATAACTAGCCATCTCAGAAATGTACTTATTTAACACAATAGTTTCTTCAGTCTTGGGCAGGGCTCACCAGAAAATGCTAATCTCTACCCCACTTTGGCATCTGCTGGAATGGATGTCTCAAAGTCTGGGGGCTGAATCAGGTGAATACTTGTTCATTGTGTATCTTACAACTGATACCAACTATTGGCTTAAACCTTAGCTTGGCCTTTCAGTTGGAATGTCTCCTCTTGGGCTCTTTTTGTGACTGGGGTTTCAGCTAGAAGACAATTCTCCATGAATATTTCATATATCTTCATGATCCAGGCTCTCTCTGTTTAAAAAGGCAAGCATAGACAATTTAAGAATATTTTTAATGGAGACAGTATAATAAAGCTCAGAGATATCTTCTTTTCTAGAGATAGTCTAAAATAGTAAAGCTAAAACCCTTTCCCTCTTCTCTCCAGACGTTTTGCTTACATTCCAAAATAAGGATAATGTTTCTCCCTCTCCTGAGGGAAGAATTGGCATGTTGTGAACAACCCTGTATAAGGTCAGAGTTTCCTAATGTGGAGATTTCCTGTCCTGTAATGTACCCTACTGCATGTGCAGGTACCATCTAGCTATATAGGTGTGTTGTGGTGTGAACTGATCAATATAATCAGTAAGTCACAGATTTAGGTTATAGATTATAGAAATAAGGTAAGATAATATAGATAACATAGATAAGCAACAGAAAGACATAAGTTCATAGATAAGTTCATCAGGAATAAGCCTAAGAAATAGTAATAAAATCATGTAACTGTTAGACATAGGATTTAAGCCACAGGGAAAAGATATGGAACAGTGAAAGGTGGTAGGTCAATATGCCAATAGAGTTATAGAAAACATAGGCTGAAGGTTAATATAGATATAGACAAGGTTAAACAATAAAGTTGTGAAGAATTGTATTAGCTTGATCATATAGACATAAAGCTTATAGATACCAGTAGTAAATGATGTAAATGAGATAACTGCAAGCATGAAATAAGTTACTAGTACTGGGATAGTGGGAAAGTAATCACTGTGGCTATAGGATCAAAAAGTGTGGCCATAGGGACTCCATCTTAGCTGTTCTAGACTCCATCTTAGTTTTCCTGTTACTGCTCCTGTGAAGAGGGAACTGCATGACCCATTTCTGAGAAATAGAAACGAAAGCTGTCGTCTTTTAAAAAATTGTTTTTCTGTACTTTGTATCCCACCGAATGTAACCAACTCAGGGTATGGTGGTGGTCGTGGTGAGCTACAACAAGGGTTTGAGTATAGTTATGGGTCTTCATGACTTTAAAATAGATTAGCACCCCTCTAAGCTGAAACTCAGGATACACATGTTGTCTTGGGACCCAAGATGCAGTTAAGCTGTGTTTTTTTAAGCTTCTGAAACTTGCTTGCTTGCATGATGCTGAGAAAAGCCCTTGAGTTGTGGTTTTCATCCTTAAATTCCCAAGACACAGGCCAGGAAATAGATGTTCTCCCACAGAGCATCAGTCTCTGTGGGTGGGAGACAGTCCCTGGCCAGGTAAATAAGTTCGACTTAGAGTGTTTCCGGAGGTGGCTCCCCATAACAGGTGTTGCCCTGAATGCACTGGGGCTTTGAGAGTCTATTCAAGTTGCTGCTTTTGCTGTAATAGATTGTCTTTGTCTATGACCCAGAGGCCTCATATTCTCTTTCTTTCTCTGTCACTCCCTCAACCCCTGTATGTGTACCCAGCAGGCAATATTAATAAAGTACAGATGTGCATGTGTAAATATGTGTTAGTTTGTCCATCCATCTTGTGATAGTATAAATTATTCACTTGCAAGTAAGGTAAAATCTCAGACCCATCACAATTTCTGATATAATAGTTTTCTCACAAAATGGTAGGTATATTCAAAAGGCAAGTGTCTTGAGAGAGACAGAATGAGGTGGAGTCTGTATTACTTTTTATATTATAACCTGAGAAGTCATTCCTTGACAGTCTTCCTGGATTTCATTAATCAATCCCTCACAAAGTGATCACCTTTGTGACTATAGCTCTTAGTCGAGAAATGGCAAGATTCTGGAAAGGAAAGTGAGATCAAAACTGTTGCTAAAAAAAGCTGAAAAAAAAAAGTAGAAAGAAAAAAATTTTCTAAATCACTATTAGAAAATCCAATCTGCTACATGTATCAATGCAAATTAATCTATCTCATCCTTTTATCTCAATTTCTATTCCTGTTGAGGGACATTAAGAAGTTCCACTTTTCCTTTAGTTTGGAAGTCCTCAGATAACAATGTATAAGACAAAAGACTTCTGTGCCATAAATTGATGGGTTAGTCCAATCCTAGAGGGTAAATGAGAGGGAAAGGGGAAGCAAGGCGAGGATGGCAGGGGAGCCAAAATGCGGATGATTTAGAGCTGACCACTGCCCAGTATTAAACATGATTGAATGCTGGCTTGCAGAATTGTATTCTGAAAGGTGACATAAACATTTTTTCAGCATAGGGAAGGAAGAAAGGAAGAGTGATTTATTTGCTGACTCCTGTCTCCCATTGGTCTGAGTTTGCTCAGGGGGCATTAATTCTTCTATGCATCCTGCACTTGTTTGGATGGAGCCACTTCTGTTAGTAAATGTAAAATGGCTTTCAAGATGTCTCTACCATGGGTTGTTTTACTATCATGAATTTTGATGTAAAGATCATGTAACTACATAAATCTCTTTGTGCATTGCCAAATCGTATCCTTAAAATAAGTCGTAGAATGAAAATCTCAAGATCTTTGAATATTCACATTCTGAATTTTGTGGTCTATTAAAAATATCACTGTTTCTTCCATAGTCTTTATACACAGTTTTGCCCTATAAAGTAATCAGAAAGTAGATTTAACCTCATACTTTAGACTTTTTCAGCGTCTTAATTACTGCTGATCTACTAAGAAAACAAAATTCTTTTTGTTTACCCATTTTTTAATTCTTGGAATTTTTCATGAGAATGAACAAATTTTCACATCCTAATAATCATTTTCACTTTCCCTTTAGTAAATTTTTTTCATGTATTTTTTCTTATTTTATTGAGAAATGTTTTCTTTTCCTCATTGATATTTTAACTTGCTATATAAATTATGAAAAGGTAAAGTTTGCAAATATATTTTCCAGTACTCATTTATTTTTATAATAATTTTGTTTCTCATATCTTTTGTCAAGTAGAATATAATATCAGTCTTTTGATTTATGCCTTTTGATTTTGAATTTTAGCATAAAATCTTA
>NW_025999905.1:3662189-3707027 GCF_001458135.2 Marmota marmota marmota | reverse complement strand
GATATATATATATATATATATATATATATATATATATATATATATATATATATATATATTGTAATCTAGCTAAAATAAATATATTTAAAAATATAATGATAGTACAAAAAAAAAACCCAGAAAATCAGTTGTTTTGCTTTTATATTTTTTCCCTCTGTCCATGTTGGATAATCTAAGATTTCCTAAACCTTATTGAAATAATCCTGCAACTTAATTTATTAGACTGTGTCTAATTTTCTTTTGAAAAATTAGTATAATTAAATAATTATTTCTTAAATTACCCATCACATATTACATCTTTGGTGCCCATGTTATAAAAGATAAGAGAAATGCAATATTTGTGAGTGTGGTATAATGTAAGAGTTCTTGAACTAATTGTGATATTAATGAGTAATGGAATACAGGGGTACATCTAGAGAATAAGTAGAGGAGACTTTGGCTCCAAAAACAGCAATGGTAGAATAGAGGAAGAGGTAATTGTCAAAGATCAGCAGGCCTTGGTGTCATAGGGATATTATTATATGATTCAATTATTTCAGATGGCAACTGGGGGCAGTGGGTCAAAGACAAATAGTGATTTTGATCACAGGGGTTTGAGTAACAGCTAATCTAATAAGAATGCCTATGAGGTTATTCATTTTCACATAAAAACAAGAATCTAAGTAACATTTTTCTCTGTTCAGAGGAAATATTCAAGGCTGAGTCATAAAATCAGAATTTGAAAGACTCTGTGAAGCAAAGTAGGAAGGATCCTAGCCTTAACTTCAGAAACCTGGTGTTTGGGGAAGTAACCTTAGCCAAGTCATTTTGCTGTTTGGAGTCTCAGTTTTCTTGGAGTTAAATTATTGGAGTGGAAGATTAAATTTTTTAAATATCACTACCAGATTGCTAACAGGTGAAGCTTTGTTCACAAATCACCTTATAGGGGTAATTCATTTGTTTAGGTTGCTATGATGAAGTAATATGATCTGGATGCTTATAAACACACAAAGGTATTTCTCACAGTTCTGGAGGCTGGTAAATCTAAGATTAAGGTGGGAACTGGTGCAGTACCTGGTGACAGCCTATTTCTTGACTCATAGATGGTATTTTTTCACTGTGCCCTCACATGGCAGAAAAAGGGTAAAGCAGTTTTCTGGGGCCTCTTTTATAAGAGAACTAACCCTTATTCATGAGGGCTCTGCCCTTATGACCTAAGTGCCTACTAAATGTGCTACTTCCTAGTTTTATCATATTGGTGATGGGCTTCAAGATATGAATTTTGGAGGGATATAAACATTCAGTCCACAGCAACATGGAATCATGCAGTTAAGGGAGAAGGGAGTTTGCAATGAAGTATTGGGCAATTTGGTCAAATGCCTCAGTGCATTTGAGGAAAATTATAATGGAGATTTAACTTTAGTAATAAGGAATTAATTAAAAGTAGATTTAAAAGCATAATGTGTCCCACTCTTATGTATAATTATAATGCACCAATAAAGAATTAAATTTTAAAAAGAGCTATGGAATAGTGCCATATAATAGAGGGGAAGTAGTAGAAATATGGCTGATAAAAATATAGTAATTTAATCAAGTCAAGAACTTATTTTATCCCAGACACTTGAGGCATTAATAGTCTAGGGTTTATGTGGTAATAGTTCTGGCTGAAGAGAAGAACCACCTGGGGGCTTTTTAAGAAGTGCCTCTGATAAGGCCCTACAGAATCTGTGAAGTGGCAAACAGTGCATTAATAATTATTATCTTTACAAATAAACTTTAAATCAATATTATTTCAGCATGTACTGCTGGTTAATTACTGTGCTAGTTGCTAAGGAATACAGACATGAAAATAAAATAATAGAAGTCAATGAATGAAGGAGAGGGGCGAGCAAGTAGAAAAAAATTTTACCAGGGGCTCCCTGCCTCTTCTTCTGGGCTCTTCTTCCTCTTCTCCTCAGTGCTCCTTGAGTTCAGAGACTCTTACATTGTCTTTGATATGAATGCAATGCAACCCCATGACCTTCTAATAAACTTCCTGGTCATAGGTTGTTGTGGGAGATGGAAATGGGAAGGAACTGGAGAGCAGATGTGGCCATCTTGTCTTTTCCACATTCTCCCTTAGGTTCTGTCTTCATCTCTCTCCTTCAAGACTGTGGCAGAAGTTTCCTAAGTATTCTCCCTGTCACTTTACTTTCCCAGTCTTCCATGTAGGGCTAGAATTTCTAAAATACAATATCTCATCTGGCTTGAATTCATTCCATACCCTCCACTTTGACTAATCACAGTATGGAATTCAGATACTTGAGTGTATAAAATATCCTCATTCATTTGTCACAAGTTTACCTTTCCCAGTCTCATCTTCCCACACTTTTCTCTGGTACAGCATCACTAAATTCCTCTTGTCTTCATTCCATTCCACACTCTTCTATGTCTCTATTATTTTGCAGTTGCAGCTGCCTGAAATATTTTGCCTCTCTTCAAGTGTCCTTACAAGACCCAGTTCTCTGTTTTTATTTTTGTTCATCTCTTTTGTGAAGTTTTCCCCTGTTCTCTTTTAGCATGTTGTACTACCTATAATAAACATTTACCTCTAATAAATCATACTTATTTAATAATGTGTTATATTTCTTGAAAGCAAACCCTAAGCCTTATTGATCTTTGTATTTCTCTCCTGCTCAGTGGAACTTACAAACAATAGACATTGAAAAAATGTTTCCCTGCTATGAATACTAAATGAATACACTAACCAACATATGCTGGGATCCAGAGACTTTCCTTTTACAACATTGTTGACTCAGCAATGCCAAGTGACCACTTTTTTTTTCATTTTGGTGCGTGATAATTATAATAGTGGGATTCATTATGCCATTTTCATATATGCACATAACATAGCTTGATCCATCTCAAAAATTCCTCAAAACCATCCCTTTCCTTACAGACAATTATCTTTTAAAAATGCACATCCAGTCATCTTGCTTTTCTGCTTATTCCCTTCCAAAGGCTCCACTTATGTTTAGGTGCAGAGTCTTAGAATGGAGTCCACAGTCTTATCTGAACCAGACTCTTTCTCCAGGTAATGCTCTTTGCCTTCTCTCTGTCCTATGCTTCAGCCTCTCTAGCCATCTTCCCTGATTCTAGTACAGCATGCCAAAACTTGGACTGCTTCTTCATCTGGGATATTCTTCTCCTAGTGCTGGTTGTCTGTTCCTTTCTCCAGCTTCAGATGTCAGCTTGGATATCACTTCTTCAGCAAGACCCACATCCAAATCACATTCCCCTGCTATCATCTCACGTTGGAGTTTTTAACTTTTGTGCTTATAATTTACATTTATCTGTGTTATTTTGTTTACTGTCCATCTTATTCCCTAGTTTTATTTTCCATTGTAGCAGGGACATTGTATATTTTATTCTAATATTTATTTAGAGCACAGTGCCTGAGACATAGTCACTCAATAAATATGACTGAACAAGTGGTATGCTCTAGGATTGAATTTCCTGTAAGTATTTTGCTCTTCCTCTTTTTCTCCCTTTATTTCTTAGCTTTAATGTCCCATGCTTATCTAGTAAATGTAATAACCTGTTGACTATTTGACTGGCTTGCCCCATATCCACACTGTCATCATCTTCTAATCCCTTGGGATCACAGTAGTTTCATGTAAATTTCTAATTCCCAAGTGAACAAGAAATTGGAGTATTTAGTTTATTTCTTTTTTTTTTTTAAACAAAAGCAAAATTGAGATTAATTTTCTCTATGCTTACCTGTTTTTAATTTGTTTAAGATACTTGGGGAAGGAGAAAATTGTTAAAACAACTTTTTAAATGTTTAAGGTTAGGAATAAAAGTACCATTAAAAGTTCATATTCACTTTCTTCTTTTCTTTTTGTTGTTACTTCTTGTAAAGCTGAGTTTTAGAACTACCAGCAAAAAAGTTATACAGACTATCTTGAGTAATCCAATAATAACCATGCATTTTATCTCAGATTTTTTTATCTGATTCAATATAGCTAATTTAGTTTTTTTAAGCTCTGGTTTTAAATCTAATTAAGACATCTTAAATTGCTCAATTTCCATTTGGGTAGTCTGCTTTGCCCATAATTTTCAGATTTCAAGACTTCTCTAATGTATTTCTTCCATTGCCTGTCTACAATTAAGCTTCTTTTCCATTAAGCTCTGTCAGACTTAGTCATAAAGGAGGTTGCTAACAAATTAGTCTCATTAATTAAGAGCAAAAGAATATTTCTAAGAAAATCTCTTTGTATACAAGGTAACTTAGGGGACAGGCCTATTCTTTTGCAATTGAGGATATATCCTTTTGGGGGTGGTGGGGGGATGTTGTACTGGGGATTAACTCAGGGACACTTGACCACTGAGCCACATCCCCAACCATATTTTGTATTTATTTAGAGACAGGGTCTCATTGAGTTGCTTAGTGCCTTGTTGTTATTGAGTCTGGCTTTGAACTTGTGATCTTCCTGCCTCAGCCTCCCGAGCCACTAGGATTACAGGCATGTACCACCATGTCCAGCCCTAGGATATATCCTTGTATCTGCATATTAGGTTATAGGTATTTTGTAAACTGATTAACTTCCCTCTCCTCATTTCTGTTTTCTTCCTGACCTCTCATAATCACCTTTCCCAAACCTCACCAAAAGATTAGAAGCACAGTGAGCAGCCACGTACTAAGACAGAACCTGAGGCTTAAGGAAGATGCATTTGGTTTGCCCTTTGGCAGGGTGTACAGCAGCACTTGCCAGCCCCAGGCCTTCAGAGTTGCATGTACCGCTTCTGTGGTGCAATCTGCCTCTGTTGTACTGTGGTCTGTGGACCTGAACTCAAGCCTCCATTTCAAAGGCATTATGTTACTTCACACCATCTGGTCAGCTGGCCCTGCATCCAAGAGATTTGGAATCATAGTGTAGAGGAGCTAATTATGTTCAGTGAGTGTTACATGTTTTGCTATTCTAGCCAAATAAACAAAAATAAATTATTGAAATATTTTCTTTCTGATCTCCCTGTTCAACAAATTCAAAAGTATACGGGAAATAAAATCCCCAAATAGTTGGGCAATTATTGGAGAAACTATTGAGCTCATTTTGCATAACTGATTGTGCATATGTTCTAAATTGTAATCCTTTTGGACTTGAGATTGATAAGAATATTTGATGTGTTTCTGTCCTGTTTTACAGTGGACAGTTTTCATGCTAAGTGCTTTAATGTATGTCTGCACTGCTAATGTATCACTTGAGGCTGTGCAGTTCAAAGCTTTGAGTGTACTTTATGAATTTGAGATTTGTTGACACAATATTTATTTTAACTGAGACTTATTTATATTTGTACCCTTTTGAAAGCCATGCCATTGAGAGAGGCAAAATTTAAATCTCACATCTGTTCTTAGACAATTAGGTAATGTCATTATTCATCTTTACAGTTACTTCTGCAAATGTTTAAGCGCTTTTTTTCCTTTCCATGCCCATATGTAGTCCAAGTTGTATTAAGTAGATCTTAGCTAAAATTAATTTTACCTTACTCCAGTTATTTAAAAAAAGCAAAGACTTCAAGCAATAGTATTTAAATATTTGCTAATTCCATAACATATCCATTGAAGTCATGCAAAATTTGATTTGAAATTCAGTGTGAATAACAAATCTATTATGATAAAAGAATGCTAGGAAGTTGTGAAGCAAGCGTGAACATATTCACGTGGGAATATTTGTTAAACTCTAATTAAACTAAATGATTTTAGATTAGCCTTACTTGTTATCAAAAAATAAATATCTATGGAGAAAGGATTCTACTTTGTCATCCATCATTAATTTTTATGCATAGATTTCCCATTATAAATTTTATGGATAGGAACTCTCTCCCTTATTTGTCTCATTTGTTGTTTATATTTAACAAAAATTAAATGGTAATTAAAAAATTTGAAGTTTCTTTAAAAAATAACTGTGAGATGATGGACATGATAATTGCTCACTTATAGAAATAATTTCATTGTGTATGTGGGTATTTAAAACATTATTTTGGATACTTTACATTTAGATAAGAAAAAAGAAAGGAAAAAACTGTTGTATTATATATTTGTTAATCCATCCGATATACCACTAGAGCTTAAAAATCTAAATCTAACTGTTCATGTAAAAGAGCTTTTTTTTTTCCAGTTTATTGAATGGACCTTAGAATTAAATAAATCTCATTTAGACAGAGGGATTTACTTTTTTAAAGTCTACAATCTTCTCACTGCTAAACTCCTGCTATTTGCTTGTTATAATTATTTCCAAAATTGGGCTTATCTGTGTCAAATTGCTAAAATTTTTAATTAATAGTTCCATTGATACTAGAAAATTTTAAATATTCTATGAAAAAAGTTTTAGCAATTGTAGGCTTGAGTGTAGAAATTTAAAATACAAAGATTGTATAGAAAATAGGTGAGAGTGTTCCATAAAATTAGCACATATATGAAATAATTTTTGAAATACATGGGCACAAAATTTTAATTTTCCTTTCAAGTATTGTACATATACAAACTAGAGAAAAGTAGAATTTCTAAAACTTTCTTAAAATATTTCTGAGTACAATTTAATTTTATCATAAGTAAATAAATTATTTCAACCCAGCATATAGACAACAAATCATTCCATGTAATTTCCTACCTTTATTTTTTCTCCTGCATTCATGCTGACAATACTATCACCTTCTCAATTATATCTAAACAGACATTAGTTAACTAATGATATCAGATGAACCACAGTTATCTCTTTTACCAGATTGTAAACTGTTTGAAAGTATAATCAATTTCTAATTTACTTTTATATGTTATAGATCCCTTAACAGATTCTTTGCAAATAAGTGTATGGTCAGGGTCTCAGAAGGAAATTGATGACACAATTTGTGTAACTGTAGAAAGTTTAATAAGGACTGTTTACAAAGGCATGAGCAGGTATAAAGGAGAACAACAGTGGTGAAGCACTCCTGTGCTAGAAGCAGCAGGTATCTATTACCACTCACAGTTGTGAGGGGCAAAATGGGGGAGAGATAATCAGGACCAGAAAAGAGCTTTAGCAGAGGCTCTTAGTATAGGGAAGAACTGCTAACAGGATCTGTGATAGATAGCCTCATTCTCTAATGCTCTGCCACTGCTTCTCATTACCCTAAATCTAAACAAAAGCGAGAAACTAGAGAAAGCCATCAGTGGGTTCCATGGAAGACTTCCAGGAGCAGAGAAAAATATGGAGAAAGGAGAGTGGACAGAACCAGGGGAGAAAGGCATGTGTATGAGCAGAGTCTCTCCTGTTTAAATGTTTGGTTAATGAATAGAACAGTGACAATGTCTTTAAATGTTTCAACTTACTAAAATATATTTGCTTAATTCTTATTTGTAATATAGGGGCATCAGTTTATTTAAACATTCTCTCAGAACTGCAACCTGGAAAATATATATACATACATATGCATACACATATATATACATACACACATACACGCACACACACACAAATATTTAAGTGCCTGGTGTGAGGGGATAGCTGTAAGAGGAAACAGTTAACTATTCAGGGACACATACATTCTTTTAAAAGAACCATTTTTGTCTTAAATATGATTTCTGTTAAGTCTGTACTCAGGTCAAAAGACAATGACATTTGTATTAACCTAAGTTGAAAATGAATTGGCCTTTCAGTAGTATAATAGGCCCTTTTTGCTCATTTTGCTTTCTGATTTTTAAATTTTTAAATGACACAGAATAATTGTACATATTTATGAGGTACAATATAATATTTTGATACATTTACACATTGTTTAATAATCAAAATAGGGTATTGAACATATTAATGACTTTATATTATACAATTATCATTTATTTGTGGTGAAAATATCCAAAATCCTTTTTTTCTGGATGTTTTGAAATAATTCTTTCATATGTGATGCAGAGGATTGAACCCAGGGCCTAGCATATGATAAACACATGCTCTACCCCTGAGTTACATCTCTACATCTCTACCCCTTAGACTTTTTAAAAAAAACAATATTCAAGCACTGTTTACAAATTCTAATGAATATCACCTGTTCATTTGTGTTTCTGCTGATGTCTACTCATAAGCAAAAATATATATACATATAATTTTGCAAATAACTGTTGAGATTAGTAGTTGAAAGATATCCTAATATTGTTCCTCACTTGGCCAAAAAATCTTTTCATTATGTGAATCATCATCTTCTAATTTTTTTTTTTATTTAAGTTTGGATTTTCACATTCCACGATAGCTTTGATGAATGGATTTAAGGTCAAACTACAGCATTGAAGTGAATTGCTGAACTAAAGTAGACCTGGTCTCTAAAGAATGCAGTAGTATTGACTGTGTTGCTAATATTATATTAAGAACACCTACTAGATGTTAAGTGTTGGATACAATCTCTATATCTATCTTAAAACATTTAAGGCTATGTTAACTTAGGCAGTTGGAGGACAGCAAGGGATTTTTGCCCTGTGTTATATTTTTCTGACATCAACACATTAACTATTCCATGTATCTAGTGGAACATCTACATGGACTCAATAAATAAGTCATTAGTACCTGTAAAACTAGAGATTCCAAAGAGGATTCCACACATCACAAGAAACAAAGAACAGTCCATTGGTTATGCATTAACAAAAAATAATAAAATATCTATATGTTTTCATAAAAACTTAAGGAAAAATATAATTTAAGAGTAGAAGTTGTATATTATTTACAAATAAATTTACATTTATTTAGAGTACATGCTCAGAAATGCTACTGGAATATATAATCAAAGATAGATAATACTGACTGAACCTGATTATTTGGGAAAAGAAAAACTGAGCTATTAAAAATTCTAACTATTTCTACCTATGATATTAAGTGTATATTTTCAACCAAGGTCTTTCCTGTGGTATGTAATTATTCCAGAGATTTGGTAGGGATAAACAAATTAGATTCCCCCAGTCTAGACCCAGAAACAGTATGTTCTTATGTGGTCTGTTGGTCTCTCAGTACAAGTCATGCTCAGTGTATGAATTTCAATTTACAAGTAGAAGAAATTGAAGACTACATTTTCAGGCCTTCTGGGCATTTAGATATCCAAACCATGCTGGACTTCCTGTATTACATAAACCCTAAAGAACTCTACAATATAAAACAAAATTTATAATAACTTCCCTTTCCCTACTTCAGTCTCATGTCCCTGTACAAACAGTGTTAAAATAACCATCTGCAGTATAGCATTCTTTATGTTCATGCAAATATTGATATGCATATGAATACATTTTTATATTTCCCCTGCCATTACCACCTCTTTTTTTCTCTCTCCCCTTTTCTCTGTTATTCACCCTCCTTCCTTCTTCCTTCTTTTTATTACATCTCTTTTTCTTCTCTCCCTCCCTCTACCTTCCCTATCTTCACTTATAAATTAGAATAAAAGGAATTACTTTCTTTTATACGATGTATCATAAATATTCCTCTGATGTTAGCTACATATTCTTTTTAGTAGCTGCCTAATATTATATAATATGCATTATATTTTATTAATCATTCCTGTATTAATAAAAACATTTAGATCATTTCCACCTTTGTGCCACTGCTTATAGTACTGCTTATAGTAACAACTTTGCATACATATCCTTAGGTATTCTGCTGTAAATTTATATGAAACATCCTCCAAGTTGAGTTTGTTGATTTGAAAAGTACCATCACCTTTAAAGTGAAGTAGACATCACCTTCTTGCTTTTCAGAAAAGTGATAGCGGTTCCTATAGCTACCAGCAGTGACTGAGTTTTCCTGCACCTTGGGCAGCTTTACTAGTACCTGATATTGTCAGTCTTTTCTATTTTTTCCAATTTCATGTGAAAATATAATAGAATTTCATTAATGCTTTATGTTTTATTATACCACTTCAGTCACTTAAAGCACAAGGGCAATAAACAGAAGGCCTAGGGCTGCAGAGATTTCCAGAAGGATTCTTTAATAACTCATGATCCATGAAAACATTGTGCCATGTGTGTTCATGACTGTATCCCCTCTCCCCAAATTACAACAAACGTTGTAAATTCAGGTCTTACTCTCAGAAATCCTAGGAAACAGCCAGCTAGATTGTATGAATTTAGTAGATTGACAGAACAATGATAATACAGGGACCAGTATTAGCTCAGTTTCTTTATTTCTAAACTGCTTTTGTGGAAATTCCATCCCACTAGGTCATATGTTTACAAAGAAGTCAATTCTACTCCTCCTGCAATTGATGCAATACTGACCAAGATTTGTTATCCTATTAACTCACTGCAGGATCTGCTATGCATTAATATATGTCATTTGTAGGTGCTTCTAGAAACAATTGAGAGTGAATGACTGGGTGTTACCCTGGGTCTCAATGTAATTACAATTTCATTTTAGCATATGCCATGTTCTACAATGTCAATGACCCATCAGGGTAGATAGTAATCACCCCCCACCCCCATGAGACATATTTGAAGAAAGATTTGTTAAATGAGAAGATGAAGAGAAAA
This sequence comes from Marmota marmota marmota, assembly GCF_001458135.2. Lineage (NCBI taxonomy): Eukaryota > Metazoa > Chordata > Mammalia > Rodentia > Sciuridae > Marmota > Marmota marmota. The sequence goes on along the minus strand of NW_025999905.1, from coordinate 3,696,532 downwards.
CAGTGAGAATAAAAAGTAGAATTATTGAAAGATTTCTAATCCTATTATTTAGCATTTATTAACTACAGTGTCATGTATGCAAAAGAAATGATTCTATTTCTACCCAGTGAATTTACAAAGAAAGAAAAAAAGATTTAGAAAAAAAAAAAACAGCAACTAATCTGAATAAAACTAACTTCAGGGAGTAAAAGACATGTCAATTTGGAGAAATAAATTGAAATGTACATCCCCAAATCAGAATTTTCCTTTCTTTGCTACTCTCTGGTTATTTTTTCCGGTTGATGGTTGTCCTTGGTCCAGGGCTCTCAGAATATAAGGGGAGAGTAGGTTGATGAACCAGTCACTTCTGGGCATCTTTCTAAGAGTCTTAGATAATCTGAGAACACTATAGATAAAAAATTTCAGAGTCTATAAAATGTTCTGCCATACCTCCTGTTAGGGCAGTAGGTGGTTCAGATCTTTGGTTTCAGTTAATGAACACCTTTATTCTTCAGCAAACAATGATGAAGTCATACTACTTCCTGGCCAGGTGTGTTCTTTCACATTGTTCCTAATCTCTGGGTGGAATCTTTTTGAGCCTTTTATAGCAAGTTTGTTTTTGTCTCCCCCTATTTACCTTTTGCTTTGTTTTTATTATTCTTTTGGTAAAGCAAATATTTTTCCCCTCTGAGCACCAGAGGTGATTTGGTTTCCTGTTTTACATACTTATTCCTCCTGGAGGTGCTTTGGGGGGTGACATTATGAGCCAGGATGGCTCTGTTGACAAATGCATCTCCTTAAAGAAATATTCAGATGAGTGCTTCTACCTGAAGACTACCCCTGCTGATGGCTCTGTGTTCACCTATAATCTGTTCTTCTAAGGCTGACAGTTACATGGCAAACAGGTGGTTTTCTGGCAGGTGGAAAATAGCACCTGTTCATGGGAACCAGGTTCTGCTTTGCTGCATAAAGCTCAGGGTCTTTGAGAAGATAGTGGTTGTTGCTGGGCACTGTGGCACATGCCTATAATCCCAGCAACTCTGGAGGCTGAGGCAGGTAGATCATAAGTTCAAAGCTAACCTCAGCAATTTAGTGAGGTCCTAAGCAATTTAGTGAGACCCTGTCTCAAAATAAATAAAATAAAATGGCTGGGGATATGGCTCAATGGTTAAGAATCCAGGGTTCAATCCCTGGTATCAAAAAAAAAAAATCATGGCTGTTGACTGATCAGTTCTTCTAATGCTTTTAAAAATGTTCCCTTGCTCCCTATAATTTCTCTGTGTAGCAGTTGGCAGCCCCCAATCTTAGTCTACTTTCTTACGCTGTGCTGTCACATGCTATAATTTTCTCTTCTTCAACCTGATTGATCTCAATAGTTAAAGGGTTTTTATTCTACAGTAAATAGTAAATTAGAAAACTTTTAGAAACTCAAAAATTTCCTTCTTCTAAGATGTGGTAATGGTGACACAGTTGAAGAAAGGAACACAAAGCTTTCTTCCTTTCAGTGGTTGTCCCTAATTCTTCTGGTACCTGTTTTCCTATTGATAAAATGCTAGAACAATGATTAGGAGCTTCCTCCAGTACTGATTTGGGCTTATGAATATTTGTGTGTGTGTGCTATGTTTGTAGGTAGGTTTATGTCCGTCTTAACTCCTTTGTATTAATGTGGTGGATAAGGCCTGATATATATTTCATGGCCCTTTCTTAAATGATAGACTGCTGTGCTAGGGCAGGAAAGGCTACTGTGCTCCAGGGGTCACAACATCTGGTATATTTCTGTGGAGCTCCAATTTTAAAAATACATTTAAGATTTATTTATCATTTTAACTAATATTTAAAAAATAAAATAACAGTAAAAAGGAGAGACATGTAAAAAAAGCTCAGAGCAAACAGTGAAAGTACATGAAAAGTTAGAAGCAACTTCAAAAGAATGTATTAATGTAGATCATCACTAAACTCAATTCGAAGTTACTGGCAATGAAGGCAAAAGGAAAAAATTATTTAGTTTATCTAGTTCTCACGTTTACCTTTCACATTCACCTCAGGGCCCTCAGGGGTCAGACACCCAAGTAAATGAGTGAAGTGGTCAGGTGTGAACCAAAGAGAGTGGTATAGCTAGCATTTGCCCATTCAAAGGAAGGCAAACTAAAGCCAAACAGAAACAAAAATCTTCTTCACTGGCCAGATGAACCAAAGGATTGGTATAGACACCATTTTACAACTGCACTAGAATGGAGATCCATGTGAAAGTTACCGTAGGATCTTACTATTAGGTCTTCTATAATGTAAAACACAATGTTTAATGTGTGAGATTTTCTGTTAAAAAGGCACAGAAATGGCCATTACTTTAAAGTATCTTTTTATTATTGAACTTCTAAAAATGCTGATTATTATCCAAATAATACAATATTATTTGTTTTGGTGAATATACAATGAGCCCTCTGTATCTGCAAGTTCTATATCCTTGGTTCAACTAACTATGGATTGAAAATTTGGGGAAAAGATTGTGTCTGCACTGAACATGTGTAGACTTCAACAATACAGCTTAACAACTATTTACATAGTTGTACATATTTATATATTAAATTGTACTAGGAAATACAAGTAATCTAGAAATTATTTAAAGTATAAGGAAGGATGTGCATAGGTTATATGCAAATATTATGGCATTTTCTATGATGGACTTGAGTATTCATAGATTTTTGCTTGAGCACTATCAACTGGGGGTCCTAGAATCAATAACCCACCAACTGGAGGTTGATTGTAATATAAAGTCTCTTCAAATTAGCCATGTTCCCTAATGGTTCAACAATGCTCCTAATACTAGGGATGAGAATCTTTGTCTCAGCGATGATAGATACTAAATCAGGTCAAGTGAGCATGAATACATCAGATTTTAAATGGGGTATCAAGCAAGTGGGTAACTGGGGTTTGAGCTGAAGACAAACAGCACTGACCAAGGAACCAGGATACTCCCTTAACAAAGGGAGATACAAGCTTTTATTTGCTAGGCTAGGCTAGACTATGGTATTTTCTGCTGGCTAGTGATACGGTTCCAAAAGGTGATTTTGTTGTTGTATTTTCCCCCATATGGAAGACTTGGACCACCAGGTGGTCATGGTCAGTTTGTGCTGTTATTCTTAGAGGTGGCACCATCATCCTGTTCAAACATCCTGGCCTTTTATGCTGTTCTGGGTCTTACAATAGGGCTGTAGGCACTAGGTGTTTGGGCTTCTATAGCTGCTGAAAAAGACCTGGGTGGGTAAAAGAAGCACTTAGCTGCTCCAGTGGGCATTCAACATGTCTACATGCAGAACAGAGTAGAATTTGCCTGAAACATTAAAGCAGTAAAGGGAAAACACAGAGAGCCCATTCTAGTCCCTATCACACATCTGCAGGCCCAAGTAAAGAGTCAGTGTTTTAACCAAAAATGGCCTTTAAGTCCCTGAAAAGTAACCACCAGGTTACCATCATCATCTTAGTTCACATAACATTAGATGTGATCTATAGCAAAGCTAGTAGGAGACTAATAATGTATTGATTAGCTCTGTGACCTCCAAAATTAGTGATTTTAAGTTGACTAAGTGAAGCTAGAAGGTTTGTTTAGGTTTTTCTCAAGTAACAATTTTATCTCATGCAAACTTTTTACATCTGTGGTCTATCAGGGGCTCACAATAGTTCTGTTGAAAAGAGCATAGAGGTAGAGAAGTAACATGCTATAGTACACAGAGTTGTTACTGTTTATTGTGTTCATTGTCACAGCCTTTGTCCTACCATGGTTGTCCTGGCTCTCTCCTGGGTGTGAGGACACAAAAATACTTGACTTCAGGGATTAAAGCTCTTCTAAGACTATCCCTTTTTCATGTTCTGGAGCAAATATCTCCTATGATTACTAGTGAGAGTGCAGTAAACTTCCTGTAGCCCAGGCTTTAAACAAGAAACAGTGTAATTCAAGATATATTGATTATATCTCATGGCAGGAGAAAGCTGGGCATTTTCAACCACCTGTAGATTTTCCAGAGGCAAACAGGTCAGGAGATGTACTGCAGGGGGCAGAGAAACTTTGCCTAATCGTTTCTTCTACAGGCCTGTTTACCTAAAGTCAGATTTCAGGTCATTAGAAAAGTCATCACTATTTCTGTGTCCTAGTCAAATATGTTTATATAATTTTTATGGTTAGAGAAAACTGAATTTCCCTCCTGCATTCTCACATGTCTCAATAATGTTTGGTTTCTAGAATCCCTATGAGGAAATCTGACTATCTTGGGGGTACTTGGGAAAAGAACAAACCTTTCACTTTTATCCACATCAAATATCTGCTAACTGCCTGTGCAGAATTGAGTGGCTGTGCATGTGGTATAAATTCAATTCCAGGTAGGGATGGGGTATTGCATGGCACTGGGCTTGGGTTTCCCATTGTTCTGAGTTGACCTGTGGCCACCAGACCAAGTAAAGCTACAGAAAAGCTTTAAAACATGTCACCTGCAGGTCTCTTTTAGATTGTAAAAGACCAGAAGGGGCTGGTTTGTCAGCTGAAGAGAGTAGTCTCTGACCACTGGCTAGAGAAGGAATATGTCACCTACTGGGAATTTCTGAACTCTAGCACGACTTTGCTCAGATGTTACTTAGCAAAGCCTATGAATATGCCAGGATAAAGACAGCCCAGTGCAAATACTGGCTAAAATCAGAATGACAGAGTAGTTTTGAAGTTAAATCAGTTTGGAAGCCAGTTTCTCAAAACCCAGCTGGGATCTTTAGATTCAATTAGGGAATTTCACCTAGGCCTTTAACAAGTCTCAGAGCACTGTTTGTTTCAAAGTACTAAGCACTCTAGACTTTGCCTGGCAAGAAGTAACACCTGGGCACCTCTAAATAAATCAGTGACCCCAAATGTCTAGAGAACAAATGAAGCATCTGCAGGCTCTTTCCATCCAGTATTTTTGTTAGGCCATGGCATTCTTTTTCAGCATGCTTATTTTTATACTTGTTGTTTCAATGTTTTATGGCTTTATTCAAATATTTGTAACCTCCCATAACAGTCCTCTTGGGTATGTTTTCATTTGGTTCTTCATTTTGCAAACAAAATTTTATTTACCAACAACTTAGCTTCCTATACTTTTGGCTAGATATGCAAGATATTTTAGGGTATATAAAGAAGTATGTTTTAAAGACTATAAATTTATTTTGGTTTGGTGGGAAGCATTAAAGGTGTTTGCTTTCTGAAGATTCCCATCCTCCAGTTATTCAATCAAACACTCATCTAGGTACTGCCATGAAAGAACTTTGCAGACAGAATTAAGGATAATAATAAGATGACTTTAAAATAGAGCAAGAAATCTGGATTCTTATAGGTGGATCAAATATAGTCACATGAGCCCTTAAAATCAAAACAAGAAGGCAAAAGTGTTAGAAACACAGTTGAAGGAGACACAGGAAAGATGAGGCAGAAAGGGACTTAGAGAGTTTTGAAACATGAGAAATGAAAATTTATCAGACTATTATGAGATATTACAAGTATTTGAATAAAATCATAGTTGCAATCGCAAATATAAAAATAAACATGCAAGACAAAATTACTGGGGGAAAAAGCCTGCAGAAGGTTCTACTCATTGTGACTGACCTTGAAGACAGAGGATGGTGGTCAGGAGCCAAAGAGTGTGGGTGCCCCTAGAAGCTAAGAATAAACTCTGACCCACAGGTAGTAAGGAAACAGGACCTCCCTCCTGCAGCTACAGGGAGCAGAATTCAGCCAGAAACTTAAACTTGCTCCCTGTGCCCAGCCAACTGGCACTAATTTTAGCCTTGGAAAACCCAAAGCAGTGAATTCTGACTTCTGACCTACTAAATTGTGAGATAATAGATGTGTGTTGTTTTAAGACTGTGTTTGACTTAAGTTGCTTTATAGTTTACAGTAATTTGTTAGGGTCTTAAGGTGCTATTCCAAAATCCCAAATAAAATTCTTGGTCTTTTTGAAGTAAAGACAAAGAATTTTTTCTGGCTAGGGCCAAGGGAGCAGAAAGCAGACACTGAACACGGTTAGGGGACCACTTAAAAACAGAAAAACCACAAAGGAGGGGAGCAGGAGAGACAAGTACAGTCATAAGTACATTCTCAGAATTGTTACCTTTTTGTACCCATTTAGGAAGTAAGCTGACGTTTGCTCCATAGTTTAAAGACATTGTGGTTAGGGTGCAAGTGGGTGAGGGTGGAGATGTCAGCTTCTGTGTGAGTGGGCTCTTGTGGAAAAGGGTGTCAATCCTGCCCGGAGTGAAATGTCTGAGCAGGATGGGATCAACCTGACTTAACTTTCAAATCAGCCCATAACAATGGCAACAGTAGAAAACCAGTGTATACACTGAGGCTCAATATGCTGTGAGTGTCTCTAAGTTGTCTAGGTTATTTGAATTTGGCTCTAGTTGTTCAGGAAGAAAGAGAAAAAAAGAAATGAAAAAAATGAAAAGAAAGAGGAGGGTCTGGTATTTATTCCTATAAACAGTAGAGACAAATTAGCCTTAATTTTTCATAACACTGACCCTCAATTGGTTTCCTATATACTTCATGATATTAGTAGTTCATAACCCTGAGTGTGTTTCTAATATAAAATCTCTCAATGGATATTTTTAGTACAAAATGGCCTTTTTATTATAAACTGAATATTATTGAGTATATTATATTTATAGTTGTAGGGCTGTGTGTGTACTATACATGTCTACTAAACTATAAGGAAAATTCAATAAATCTTTATGTATATTTTGATTCAAGGTCATTTTCACCTTACAGACGGATTTTTTAAGAAACTAATCTCCAGCTGGGCATGGTGGTGCACTCCTATAATCCTAAACTCGAGAGGCTGAGTCAGGAGGAGTGCGTGTTCAAAGCTAGTTTCAGTAACTTAGTGAGGCCCTAAGCAATTTAATGAGACCCTGTCTCCAAATAAAAAAAAGTTTTAAAAAAGGTGTATGTGTCGGGGGTGGGGGTGGGACGTTGCTAGGGATGTTGCTCAGTAGTTAAGCAACCCTGGGTTCAATCCCTAATACCCCCTCCCAAAAAAGAAAAGAAACTAACCTCCATGTAAAATCAAATATACCATTGTCCTCAGTGCCTCCTTTCCCAGCCACAACCTCTAGGAAACTTAGTTTCTAGAAGGAAGTAGTCCACAGGACAGTAAAGGAGGAGTCATGAAGCTCTTGTGTACACTCTCAGCCCCTCAATTCCCTCAACTTCTCCACACAGAAGGCCAATGCACCTTTTTTCTACTCAAGGACACCACAGATCATTTTCTCACACAAACTCACCTGGGGTGTTAGTAAAATGTAATCTTATTATGGGAAACTTGGAGGTGGGGGGAAGGGGGAACACCAGACATACATGTGACTTCCTCAACCTGTTCCCCACTGGTATCTTTAGTGCCAGGCAGAAGCTGAACTGAGGGGACTTTCCCATTTGTAACATTCTCTCTTTTTCAGTTCCTGGCTTCAATGTTGTCTCTTTCTCAAATCTCTTTGTAGTATTCTGTGTAAGAAACTGTGAAGGCCGCCCACGGGTTGAGTCATTTTAATAAAAATGCATTTCTTCTGCCCTCTACAACCTTCAGAAGCCTTCAAAGATGAAGTTAATTATATGTATTGAAAAAGATAAACCAAACTCAGAATCTTGTGGGTTTCAGTTCTGAAACCAAATTTATTATGTTCAAAGTTGTGCCTGGATAAAAGACAAGTATAACATTAAAGTATTAATCTATTCTTGCCATTTAGCAATTTGAATTATTCACAGATGTTTGGGGTTTCTTCTTTTAGTAAGAATAAGGTATACATAAGACACCAATCAAATTGAAAGGAATAACTTCTGCTTTTAGAATCCTTCACAGTTGGAGTTATTTTATTATGGAACCTCCTCCCAGGACATTTTATGAGCCATATTCATAAAGCATTTACATTTGGCTGAAACATTTAATAGAAAAACTAGGTAAATTGGGCACTAACAGCTCAAGCAAAATGCTAAGCAACTATTTCTAAATTTAAAGTGCTTAAAAGCTGTTAAATCCCACTCCCCCAAGCTCTCCTTCCTCCTAGAATTATAAAGGATATGGTGTTCTAGAAAATATTTGGTGATGTCTGTTTTTAGTGTTCAGTCTACATTTTCAAGGCTAACTTAGGAGCTTAGCTTTAGCCCCTCAGTTTATTATTTAGTCAAGACTCGTCTAAATGCAAAGTAATCTTTTTGAATGTCTGCTTCCTGCTTTGTAAAAAGGCAATGATGATATTCATCTTTGCCAATCTCATAGGTTCAGGATGCTTGAGCAATATCATACAAAGGAATATAAACTCTAAATGGCTAAGCAAGTATAAGGAATTAGTAATTATATTGCTTCTGGTGATATGACTAGCAGGAACTTTGCAGACTCCAGATACTATGAAGATCCAGAGCACAGAACTCCTTTCCATGAGAGTCCACGACTTAGAAATATAACTTAGGCCTAGAATATTTCCTTTTGGTTCTAACATTTGTTTGATGATTCCTAACATTTAAAAAGTATATCATGCTTATTAAATTTCTCTTTTCCATTCTTTCCCCAGTTCTTTCAAGCATTCTTCTTTTGCTAAAACCTCCAGAAAATTTTAGGTCCCCAGTTGATTTCTTCTGGGCAGCCTCATTACTGTCAGAATTGAAAGTTACCTGCACTGTAACCTGCAGAGACTAGACCCTGTCTCCATTTGATATAAACATTCTTATCAGTACCATCTGAAGTCACATTCATTCTTTATTAGTCTCTCATACTGTCTATTCTGTGTTGAAATGGATTCAAGAATATTGGCAGGAAAGAGAATTACTTTGCAGTGATTCTTTGGTTTTAGGAATGATGATTATTGATCATATAATCTAAAGATTCTTGATGTGGCACAAGAAAAACAATGCTAGAACAGGAAAGCAGTTTCCACAGCTGGTTATTATCTCTGAGTAGAATTAAAAGTCAGGTCTTCTGATTCTGAATCTGATGCTCTTTTCACCCCACAGTGGGAGGATGGAGGACATAAGAAGAAAGATACCTTTAGTAGGAATCAGCAAACTGTGGCCTGCGAGCCATGCCTGGTTTTGAAAATTAAGATTTTTTTAACACTATGATGACCATTATTTTCATATTGTCTTTGATGGTTTCCATGCTACATGGATAGGCTGAGTAGTTGTCAAACTATCTGGGTTACCAAGTCTAAAATATTTACTATCTGGTTCTTTACAGAAAAACAGAACAAAACAAAAAATTCCTGACCTTCTGCTTAGAGGAAAGATGACTGGGAAATCTGGATGGAGCACTTTGTGAATAGTCTCTTTAGTTTGCACATTTGTTTCTAGTTGTGCTTTAGAAAAAGAAGTTTGGATATTAAGCAAAAGTGTCTCCCCAGCTCTCGTGATTAATTATAGCTTGATGCTAACAAATGTTCATGCATGCTTGCAGAAGAAACATCAATACATATTTTCAGAAGGTGTTTTCCACAATATGAAATTTGTTATATTCATCTTCATCATTTGTTCATGAGGGCATTGGAATAGTTAATTGAAAGTAGTAGAAATTCATACAATATAGGATACACAGTAGCTGTATTCAATTATGTGAAGGGGACTATCTTATGAATAAAGGGATTAAATATATTTGTCCTTTAAATTCAACTAAAATGCACTTTTTCTATTAAGCCCCAGGTCACTGTTCTTCCCTTCTCTGGGAACAATTAATCACTCTCTCTTCTGTGCTTCTGAAATACTTTGTACAAAGTATTATTAAAGCATTTATCACATGGCCTTATAGGTAGCTATATACACATTTGTCTCCCCAGTTGATTGTGAAATCCTTGAAAGTAAAGACAGTGCCTTATTCATCTTGGCATCCCCATCATGGCCTCAGTGCCTGGCTCATAGAAGAAACTTAAATGCTTGATGAATGAATGTATATCATAACCCCAGAGGGCATAGCAAGGACCATTGAGAAATCTCAGTAAAGAGAACTTTGTAATAGCACTGGCAACCAATAGAAAAGTCTCCTAAACAATGTATATAGTCATTAAAGACACAAACTTAAAGTTAGAATACCTGGGTTTACATTTTGCATAGGCAACTTAAGAAGTGTATTAAAAAGGAAATTATAGCTGGGTGTAGTCGCACACTCCTATAATCCCAACAATGTTGGGAGTTGCAGCAGGAGATTGATTGCAAGTTTCAGGCAAGCCTCAGCAACTAAAAAAGACAATGACTTCTTTGAATTTAGCTCTGTGGGTAAAGTTCCGTAGGTCCAATCCTCAATACCAATCAATCAATCAGTTAATAAAATAAAAAGAAGATGATAGAGAACAATAGTTTTGTAAGTGAACCATATCCCCAAAACATTTTCAAGGGATCTATTAGGTCAAAACTATTTTTTATAAAAATGTTGAGACATTACTTACTATTTTCACTGTGTCGATATGGACATTGATGGAACAAAAGAAATGGTGGGGAGATGTTAGTGCCTTAGCAAAGACCAAAGCAGTAGCACCAAGGTGAACAAGTTGTCAGTTTGTTCTTATCACTCATTGGCATGAAAAAAAGACATGCTTGTTTTATTTAAGACTGTCCTTGATGAGTAGGAAAATTATTGATCTTATTAACTCTTTTAGTACAGTGTCCTTTTTAATATTTCCTGTGATTGAAATGGGAATTATAAATAAATCATTTCTGCTACAATTTGGAGTACTGTGGCTATCTTGAGGGAGATCTTGGCCAATACAAAATAATAGTACCCATTTCAAAACTCTTAGCTAAGGTGATTTTGTATTTCATAACAGATCTCCAAACATCTTGAACAGGAATATTTGAAATAATTGAAAAGAATTTTCTAGCCACATTTTTCATGAAATGCCATTTCATTGGTAAGAATGACTGAAAGACAAAACTATAGTTATTCAGACTTTGACTCTATGGCAAATGTTTTATCACACTTTAATAAAGCAAACCTTTCACTTTAAAGAAAGCAACTAATAATATTTGATGCCAATAATAGAACTAGGATTTTCAGCTAAGTTTTGATTTGGGAAAGTTTGTATCCTCCACCATTAACTTGAGAGCTTTTCAATACTTAAAAGATCTTTCTTTCTTTTCCCCTTCAATGTCACTCTTTTAATTATACAAAACACAAGTACAAAACATTGCACCAGTATACTTTTTAGTACATGGAGATAGAATAATACATTTGTGTTTTTGCCAGAATCTGTATCATCTATTACTTGCCTCTGGACCAAGGGCTTTCCCCAGGGATTTTTTTTAACTATTCCTATGCAGTTTATCTTAAATAAAAAGCTCACAACAAACTTTTCAGTTATTTCAGATATTCCTGTTCAAGATGTCTTGGAGATCTGTTATGCAATACAACATCACCTTAGCTAAGAGTTTTGAAATGAGTAATATTATTTTGCATTGGCCAAGATCTCCCTTATATTAGCATTGCAAGGACACTGTGCACTTAATTGGGGTTCTAAGTGTTGTCTCAACTGCTCTCTAACTAGGCAGGAAGGCAGATTACTATTTTCTGAAAAGTCCAGAATATCTTGATAGTTATTGTTTAAGCAATAGCTCATGAAACACTGCTCATAGGAGACAATGATAACAAAGGACCATAAAAGTCCTATAAATACTACAGAAAAACAAGCTTACAAATATTAAAGTGTCTTTCCTAGCTATCAAGTGGTTTAACCACATCAAATGAGAGTAAGATCAGTCAATAAAGAAAAAGGAAACTATGCTAGTGCCCAACATTCAGCCTCATAACTATCTCACAGTTTTTGGCCAACTTAGTTAAGAGTTATCTTTTGATAGACTAAATAAATAAATAAATAAAATCATGAAAGCAATATAATTTTGCTTAAAAATGTGAAAAATTCAGTTAGTGTTATAAAATATTTGTAACCAATTTTATTTTTATAAATAAGTAAAATGGTGTGTATCTTTTTAAAGTTTTAGTCATTGTTGCTGTTAAAAAACATTCAAAGTTATTTCAGTCTTAAAGAATAAATGATGGAGTATTTAACATATTGGTAAAACTGACCCACATTTTTAATTGGCAGAATTATGCTTTGTTCTTGGTAGAATCATCTTTGTTTCTTCTCTTTACATCCCAGTTATAAACACTGGCCATATTGACTTCTGTAGTAGTAAACTGATCTTGAATAAAATCAAGGTGTTCCTCAAGAGCATCCAGATTCCTTGTAGCAGTTGATAAATTATTTCAAACAATACCTGAGCTTCATCAACATCTAATTCAAGCATTACAGTAGCCCCAAAGAACAGAAAAACTTATTCAGTAGGAGGAACCCAACTTTTGCAGTATGGGTTATCTGCTCATGAGATTCTGGTCTCCAGCCAATTGGTGGATTCTTTTTTCTTCTGCATGTATTTTAGGATTTCCAAAGTCTGTTGAATTTTGGGAATATGACCTTTTAGACTCCTTTTCTTTTGAGCAAGCTTGAGTTTCATAAACTTATCTTTGGTACTGTCCATAGAGCTTCATAACTACAGTATGTACAGTCTTATTCCCAGGCTTTTTCATGAGGAATTTGCATCCTAGAAAAATACGGCCTTAGGAATCCCCAGGTGGAGACATGTCAATCCTCTGCAGCCACTTCTCCTATGCCTCAGCTGTCCTTAACAACCAATTTCTTGAGACTCTTTAAAAGTCCTTTCTGAAGAGATTGCTATTGATATAAAAATTATTTTCTTCTGATTAGGGATTAAACTAAGGGGGTAGGGAGAGGGCTGGGTCACTTTTTAAAATTTTATTTTGAAACGGGGTATCACTAAGTTGCTGAGGCTGACCTTGAACTTGAGATCCTCCTGCCTCAGTCTCCTGAGTCACTGGGATTATAGGTGTGTGCCACCATGCCCTATGAAACATTTTTAAATATCATATCATGAAATAAGACAATATTTGAGAGTTCTGCATAACTTAATGAATGGTTATTTTCCAAGTGGCCAATGTGTGATGTTCCCAAATTAACTTGTAGGTAAAGATCCATTAAAAGTACAATATGGGTGTACATCAAGACTAAAAGATTTTCATGTAACCATAATTTCATTATGTTCATTCATGAGATTTCAGATTCCACATTTGCAGCTATTTTTAAACAACCAACTACTGTCAGGTTTTGGTGTTGTATCAAGAATTATGTGAAAAGGCTATTAAAATGTATCCCCCTTTTCCAACTACCATCTACTATGTGAGGACAAATTTCTTCATACACTTCAAGCAAAGCAACATTTTCCAACATATGAGAAAATCTAGTGGTCTTCTATTAAGACAGACATGAAAAGGAGTCACAAAAATTAGTGCATTTGTAAAAAATGTAAAGCATTTTTCACTGATTTTGGTTTGAGGAAATATAGTTACTTATCATGAAATTTTATATTAATGTATAGTGGGTTTATCATTTTTACCCAAAATGTATTAAGAAACATTTTTTTTTAATTCATCAGGTTTAGTTTCTAAAGTGGAAAATATGTATATAAACAAGTCATAGAACACAAACTGTTTCTTAATTTTCAAGTGTCTTTACATAGAAAGTTTGAGATCCATCAATGTTGGGGGTAGATATTCTTATTTACTGCTGGTGGGAATATCAATTGGTACAAACTCTTTGGAAATAATTTGTCAATATCTATCACCACTTAAATTCACATGCTGTTGATTCAGTAATATTATAATATTGGTTGTAATAGTAAAATGAAAAGAATTAAGATTAAACAAAGTACACAAAGTTGGCTAAATAAGTACACCCAAAAAGTGAAGTTAGTATGCATTTTACAGACACTGAAAAGTTATTTGTGTAGGACTGTGCAAAAATTGTCAAGTTATGTCAATTATTTAAAAAGCAGAAGAAAAATTTTATTATGATCCCATTGTATATTTACAATTAATCTCTTTATAGAAATAAATGCCCAGAAAGTATGGGTAAGAATTACAGTAGGGAAAATGATTAGGGATTTAAGAAACATAGAAGGAGACAGATTTATTTCATACCCTTCCATATTTTGTTATTTCAATATTCATTGTTATTTTATTAAAAAATTAATGTAGGTGAAAATACTTCTAGGTATAATGAAAGCTGGTTGACCTTGTAGGGAATGGTTGTAGTATAAGTACTGCATTATGTATGAAAATATCACATAAACAATTTCAGTACTGGTCAGACAGGTAAATGACTGCTCTGGGTACTAGCATGGTTTCATCAGTAATTTGTTCTCTAAGCAGTTACTGAATGATAATTTGATAAGAACATCATAGATTGAAATTCAGCTTCTGAGTTATTTGAACAGTAGAGCTGAGATCTCTTTGAAAGAATGGTCATAACATTTGGAGAATGGAAATTGTATAACTAATGTCTTCCCTCAAAAGTTTCTCTCTAAGCAACTTTAGAATCTTCAGAATTTCTTTTTTCTCCACTAGTTTTCATAGCATTCACTTTTTCCCCCCTCAATTTTATTTCAAAGTACAGAGGGGCTACTGAGACAAATAGGTAATATTCACTTAGTTTAATACTGTGCTATGGTAAGAAACACAGTTTTGTTTTGTTTGTAAAGATAACAAGCATTTTGTATATTAGTTCATGTATATTAGTTTCATAAAGTAGAAATTATTTAGCTGAATGCCCCATTCTTAGGGTAAGCTTCTTTAGGATATCTTAGGCTTTGAGATAAATGATAAAATTTGCCTTGTTACAATAAAGAATATCTCACATTTTATAATTCCTTAAAATTATTTAATGATTGCCTGCTTTGGGGGAGTCAAGAAATATGATTGAACAAACATACACAAACTCATGTCATCTGTACATGCAAATTTATTTTCATAAAGCAGGACCAAGGTCATTGTGTGAAAAATGGATGGGTCATTCTGGGAGTAAAGAATTTAATAATGTACCCCAAGCATCTTGAAAAAATTAAAAAAGCCAATTCAATTTGAATAATGTCGGGAGATAAAGTACACCAATCTTATTCCTTATTTTTTTATTAATGAGTTGAGATACAAAAAAACTCAATAAAATTACATTAAAAACTCATAAACATTGTTCAAATCTTCCTTTTCCATCAGTCATATTCATAAAACAAAAATTTCTATTTAAATAGTAGTTAATAAAATAGGATTTTATTTAGTGAATGAAATAACACATGGGCTCTTGCACTTCCCCTTCAAACATTTGTTGAATGTCTATACTATACCAGAACCTGTGCCCACTACTGAAGCCCCTCCTTTGAATAAAATATAATTCCTGCATCCTGTGAGTTCCATGGCTAGTGGCAAGGTGGACATAGATGCAAATAAATGAATAGTAACACAGGAAAAGAAGAAGAGCATGGGCTTTATCTTCTCTGAAGGACTTCATCTGTAAAATGAGAATAATGGTTTCTTTGCATGGGTTTTTATTGTTGTTTTGTACTGGGGATTGAATTCCAGGGCTGCTCAACCACTGAGACACAACCCCAGCCCTTCTTTATATTTTATTTAGAGACAGGATCTTGCTAAGTTGCTTAGTCCCTCACTTAGTTGCTGAGGTTGGCTTTGAAACTCAAAATCCTCTTGCCTCAGCCTCCTGAGCTACTGGGATTACAGGTGTGCATCACTGCACTGACTCATTACATGTTTTTTTTTTTTTTTAAGGATCAGAGAAAACATTTAAACCATGGAGCCTTGAACTAATTGTCATCAAATGAAACATGTTATTACTATTAAACTATGTTATGAAAAGAACAAGAAAGAAAGAGGATTAATTTGGTGATGAAGACTTATAAGGAAACATTACTTCAAAGAAGGAGATTTAGGATAAGGAAGTGTCCATATCAAAGAGGGATTCCAGAGAGAGAGAGAAGGTCTCATGCAGAGAAGCACAAGGGAATTTGTACTACAATCAGAGGAGCTATGAGTAGTTCAGCTAGATGTAGCCTCCAGTGTGGAGAAAAAAAAAAAAAAAAAAAAAAGATGAAATGAAGATGCAGAATTAATGGTGATCAATCACAGAGGACCTTTTACTTACTCCAAATGATTTAAGACTTTAGGCAGCAGTACTATGAATGAAGATAAATAGATTTAAGCTGTATTTCAGAGGTCTAATTTATAGGATTGAGTGAACATATGGGACTAAGGGAAAAGAAAGGAGGAGACTTCCAGATTTCTGGTTCAGGTAAGTCATTATTGGTGTCATCAATCAGAAAAGAGAATTTAGGAGAAAAAGTCTGTTTGGGAAGAAAATGATAAATTTCATTTGGGTGTTTTAAATTCGATTTGTCAGAACCATAGACAGGAAAGGGACCTGGAGTAGAGACAAGATTTGAATGATAAACATTTAGACAGGAATCCCAAGTTTCTATCCTTAGCTGTGTTGTTCATTGGCTTTGCAACACAAAATTTACCTTTACTTGTTCTTAAGGCATTTAAATTAGCTTAACATTATAATTAGGAGGTCTTATAAATGTCTGGGTCTTACCTCTGAATTTTATCACAAATGGAATGCAAATGAAAAATAATTACCCAACACCAACATCAACATCCTTCATTGAGTTGTTTTAAGGCTTATATTTTTTGATACTTGTAAAATCTCTTTAACTTATTGTGTAAGTGTGTGTGTGTGTGTGTGTATAAAATTATAGATTTAGCAATTAAAGAATTAAAAATTTAATTCCAACAAAACATGGAGTTGTGAGTAAATTCACTGATAAGGGCTCTGTTTATAGTTATGTTGTAAAACACGATAATTTATTCTAATAATTAGAAGTTTAGGCCAACTTAAACTTCTTATATCTAAGTATTGACCTCTCACTATCTCTTTGACTTTGGGCAAGTTATTTAATCTTTTCTACAAAATGGAGAGTATACACCTCATAGTGGTGAAGATGCAATGTGTTAGTATATAGGATAGTGACTGATGCATAATTAAAGTTTCAGTATATACTAGATATTTTTACAGTGTCATCAGAATCAGTAGCTGCATCATAATCATTATCATCAAATGGCAGAATTTTAGTACAGGAGGGATGCTGGAGATAATCATATTGGTTTTATAGGTAGGGAAAAGGGAGCTCAGAAAGGTTAAAAAATATATGTTCAAGGGTACACAGCTAGTGAAAGACAGCACTGAAGCCCAGAGATTTCACAGCTCACTGAATTTCCTGCTGCCCTGTGTTAAAGTAGGAACTGTGCCTTTGTGACCAGGTTAAGTTACATAGAATTTTCATTGATAATTAGCCTGTCTTATAGTACACAATTGAATTGCAGTATCATCCCTTATTAATGAGTTCGTCAGTAGTCAGAAGCTCCCTCTTTATGAAGTTCAAGTTTAGCACGAACTATTATGTATGTGTACATATCAAATATATTCATAACTTACATATGTGTTTGAATAATATTTAATAGTTCCTCAGGGATAGTTTTTAGACTACCTAGTATTCAATGGGAAACAAAAGAGTAAGATTCTATAAGGCAATTTCTGGATATACCCTCAAATTTATAATTTTTTTTCCTGATTTATTCAGTAAATGGAACTCCTTAACAGGAGATTTTCTTATTTTATAAGTGTATGGTGAATATTTGCCCTCAGGCTAAAGTTATTGAACATTTTCACATATGCACACAAAACACTGTGATAGCATCACAGCATATTTAATAATACTTGAGTTTCATATAAAAATATTTTTACCTGAAAAGCCCAAAGCATTTCATAAATATAGAACCGTTAATCAAAGACTTGAATAAATAGATGGATTTTGTATTGTGCCCTGAAGATAAGTAGATTTGGATTCTTATTGAATTTATGTAGTCTGCTCTAGGAGTTAGGTTGAGGTGATAAAAATGAGCACAGATTTTTATCACCTGCCCATAATAAATGATGCTAGATGAAACATTTGAGACTGTTACCAGAAATAAACAACAGCTGAAATGTCAGACCCTAAATATGAAAAACACAATAGATATGGTAAACTAAGTGAAACAAGATTAATAATAAGTTAAAGAAATATTAGTTGATATAGAGGAATAAAGAGAAAAGATGGAAATGGTCTATATAACAGGCATTTTTATTGTCTTAATTTAAGAAATGAAGCTAAATTTTACTTGAAAGATGTAGCTTATAATGATTATTTAACTAGGAATTTCACCCTGTTCTTCAGTTTAATTTATATTATCATTCATTATTACCATTCTGAGCTTCTTTAGCTCTAAAAGTCACATGATTTTTCTGTAGTAGGACATTTTGTTTAGTAAAGTTATTTGGGCTTGGTTTACTAAAACCCACTGTGTGGTTGCTGTGATGGCTGTTTTTCTTACTTTGTTATCATGGTACCTTGGGTTTGCACAGAAATGTAAGGTAGCCACCATCACGTTAATAGAGTCACTTTCCTTTCCTCTATCTCATTTTATAAAACCTCCTTAATGACCTTCTCCAGTTTCAAAATGGGAACATTTATGAATATTGCCAAATATATGTACATCACATTTGCTGGAGATAATGGCCATATCACACAATTATCCACTTGGCCATTAAAACCTCATTCAGTCCCCATCTCAGCCTCATTTTCTCCCAGTCCTCTAAGTCTCCCAAAAGATCATAAAGTTGCTTCTCTTCTAATTTCACCTAGCTGTACTATGATATCCATCAAGGTTCTGCTAAATCCTAGTTTCCTCAAGAAGTCTTTGTGACATTTCTTCTCATAATCCTAGAGCACTCTCTCAACATCTCACAGTTGAGCAATTATTGTTCAGAGTGGTTTTATAAGGTTTTCTATTATCTCAATTGCATTTTAACTTTCCAAAGGATAAAGACCATGTGTTCCATTTCTGTAACCCACATGCTACCTATCCTGGTGAGGAGAAGACAGATTAAACATCATAATAAATGCTTGTTGACAA
Organism: Marmota marmota marmota; assembly: GCF_001458135.2. Classification (NCBI taxonomy): domain Eukaryota; kingdom Metazoa; phylum Chordata; class Mammalia; order Rodentia; family Sciuridae; genus Marmota; species Marmota marmota. The sequence continues at coordinate 3,677,636 of NW_025999905.1, read as the reverse complement.
GTTAAATACTGTGAAAGCATTGTGTCTTATGTTCATTTTGTACTTACAATACCTATTCTTAATGAGGCTTTATTTCTGAGCAATCAATTGTTAGAAATATTTTTCATAAAGTGTATTTGAATTATATATAACACTATACTTGAAAATTGTGTTTTGGAGATTGAAGATAGTGGATTAGAAGAAGGCTACATTTGTAGTTGTGCTCTGGGGTTCAGGATCCAAGCAGTGGGACTGTTTCTCAGCATAGAGGGTTAAAAAGGGATTTCACTAAGATTTAATATTGAAGAGTCATAGTGTCCTAGAGACTTAGATATTTGGGTGCATTGAACAACTAACAAGAAAGAGTACATTGGAGCGGGCTGGGGATGTGGCTCAAGCGGTAGCGCGCTTGCCTGGCACGCGTGGGACCCTGGTTCGATCCTCAGCACCACATACAAACAAACAAAGATGTTGTGTCCGCCGAAAACTAAAAAATAAATATTAAAATTCTCTCTCTCTCTCTCTCTCTCTCTCTCTAAAAAAAAAAAAAAAAGAGTACATTGGAGCCAAATTGATTGTGGCAGGGGCACTGGTTCTACAGAGGGGAGGGAAAACAGATAGAGAAATATAGTAGATAAACTTGGCACGAAAAAATCTGCAGATTAGAAAAGCAGCCTTAACCTAGCTGATCTGTAAGCTTCACCATAAACTGGTGTTTGAAAAGTGCTTCATGTTTCTCAACTGTTATCGGAGAGTGAAGGCAGGAACCATCTTGAGGAGACCAAGCTGCAGCTTTCTGGGGGATCAATAAACATTGCTTTACTGTTGGAGCAAGCTCCTACCAAGTGGCATAGGGTGTATCTCACATAACACGAGTGAAACAGGTAGGTGCAGAGAAGATTGTACCCAGGTGGATTCAAGTCAGAGAAATGGATGGAAGTGCAACTTGCTTTCCCTTTGAGTCTGGTGGCTCCTATGACCAGCTGAAGAGTGTCCAGAAAACTGAAGAGGCAGATAGATGTGAATACACTAAGCCTGGGAAGGCCATATTCATGGGTATCAGACAGTATGGTGAGTTGTCTCACCTGCTATATGGGTAGAATTCTTGGGAGGCTCCTGAAATTCAGATTCCCAGCAGATATAGGCTTCTGCCCCCACTCTAGGATTTATGTGGATATAATCTTTCCAGAGCAGATACCACCCTTCAATGCCCCCAAGACCTGATTTAAACCTTAGACCCAACCTTCGTAACTCCCCTTATAGAACTCTGCAGCAGTCCCAGCCTGGGAGTACACCCATTTGGGCTATCTAAACAAAAGTCCAATGAATAGTATTTCCAATTTTATCCTACCTTATACTGCTATTCTTAGAAGGTAAACTGAGAGCTGTTTCAACCAGCTTCAGTTTTAGACCACTTCATCTGGCAGCTCAGTAAGCAACACAAGAAGAGGAGGAAGTTAACAACCTCCAGCCCTTGTTCTCTTATGTCAGTATACATCCCAAGAACAAATGAAAAGATGTACAGTCTAGCATAGGCAGTGTCCACCCATCCTATTTGGCTTTGGCTGTTTTTACTACCTCATTGGAGACAGTTCTCTCATTTTTTATTGAGAACCGTATTCCCCCACACCTTTTTTTTCCTCCCCAATGTTCTCATTCTATTGATTAGTTCATAGACAGACAGACAGACAGACACACACACACACACACACACACACACACTTCTTATTTCTCATTTTTAGCATTTTTATGATAGATATTTTCCTTTGAAGGTGAGGGTTTTTCATGTTTATTCTTTATTTAATTTACTTTTTGCTTATTTCTTTATTTTGTTTCTCTTCTTTAGTACCCTGCTATCAACCAAATTTCCTTGTTCTCTTCAAATACAGGAAACATTCAGAACCCCAAACAAACAATATCAAAATAAGTCTTTCCATGACACATTATAATTAAACGATAGAAATTTAAAAGCCTTGAGAGAAAAGCATTAGGTCACATTTAGAGGCAAATCAATAAACTACTCCTCATTTTTCAGTGAAAACCCTAAAATCCAGAAGGACTTGAAATGATGTCCCAAGCCAATAAAGGAAATAACTATCAATGAAGATTGCTATAGCAAAGCTATTCTTCAGAATTCATAATGAAAAAAAATGTTTCAAGATAAGCAGAAACTAAAAGAATTCATGATGACTAAATGAGCATTACAGAAAATACTTAAATAAACAAACCCTAGAGCTCACAAATGAACAAATTTCTCTTGATGAGTAACTAAACAAATGAGAAATAGGAACACATTAAACATTAGAAAAAAATCACAAATGCAGGAGTTAATAAACATCTCTCTTTTGAAATATTGATTGTAAGAGGTCTTAACTCTCTAATTAAAGGATATAGGCTGGCAGAATGGATTTTAAAAAATGACCCAGCTATATGTTGTTTGTAGCATAAGATTTAAAGTATTATATCATTTTTTGTTTGTTTGTTTTTGCTTAGAGTTGCTTTATGGCCTAAAATATGCTCTATTTTGGAGAAGATTTCAAGAGCTATTTTTGGATGAAATATTCTATAGATATCTATTGGTTCATTTCATTTATAACATTTTTTAGATCCAAAGAGTCTTCACTGATTTTATGTCTGGAAGACCTACCTATTGGTGAGAGAGGTGTGTTGAAATCATTTTACTGGAGTTTATCTTAATTTTTATTTCATGTAGTATCTATTTTATGTAATTTGATGCACCAATAGTTGGGGTATAAATATTTGCTATCATTATATATCTTCTTGGTGGACTGTTCTGTTTTTCTGAGTAATTTTGACTTAAAGTCTGCTTTGCCTGATATGAAAGTGGCTAATCCTGCTTGTTTCTGGGCTCAATTTGCATGGTATATCAATTTTCTTTTTTTTAATATCTATTTTTTATTTTTTTTTAATTTTTAATATTTATTTTTTAGTTTTTGGCAGACATAACATCTTTGTATGTGGTGCTGAGGATCGAACCCAGCGCCGCATGCATGCCAGGAGAGCGCGCTACCGCTTGAGCCACATCCCCAGCTCCGATATATCAATTTTCTATCCTTTCACTTTCAGCCTGTGGCTGTCCTTGCCTGTACCATGAGTCTCTTGCAAACAAGAGACCATGAGTCTCTTTCCTTCTGGTGTAATTTTAAAGTACTCTATTTATTTATTTTAATCTCAGACAAAAAAGTACTTTAGAAATTAGGTAATAGGTTTAGCCTAGGGAAGAATCTATAGGAAATGAAGAAATTCTGGAATACTTAAAATTTCTGATGATTCTACACAAAACTAAAATCTTTAGCTTTTTATTCCAGGTCTACAATTAACAACAGTAATGCATTCTTCTAACATTTCCCCATTAGGTCCACTTTGATTAAAAGTGTTTTAACCTGATATTTTTTAACAATCCAAAATCTACAGACAATTATGAATTTTCATATTCAGTACAGAACTGGTGTAATGTTGTAAAATGATAGACTATTCTCCTGCTGGAAGTGCCCAAACTAAAAGTTATCCTGCTATTTTGCTCAAATGAATTCAATAAGAGGGAGTTTCACTTTAAAAAGAAATTAATTACTGAATAAAGTACAAAAATAAGATGATTTAGAAAATTTTTAAAAAAACTTCATGTACCTTTTTTGACTCAATGTTCTTTGAGTTTATGATAACTTTCTTTACATGGCCAGAGGGTTATTCTTGCAGATATAACAGATATTAGATATAGAGGAAAACATTTAACTGCAGACTTATTACTCATAATTCCTATTCAGTTCCATGCTGCTTATGGTCTTCGAGGGGTGTCTACTAAGCAAACTAGCTGGCATAAGAAAAATGCAATACTACTTGAAAATGCCAAGCTATGTGAGCGTATGTATATTTTGATAAAAAATGGTCTTGGCATTTGTTAACTTGCATTTTTTAAAGAAAGGATACATGTGTTTGTGAGTATAATCTATATAATTTTAGGTAAGAAGAGAAGAAAACAAGAATGACATCTTTGTAATCTCATTTCTTTCAAACCATGTCCTATTCTTAGGAACTTTGCAAAAAATAAGATCATCATGGAATACAATTGCAGATTTGGGTACATGACTTTAAAATGTGCTTTTCCTTTTTTTTTCTTTACTAGACTCTTTCTCCTTCACTATTCCCTTCATTTCTTCCCCCTTTCCCCTCCTCTTTCCTTTTCCTATCTCCCATCACCACTCACAGATTGTTTCAACAAAATTATTTGCTAAACCATGCATGCGACATTAGTGCTTATGAATATTCTACAGAATAGAACAGACATATTCCCTGCCCCTTAGGTACTTAAAATATAGTAAACAAATTAAGCAAATCGTGACATGGTTAAATTTTTAAGAAGTATGAGGGAGACAATTTTCAGTTGTTACTTGGTATAGTGTGTGTATGTGTGTGTGTGTATATGTGTGTGTGTGTGTCTTTGGGGATATTGGGTAGGTATGTTTCCTAATCCAAGGAATTGATAGACATGCTAGTTAATATGGTTAACATATGAACATATGGAAATTACCTTGCACAGAACAGTTATATAAAGTATACCATTCTGTTTAGAAATTTTTTATGTAAATACACAAATTTATCTATCTAGCTAGCTTTCTATCTATATATGTATATATCCGTACATTCATATATGTATACATATATGTATATGCGTACACATTTAATTTACCAACAAATAAATATGGCAGAGAAATAAGTCTGGAAGGTTATATATAGTGGTAGCATCTCCAGACTATCTCTGGAAAATGAGAATAGAAGGTAAAAGTAGTAGCAAAGTTTTAAACATAAATATCTCTGAATAGTTTAGGTCATCTACTTTTCTCTGAGCCAATTACTATGGCCAGAGGGTTAAAATGCTCTTGTTAGTTAGGCCATCCTAAGGCCAGGGTGAACAGTCAACTCTACTCAAACCACATGGGACTCCCACCCAAACTAGGTAAGCAAGTATAGCTGCCTGAAGGAAAATCAGGATGCTGTGTCCAGAAGGGATAAAGGATACAAGGCACTGAAGATAGCAGATGTGTCCCCAGTTAATATTCTCCTAGATTTCTTCAGTCATTTAAAATGGTTGTATACTATTTTAGTAATTTAAAATGTTACACATAGTAAAACCTAAAAATTAAATTTATGCATAATAAAGTTTAAAAATACAAGAAACAAAAAATGCACACTTTCAATTTTAACTAAATTGCTATGATTTGAACTAATACTTATGTCAAAATTACAAGGATAAAATAAAACATAAAAGGGAATGTATGTATGTATGCTTACCCTTTACCTATACAGATTCTTTGATGAATAAGCCCAATTTGCAATTTATAATAAACTGCTACCCCTTATGTTTGTTTATGAATATATTACCCTTTATCATATTTCTCACCAGACTAATGCTGTCATTAATGTCTTGTAGATTTGACTTTTAGGATTTTCTATAACATCTTCTTAATAGTCAGTCATTAAGGTCATTTTGGAATTGGCAAAGCGAAACACTTTTGTTTATTGAACCTTATGGTGCTTTTGGATTCTAGGAGAAAATTATAGTATTTTACAGTGTTATTAAAATAGAGAAAATAGCTATAAAGTAATAAAGTTTGTTACTTTAGTTAAGAAAAAATTACTATCAAATCAACAAAGTACCAATAAATTTTATTAGTCTCATTACCCAATAATTACCTGGGAAATGAGTAAAAAAAATTTCCAAGTATATGAGATTTGGTATCAGAATCCAGTATCTGGGGAGTCTTTTAGTCACGAATTCCATTAGTCCCTCTGCCCCCACTGGGAAGATACATGATGTTTTATATATAGGCAGCTTAGTAGCAGTGAAATGGTCTCAACTTTACCTGTCTAAGCACATTTTCAGGAGGGCCTAAATTTTTGATGACAATGAGTCATGGTGTCCTTAATTGAAGTGTCAGAGATTTCATTACATTATGTTTAAGAAAATCACATATTTGAGACTCATATGATAAATTTAGCTGTCTCTCATGATGACCAACTGACTTTCAGATCTAATAAGGCTATGGACTTTTTCTCCCCACACTTTGGGCTCTGGACTGAGAAGCAGTAACATCCTGAGGATGTGTGAGGCACATTACAGCCTTTATCATGGCCAGAGTTCTGACAAACAGCTTAAGCATTCATTCCCATGTCAACAGGTCAGCTCTCTTGTTAAGCCATGTGATAGCTGACATATTCATAAAAGGGTCCTTTGCATGTTAAGACTTTGGAGTGGGGGCAGACTCCATTAGAAAAATAAGCAATGAAATTTCAGCTAATTATTTCCTTGGTGTATTATAGCAGAACTTTTCTCACTGAAGAATTTCTAATGTTGGTGGACTTTTTACTCATTGGACCAGAAGTTATATCAGAACTCAAATGTGAATTTTGTTATAATTCTTTTTAGTTGAACAATGATTGGTAAGTGAGCTAAATGCAGCCAGTATAATGTTTTACTAAGTTAAGTGAAAGACAAGCGAATGAGGAAAATGAGATTAAGAAAACTAAACCAGACTAAACTAGGGATAAGAAATACATTTTCAGCTGAGAGCTAGGAATGGGCTAGGAGCTGGCAAGGCAGGGCAGCGAGCACGCACGCACGCACGCACGCATGCTCCAGATGGCAGATGTTTAGGCAAGAAAACTTCACGCCAGCAACCAGCCTCTTAGAGCTGGCGTTGGTGTGTTTGGCCTTTAAATTTTTTCATAATGCAAAGCTACTGCTGTTTTCCAAAGTGCACGAAAAGCTTATGGAACTCAAGAATGTGTGAAGGGGTGAGCAATAGAAAAGAGAAAGAGTTGGCTATTTGGGGCTTCAGAACACATGTTTTGCCTGATGAATTGTTCTGCTGTTTAATATCCAAATGATGAAGAATATAGTTGTCCATTTACGGAAATACAGTAATTGTTTACTTCAGATTTTGTATATCTTCAGTTCTAACACTTTGACTTTCTAAGAGACTTGAAAGACTTGAAAGATATTATTATACTCACCTAATTTATAAACTATTTCATGTAAATTATATTTTGGCAGGGCTGTTTGTTAGTAATAAGGTATATAACCTAGCCCTTTAAATAACTTTTGACTATAAGTGTTTAGGAAAATCCAGAATGGCATCTGACAGAGAAAATTTAAGATGAATTCTCCATAAGGACAAGCCATACTGCTATTCTTAATTTTATCCATAATTAGAGTCAATAATATGCTAATATTTTGCTCTTCTTTTTAGCTATATATGCAGTAGTTCATGTGTGGAGACATGTTTATATGCAGAACAGGTATTTTGTTATTTCTATAATCCCAATATCTGTAAGAGTACTGAACCCACATTCAGGAAACCTAATTTGTTTTTGGAATTAATATCTTTATCTTCTTCAGCTAACTAAACACACTATTTTTACATGCTAGATATTAACAGGTCAGAACCACTCATTGATATGACTTTGCTTTTTTCTGACTTCCCAACCAGTCTTATATTTTTCTTCTGATAGGACAAAATAAATGATGTGAAGTTGAAATGATAATTGAGCTTCACTGTGCATTTTGATTTGGAAAGGATTTCAGTGTGTTAAGTTGCCACACTGAAGAAGAAGAATGAAGGTTAACAGTGATTTCCAAGTAATTCTTTGGGGGGAAGGTGATCTCAGCTGTGCACATCTCCACGTATTTTCAGAGAAACCTAAACTTTAGATGATGTCGAGGATTATGAATCATGACACCCATAATTGAAGTTTCAAAGAGATTTAATTACATTGTCGCTTTGAAGGAAACCACACAGAACCATATTTAGGTATAATTCCAGAATCATTTCATTCAGTTTTCATGTTTCTGTGTTTCTTTTAACTATCTGGTAAACATCCAGAGATTGTGAATACTTCTCTCTGATAGATGCAGAGAGCATTTAAGCTAACACTCAGCTGTTTGTTTATCATGTTTTCAAACTTTTTCCAGTTTCTGTTTAGTATTCAGTGAAATGGTGTAAAGGAAACCATCTGCACTGCAGCTGCAAAGGGATTACCTTCAGTTCTTCTTTTCAAAAAGAAGCCAAATGCCCCCTGTGCACAGCCCTGGACAGTTGCTTGGATCTTGCACCATATGTTTTATACAGTACTCCTGGAGCTAAGTCAATTAATAGCTCAGAAGAGACAATTAGCCTTTTAGTGACTCTGTTCATTCATAAAGGGCTGCCTAAAATCAAGAAACTCTTGATTCCCTCCCTCTATTATAATTGCAGACTAAAGATTTGCAGTGTTGGATAATAGCAGATGTGCTGAGATCATTAGCCCATGGTGGGTGTTCTGGTTTATGTAACCCACTGTTACCAAGCCAAATTCTTAGGTGTAGACTAGGGCACACACATGCACACATCACACACACACACAGACACACACACACACACACTGAATTATTCTCAACAGAATGCATATAAATTGAATTTTATAGTCCTTCCCATTCCTTGAAATAGTTTTAGTCTTTATCCAAATATATATTTTAAACAGACACCAAGTGGGGAGCATGTATTGAAATGTAACTATTAAAAGTGAAAATACATTATTTTACAGATCACTGTCTTTACTTTGGCAATTCTTTTAAACGTAAAATTAAAAACCTTTTGAAAATCTTTCAGGAGACTCATTTGTAACTTTTTCTTAAGCAAAACTCCAGGCCCTTTGAGCTCTAGTGCCCATGGTAATGAAAACACACAGATATTAAGCTACAGCCTATCACCAACTGGGGCAGAAGTTACACTGATTTCTTCTGACTTATATCTGGTTTGGGGAAAGGTCCAGAAATCAGCGGTTTAGCTGCGGTTTGGTTTTGTGAGGATGACAGACTTTTCAGCCACAGAACTGAAAAGTGGCTGTTTCTAGGTAGAATGATACCTTAAATAACCATAGCATTAATGAGGTTGTTTTAAAAGGATAAATTTAAAGTTATTATACTAAAAGTTGTAATAATTTTTCAAATATATATGACATATGTATATGTATATACATGTACAAAAATTTAAATTATTTTTCTGAACTATTATTTGGAAGACAATGGTTGCTTTTATTTCAAATTATAAAATATTTGGCAAAAATTCGACTGTATATCTCAATGTCTAGGAGAAAGATGCCACTCACTAACAAGGGAAGTTGTTGAGAATATTTGACCTAATTTTGTTTTTATTTTATTTATGTTGGGCACAAATAAAACCAACAATGGTTTTCAAAAAAACATGTTAGAAATTTCAGGCAAGTACTCAAATTGAGTATTTTTTCATGGCCAGAGAAAAGTTCTCCTGGATTAAGAATAGGGACATGGATATCATATTTGACAAAATGGAGCTAACCATGTCAACTTGAGAACATGATGGAACTCCTTGATTACCAGAAAAACCAGCTCAACAAATAAACTTTCCTAGAGAGAGGAAACCAAAGTGTCTACAAGGAACATAGAAATCTAGAGCATATCAGGTTTCAATCTACCCGCTAGCAGGATTTAAAAACTTAAGAACCAGAGCAGTCCTCCCAAAACAGTGACCAAGGAGCAATGCTGAGATGGAGTCTGACCGCTTAATTATGAGAGCCCTACAACCTAAGAAAATATTTAACTTTGTCTCAAATGCTTTTACTTTGTAAGATTCCTTTGTACTTTCTGGCATGATTAAGATCTTCTCATCTTTTACATCACCATTCTCTGAACATGCTGGAAAATTTCAGAGGGGGGTAAAAAAAGCATTTGAATTGGATCATATTTCTATATTGGGAAGTTAACTAGAAATTTGGCAGTCTTAGATCTGAGCCCAGAAATATTTCATTATCTTAATTGCTATTTTAGTGTGCAGTTTCCCTTTAATTGGGTGTTTTTTGAGGCCAACCATTCCTTAGTTATGTTTTTTTTTAAAAGTTTGTTAAAAATTCCTCATGTTTAACATAGAATGAAGAGGATTATATAATCATGGGAATAAAACATAGAATACTTTTGAAACTATGGATAAATTCTTTCAAGTAATCAGTTTAATGCTGTATTGGAACCATACCATATCTTCCTTCCATAGTCCTTACTCTATTTTAATCTATTTTGACATGTTAATCTGTTAATGTTTCCTTGAACTAAATAAAAGGAAAATAATGGAATATTGAAGTCTCAAATGAGTAACTTAGAATGATGCAGAAAAGAACTTCAGAGTCAGAACATGAACTATCTCTCTTGAACTTCCACTGACATTTGCAATTATTGCCTTAAACACATACGATAGGCTTTGCACTGTTTTCAAGTAATTTTATGAGTTTATTCATCTTATCACTCACCAGGTGTCCTCTGTGATCAGTAGCAAGCATTCCTAATTAAGGATGCAGCATTTGGCCTTAGTGTGGAACAAAGATAACTAGTCTACTTATTGATTTACTGAATCAATGCTTTGCCTATTTTACCAAGGGTTGTCTACCTAGAGGAGCTGACTAATCACTGACAATATTATGCCAAATATAAAGGTCCTTTTGATCTTTTTATCTGGTATATAGTTACTCTGGGTTACCATTATACCATTTCATTAACTGATAGATTTAAGAAAAGTTTCAAAATACATCAAAAATATACCTAGAGTAAAATCCATGTGTAAGACAAGCTAGTATGATAAGACCAGTGATATGACATTGTTATATTAAAACTCAATAAAATACGAGTTTATGTTTTTTTACATTTTTCCTAGTAATTAATTCTGGGATTTCATATTCTTTCTTTGACATAATTATTCATAAATCTTAAATTTAATCAATAAGTATAGTAACAAGAGTTTTATTAGTTTTAGGATCATGGAATTTTTCTTTATGTAATTAAAAAAGACTTAAACTGTGGGTTATTTTGAGGAAAAGGTTTAATATATTTGGTGTTCATCCTTTTTCGTATGTGTGTGATGCTGAGAAACAAACCCAGGGCCTTGTGTGTGCTAAGCGAGTGCTGAGCTACATCACAGCCCCAGGATAGAGTAAATCTTTTCATAATACCTTTGCATGTGTGTTGTGATTGTTCATAGGTGGTGGACCCTGAAAGACATCATCACATTCACTCATTATACAGTTTTATTCAGTACCTACTTATGTGCCACAAATTTTTCTCATAGGTTCTGTGAACTTAGCAATAAATATATCATTCATTGTCCTCGTGGAGCTTACCTTCTAGTAGTGACCTTTAGCATTCTGACAAGGCTTGGTCTTTGGTCTTATAATTTAAATTTTCTACTGAATGCTAATTAAATTATAGTGTACAATTGGTAGATGGAACACTTCCTGGTGACTTTGCTATTAATTTATTTAATAGGACTTTGAGCTCACTCATTTATCTTTTAAAACTTATGTGACTTCTTTGCACTTTGTTCAAGAATAGGAAATACTTCACTGTGACATCCACAATAATATTTATAATTAAAGTCAATTTCTTTCTCAGTGGTTCAGGAACATGAAGAGTACCCAGTGATTTTATTTTCTCATTTGATTTCAGGTCCTTTCTTGTACACAGCTTACTGTGTAAAGCTTGTAAATGTTTAAGTTAACTTGAATGTTAAGTAGCTGAAATGCAATAGGGTTGTTTTTCTCCTATGTAGCATTTGGCCTGGCCTGGCCTGGCCTGGCAGGATAGCTCTGAAACATTGGGTCACTCAGAGACCAAGGTTCATTGCATGTTGTTCTTCTATCTTCTAAATAATCCTCATCTTCATGGGTGAAACTGAATTGTTGACACATTGACATTCTAGCACCTGGTGTTTGTGAGTATGAGAGGCAGTCCAGGGAAAGGTGTTTGAAGATAACCAGACATTGCACATTTCACTTTACTCACATTCTTTTGACCCAAAGCAATATGGGTACGACATGCTGCAAGGAAGACTGGGCAATGTGGTCCCTAGCTGAGCTACCAGGTAGACTGAGAGGACAACTAGTAGGGTGCCATAGGACTCAGCGTTTATTAGAAACCAGAATTCTAGAATGCCCTGGCTTCTAAATGGATTTCAATTAATCCCTAACTGATAGGTAAGCCATTCCTTTTTTAGAAATCAAATACTCAATGTAGTAACATTTTGTTTGTGGGGCACAGAGCAACCTGGGACCAAAAAATTTAATCATGATATGAACTTTTGCCATAGAAATAACAGTGTTTGGAAGGTTCTTTTACAAATGACACCTAGAATGCCTTTTCATCTAAAAATGGTAATTGGTATGAAAGAAAGTTCTAGCAGTAAATATATATAATCTACAATAGCATGAGCATAAAGGGGGTGTTTGCCATCCAAATCCTGGGTATTTGAAGACCACAAGTCTGTTGACATACTAACTTAAGGAAGATAAAACAGGGAGTTTATCTCCTATTTCATTAATTTTAAGACAGTTGACATGTATGTTCAAAGCAGCATAACTAAGGAATTAGTTGTAAAGCTTTGCAAATGGAGTCTCTGTGCACTTCCTTAGTTTGTTCACTGATCGTGAACTCATTCTCACTGTCCAAATACCTACGTATGAGTTGTTCTTAAACGTCTGCTTGTTTTGTAATTGCCTGGAAGGGTAGGTAGACAGATTTCTGGATGGCTCTAGCCCAGTGTGTGACTCTCTAGGTCTTAGGAGAGGACAGAATTTGCATATTTAACAAGCCCCAAGTTGATGTGATACTGCTGTTCCAGAACCATACTTTGAAAACGACTGCATTACTTTGTTTAATGAGATGAGTAACAGTGACTCCCCAGCTGTTCCTTCAAGAAATGACCTGCTAGCTGCTGGTGTTGCTACAAAAGGACAGTATGGCAGCCTTATCAGGAAATGCTTTGACTACACACTACCTGCCTTGTCCCAAGTCACACCCATTTCTGTAGCTGTTCACATCCAGTGTCTGAGCACAGTAGAGCTGTGAATACTGGACACAAGACACTTTCTGAGGTCTTTCCTGCTCCAGAGCTCCCTTTGGAATCAGCTGACCTTTTTCTCTGCTTTGTTCTGCTTTCTCCCCTCCCTGTACATGTGTTTATCACAAGAGCAGTCTCTGATAAGCATTCTAAATACTAAATTCTGCTTTAAAATCTGCCTTTCTAGAGATTCAAACTGCAACAGTAATGATTCTACCTCTACTGTATCTCTTTTGCTTATGAAATTGAGTTCACATTCTGATATCAATCTGAAATTCAATCTGTTGGTCATCCCTAAGCTCTGAAGCTCACGCCTCATAGCTATTTCCTACTCATTTTTCTTCTGTGCATCTGAATATCAACATTACCCACACAGTCACAGGGATTTTGTCCATTTTGTCCCCGGTTCTTCTTTTTATTTATTTTTTAAATTTTATTTTGAGACGTCTTGCTAAGTTACTGAGGCTGACCTTGAACTTTTAGTCCTCCTGCCTCAGCCTCCCAAATTGTTGGGATTACAAATATGAGCCCCTGTGCATGGCTTGTCCCCACTTCTTTGTAGGCCCTCCATTTTAACCTTTTTTTTCTGTCCTAATCCTTTTTATCCCTCAAGGCTCAGATCCAAACTCATCTATTTTAGGAAGCCTTCCCTGAAAAACCACTACAGAGTCAGTTGATATTCTTTCTAGTAATTGTATTTATAATCTATATTTCTTATGCATTTTTCCATTATACATCATATGGTATTGAAAATGGTTGTGTACTTGTCTCTAGTCTTATAGACTGTGAACTGCTTGAGGGCAAAGACCAGTTGAACAAACAATTGGCCCAGAATTGAGCACCAGACCATTGCACAGGAGCTAAGTAATATGCTCATATTGCCTTGTAATTTCTCCACCAGTCTTTTATACCTGCCTTCTTGCTTCATTCTCCTTACAAATCTCTTGGGCACAGGACTTTGTTATTTAACTTTGTTATAGTCTCATGGTTCTGAGTGGGATGCTTTGAAGAGACCAGATGTTCCATAAATACTTGATAAATAAAGGAACCTAATGGTTTTAGGGCTTATAATAAAGAACATGCTAATAATAAATATTCCGAATAGAAGGTCATATCGTACATCTTTATTATGTATTTCTCAAAATTGAATGCTTATAGTATCACAAGAAAATGAATTCATCCTAATCTAAGTATTTTATAGTATATTTATAAGTAAAATGATAAAATAATAAAATAATGATATAGAACATTAATTTGAAGAAAACCACAAAATATTAACAATATTGGAAAACTGCATTAAGAAAGAATATGGTGTTACATCTACTAACACACACATAAAGCCATCTCCAAAATTTTAAAAAAAAACAAACATTAAAGGTTAATCCATACCACCAAGTTAACCTCAAAACTTCTAATTTCATGAAAATTCAGAAGGTAATATTTACTAACTATATTCTTATAATATTATTTGTGTCACAGTTTCTACTTTAGTTAGACTAGACCAATAAGGCTTATCTAGATTCAAAGATGGACAAGATAAATCACTTGCATTTAATTCATACTTGCTTCTATTCTAGTTCACTCCTAAGGTAGCAAAGAGTATATATTATAGTATGTGGGGTATCATTTGTAGGGATTCTGACCATGGAAATGTACAGGGAAGCATTCCCCTGGTGAAAAAACTCCCAAGGGCTAATAGATACCTTGTTTCCCACCCTTAGAATGCACTGTAATTTCTCCTAGGATCTAATAATATAGCTAATATATGTGCACTGTCTAGCTGGTATGGCAATGCCCTGAGATGCCTCTGTGTTAGAGCCTCATCAAGCCTCAACCTTGATTGCAGGCTGATAGCTCCTGGGAATAGAAGAACTTGTTTGCTAGATAACTACAGTGTTTCACCAAGCTCCGGGTGCTCCTGGAGCTGCCCGCGTAACAGTATAGACAATGGACTTTCTTGAGAACTGCACAAAGCTCTTAACATTGCATATTGTAACTATGAAATGTAACTGCAAAATATGTAACCTCACTGATACTCTAAACAATAATGTGGTTATGGTACTAAGGACCTAATGTAACCTATTCATATAAATAAATGTGGCCACTTGAACAAAGAGCCACTCTACCACCTTCCCTGTCTCTACAACTTGTTCCTTTCTCCTCTTTATTATTATTTTTTATAATTACTCAAGTGTCAGATCCTTTGCGTACCATGAACAATGCCCTAAGCTTGGTCACCAGCAGCAGGATCGTTGGTGGGTGGGTGGGAATAAGTGTTGTAGGGCTGTAGGTGCATGCTCAAGGTCCTCTCTCTTAGGTGGAGACACATGTACTGTTTGGTGATCTTGGCTGCTCAGTGGATATTTACGCCTAAAACCGTAGGTTAGCTGCCTTTTATTCTCTCAGCCTCATCAGCATCAGAGACAGACAAAGCAATGATTCTACTCAGAAAGTCATGTCATTCAGTCCAGGTCTTGACAAATCTGTCCCTTACCAGTGTCTACAAACAAGACCTCAGGGTTCTCCAATTAGGTTTGCACTGGGACCTTTTTTT
>NW_025999905.1:3635277-3662182 GCF_001458135.2 Marmota marmota marmota | reverse complement strand
GGCATTACTCGCCATGACCTACAGAGGGCTCACTGCCGCTCACAACTGAAATGATTGAAGAGTGAGTTGTTTTCATATTCTATATATCTATTCAACTTCTAACGTAACTAGAATTATAAGGAGCATATATAAAGAGGAATGCTAATTCTTCTCTTTCCCACCCTCTAGGATATGATAAGGGTGTTTATGCTTTTTGGTAATCTTTATTGTTCAGAATGTCAGTCCTCATAAGAATAATGACAAAAAAGAAAAAGTCAGTCATATATGTGGAAATTTCAGTTTTGAGGCAGAGGTCAAGAGAGCATACAGTCATTTCTAATCTGAGCAATCCAAATAAAGTTCAGACAAGTAGAAGATGGGAAGGCTCAATTTGAGCAAAGTATTAGATTCAAACAGGAACATGCCCCTAAAGGGGCAGCTACAGCAGCTCAGTAAATAGCAGATAACACGTGCAGGCCCTGTATCAGACAATGAGTGGCTTTGGCTTTCTAGCCAGATCTAGAAAGCTGGTGAAAACATGCTCACATAACATCATTTTTATATATGTGTAGCAGTCATCAGCTAAAAGGAATCACAGACCACAGTGTTTCACCATCCATCTATACAAATTAATCTACTAGCTGAGTGCAGTGGGACATGCCTATAATCCCAGTGACTCAGGAGGCTGAGGCAGGAGGATGGCATGTTCGAGGTCTGCCTCAGCAACTTAGTGAAGCCCTAAAGAACTTAACAAGACCCTGTCTCAAAATAAACTATAAAAAGGGCTGGGGATATGGCTTAGTGGTTGAGTGCCTCTGGGCTCCAGTACCATAAAAAAAAAGACTTTAATCCACTAAACTAGAGCTATAATTCATGAGCTTTGTTTAATTTGGTTAGGGTTTTGCACGTTTAAAAAAAATCGATCTAATTTCCTGAAGAAAGTACTTATTGTGGCCAATGCCCCCATTTATGAGGTAACTGTCCAAAACTGTATAGCAGAACAGGCTCATCTTGGGGGAGTCCTTCTTCCTCCCATATCATTGGCATTCTGCCCTTAGAACTGCACCTGCAAAGCAGAGGTGACTGGCTATTAAATACCTAGATATGTGAACTTTAAATAGCAACACGGGTAGAGTCAAGCAATGCTCATCTGTCATTGTTTTCAAGAAAATGAGCAAATATCCTTTGCTGAAGTGAGTAAAAATACTATGACAGGTTTTTAAAAGCATTATCTTAGGGAAAATTTGTTATGAGGGAAAAAATGATTTAATTGCATAAACATATTTTCTTTCAAACCAGCATGCCAACTTTCTGGGAAGAAAGCATGGTTCCTTCTTTTAATAACTTCTCAAAGAGTTGGCAAATATGCATATACAAGAGGTACTTCATAAATTCTTGCTGGTTTGATCTTTTTATTGCTTATTATGTATCTGCATATTTTCTAATTTTATTTTCATCTCTCATTTTTGTCCTTCCAAAATTCCCCATGAGCCATGGAAAACTCTAAAAATTAATTTACACAAGAGATATACATCATTAGATCAGACAAATATGCCATTCAGCTGTGGGTGGGTGGGGCGTTTGATTATTTGCTCTATGAAATGTTGTATTCATTCATAAACAGCTTCTAATACTCCAGATGTTTCTCTTTCCTCACATTTTCTGCTTGCTATAGCCTCAAATTTCCTGATAATCTTCTCTGTCAGTTGGATCTTTGTAGGATGTCCAGCCACATCAAACTAGAAATTTATAAATAATATGATAATAAAGATGGTTAAAAGAAGCAATCGATTTTCTCTTTTAAGTCCTCAGATTCTCTGAACAGATATGACTTTGAAATAATGAAGAAAAGATTAATAAATATTTTAAACATGCATTTAATATTTTAGCAAATCTTTAAGGTCAATTTTGTGTTAAAATTTATAGCACAACTTCAGGGAACACTTATGGAAATGAATTTCCAAATCTACCTTCATTATCACAGGATGATTTGCTATGGAGTTAAAGCTGACCTACATCACTACTGAACAGGTTATATTAGAGAGTTTTGGGTAAACTGAAGCTAGTAACTCAGAAAAGAACATAAAATTTCAATTTATCATCCACCTTCTTAACATACAGTATCTTGACTTTGTCTGGAGATGCTACTACTGAACATTTTCTGTCTTTAGAGAAATAAAATGACTGGTGGTAAACATAAATTGCTTTCTTTGGCCTTTTTTCCCAGAAATTATATATTCTAGTTTCTTAAGTAAAGCTGACTATAGTATATTTTCCTTTACTCTGAAGTATTTGAGCAATTATGTATTTAGTACAAAAGAGGCAATAGTTTATCCTTGAAATGCCATGCTTCCAAAAACACACTTAATGACATAAAAATAAAAAGATAGTATTCTTTTTCATTTAAAAATGATTTTACCATCTAAATCAGTTTTACAATATGCTAAATAAATTAGTCTTAAAAATATTTTCTGGCTTAAGTTTCATAAAGAAAACAAGTTATTCGTAGAATTTTTTTTGAGTTGCTTGAAAGTTACTTTCACTTGGTTTAGTAAAAGAGTTTCTTCTTTTAATATCCTCAAATTCAGTTTTTATTTTCTAACTTGTACTTCTAGTTGTATGTATGGTATCCAGTTAACAGTGCAGGAATCTATCCTCTGAGCATTCCTTGTGAAGACTTCAATCTTGAGCACTATCCAGCTCCTTCCATTAATATCAACAGGAGACAACTGATATTTCGACTGACAGTATTCACCACTTTTCTCTGTGCATTTTTTCCAAACTTTATTTATGATTCAGTAAATCCTAAGAACACAACAAGCTTAACTGCCAATAAAAATGCCTTATTTGAGTTACAGTTTATTACCATTCTTTAGTTTTTTTATCAAAAGTAAAACCAAGGACCACATTATTATAAGCCTTTCTACATCTGTAAGGGCCTATTGATCCCATTTTCCATTAAGTTACCCAGAGTTTTCCTCACATGTTAGTTTCTTGGTGAAAATTTTCTCTTATGATATAGTTTGAAGAAAATATTATGTCTTTCTCTGAAGACATATTTCCCTTTAAACAATAAGAACTGAAAAATTAATTGCTTCCCTTCCCCCCACCGCAACTGCTAAGAAGTTCATAAATAAATAGGATGTTCAACTGAAGTTACCATCTTTCCTCAATTCTTAATATTTTTTCTCTTTCCATTCTATTTGGTTCCTCTTCTCTTTTTTTTTTTTTTTTGCATTAATCCTAGCTCTCCTAATACAAATTGGCATGTTTCTTTTACTTTTCTTTTTTAAGAAATAGAATGAGTATAAGTTACAGGATTTTGTTGTTAATTCACTTGTTTATTCATCCATCTAAGTTCATTTCTTAACAATATTAAGTGACCATCTCCTGAGAAGCAGGGTGTGTACTGGGATGCTGCAGATGGAATTGTGGAATGAGTGTGTTCTCTACCTTTGAGGAGTCTTCTTTGTACCTCCATAATGCCAAACATAGTGTGTTCAGTAGAAATGTGTTATCTGGCTGTCTCTTTTCTCTATTATTATTCAGGCATCAATTATTTGAATATTTCAAAATAAGATCAATACTAACTGTCTTAATTAGTTAAATACAGCAACTAAACTTTAAAATGTCTATTGAGTTTTTCCTCTTAATTGTGTCCTGCTGTGGTTAGAGTCACAAAGTTCAGAGGAACTGTTTTTCCCAGTAGGGCATATACTACTGACTGACTTGATAGGTTTACAAGCAGCTCAATGATATATTTATGAATATATCTAATAGTTGAAATAAAAACTGAATATTAATTTACTGTATCAAGAGGGGGAAAATCAAACATGTATAAATTTTTAAATTTATTTTGCAAAGGTGTTAAAATGAAGCAATTGTAAATGTGACTTTCATTTGTAGTGACCTGTTACCTTATTTTGTGGAGGGATATTTTGCCAATGTGAACAGATTTTAAACATTTTAAGTTTAGAAATTTAGGAATTTTCTTTAGAATATTTATGAAATTGTTGTCAATAAACCTATTCTTTAAAAAAAAAGATTGACAAAGTCCACATTATTTTATATTTTGATTAGTAAAAACTAGACACAAAGTTCTGTGATTTCTAAAGGACTCCTGTGACTGATGTATTGTACAATACATATCTCTTCTCACATATCTCCATTTCTTTCATATTAATAGCTATTGTGTACATTTCTGTCATTCTCTGGTATGATAATTCTTTATATTTTTATAACATTTTTTCCATAGGCAAATGTAAAGATTCATTTCAAAACAAATGACCCATTTTAAAAGATTTGGCACTTAGCCCTCATATGACATTTGTTTTATACTGTTATGACTTCAATCATTCATGTATTTTACTTTGTTTAGTAGATTTCAACTTTTATGAGGACAGGGATCATTTTGCAACAGCCTGACTTTCCCACAGTATCTGGCAGTGTCTTCCCACAGTAGGGACCAGTGATCATCATGGAGATCATCAGTACCCATTGTGTGGTGAGGCACCAAGAACAGTAGATATTCTCACACTAGCCCAAGTGTGCTCATAGAAGTTTAAGCTTGCAGAATTATGCTATCTAGTTCAGTTTTCTCTTAGTTAATTACCTTTCAGGCTTCATTTATTTGATAGTTTCAAAATAAGATGAATTTTATCTGTCTGAAAGGGTTAATTACAGCAAGGGGAAGAGAAGATGGTGTTAAAAGCATGCTTCATTTAATCTAAAAATTAAAACACTTTTTTCATTAATGCTTTATCATTAAATAAGAGCAGTTTCTTAACCAACATTTTTCCCACTCAAGATTTCTCTAGTATTTCATATCAGGCCTACTGTGTGATTTTGTTGAGAATTCAGATTTGGTAAGATGGTCTATTCAGGATTTTTTTTTTCTCACTCTTTTCAGTTTGTTCAAATAAGGTAATAAAAAGGTAATGTAATTTAAGTGTCATACCAATTTTTTTTGTATGTACTGAGATAGAAGCAAACACAGAATAGTTATTCCCTGAACAAAAAGATTATGAAAGATAACCTCATTCTTTACCTTTTAAATTGAGGAGCAAATCTCTCTAGATTCCCTGCATTTTAATACTTATACAGGAATTGTTTACTCATAGGGAGTGAGAAAAATGAAAGTGACATGAACTCTTTTGGGGAGGGGTATGTTCTGATTCATTTTGCTGTCTTTTTATTTTCCCTTTGCAAACTAGAAATTTATAATGAATTAACTCATTACTTGCTGAGTTCCCAGTATGCAGTGGAAGGCTGACTAATGTGAGAAAAAGTACTTAGCTATACTATATATGCATTGTAAATGTGGACTTTTTTTTCTTAACACCCTGTAGACATTTTTAGTTAATTAACCACCAGGTGTTTAAATAAGAAAGCCCATCTTTCTCCTGTGATCTTGCAAGGCTTGCTTTGGAGCTACCTGGAGTTGTGGGCTGTGACACCATGACTCCTGTTAGTATGCAGAATATATTCCTATTCTTTTTTATCTAGCTTAAACTCTTTCCTCTTCCTTTTTAATATAGTCTGTGATATAATATGCTCGAGGTTGTGTTTTAATTTTTCATAGAATGAAAACTTGGTCCAGTAGAATCCAGTTTAAAAGTTTTGACTAGGAAACTTCCTTATAAAAGTCAGAAGTAAAAATTTTGAAAACTGAAGAGAAGAAAAGATGGTAAAAGAGCATATTCTCATTTTGAACTGGTGTGCTGAAAAGAACATTGGAACAAGAGTCAGAGGCAAGTTCTATTTCTGCTTCTACCTTGGATACATTATCTCTTTGCAGCTTGGTATGCACAGGGGCATTGGGTGAGTCCTCAGTCCATCCACCTCTCCAGGGCTAAGCATTCCTTCCTCTATTGCTCTCTTAAGGGTCAGAAAGGTGCTTTTCCCTACTCTGTATCCTAGAGCCTGGGGTTTAATTGCTCCTTCCTAATTTTCGGTTGATTCCCAATGAATTCTCAAATATATGACCAAAATCTTGATACCTTGATTCAAGCACAGGATACCAACTATGGAATTAAAAAGCAGATATGAATATGAATCCCAGAATGATCTCATATCCAGTGCCATCTTCTCGTTTGGTCACAGATTTCATATGTCTCCATATTTCTGGTTCAGCAGATGTTTCTCTATGGCTGCTATGCTTATGCTTGAGTTGGTTGTCAGAGCTGTTAAGTAAAAAGCAGTGTCAGCACACTGTCTTGCCCTCCAGAGAAAATGCAATGTGAATTTTATGACAATGTTCATCATTACTGATATAGGAAAGAAAATCCCCTGCCTGTTTCTGGCCCACTTGCTCAGTATCTCATATTTAAACCATAATATGATACTGATTTTTAAAAATAGTATGTTTGCCTTAGATTTTTAATCATTGCTAAGTTGGAGAATCTGGAGTCATGTGACTCATGCTGAGTCAACAGCCAGGGAAACTTTTCTGGTTTGTTTCTGTGATCAAGAGAAAAAACAAAACTGGGTGCAAACAGCAAACTCAGAAATTCAACCATAATATGAAACATATTTCATTTGAAGTCCATCAAAAAGTTGGCAGCATTTATCTTCAGAATGTTCCAGTCACTTTCAGTATTCGTCCTTTTTCTCATTCTTTCTGCTTTACAAGCACCTGATGTCTTGAATTGCTCTGTCTGCCCATGATCTCCACTGCATCTCCCCATCTCTGTTTTCCTCCATGTGTCTAAACCAGAGGAAAGAGTCCTGAGCCAGAACTCAGAAGACTCGATAAGTCCCTATTACTAATTTACTATGCAGCTGACTGTGGGCACATCTTTCAACTTTTCTTTATTTTGATTTCCCTGTGTGTGTGTGTGTGTGTGTGTATACACATGCATGTACATATATGTTTTAGTATGAGGTTGGAGCTCTAATAAAGTTCCTTTTAACTCTTAATATGTATGGTTCTGTAGAATCATATTATCTCATGATCAAACCAGTCTTATGCTTTCTACATTCCCTACAAAAAACCTGGAAATGACTCTCTCTCAAGGTGGCAATGGCAGCTGTATTGTATCACAGTAGAGTCACTAGGAAATATGGTAGTATTTTGTCATTTTTTTAAAAGTAAAACTTAATATCCTACTTCCAAACTCAGACTATCTGGTAATAGAATCAGATGGAAATACCTGATAATAAAATAATAGAGAACAATGGAAGATGTATATTTTTTTAAAGGAATCTTTTATCAACACTAAAAACATGACCATATATGTTCTTTTTTACTCTCTAGAGAGTTTTCCCCTTTCCAGAATGTTATAGGTAGAATCATACCATATATAGCCTTTGGACTAGCATTAGTTACTTAGTAATATGCATTTAAGGTTCCTCTGTGTCTTTTCATGACATGATAACTCATTTGTTCTTACTGCTAATATTCCATTATGTTGTACTATGGTTTATTAATCCATTCACTAAAGGAAATCCTGGGTGCTTCCTTATTTTGTCAGTTTTGAATATATCTGTTAAATGTGTCTATGTGCATGTTTTGTGTGCACATAAGTTTTCAATTCATGGATAGTTACTAAGGAGACCAATTGTTAGATAATATAGTAAGAGTGTATTTGGCTTTGAAAGATGCCACCAAACTGTCTCCCAAAGTGGCAGAAACATTTTGGTTTCCCTGCAGTAACTGACAAGACTTTCTACTGTTCCACATCCTTGTCAGCTTTTGGAGGTGTCAATAGTTTGGAATTTTTCCCGTTTTAATAGATGTGTCAGTATTTCATAGGTGTTTCAATTAGCAGTCCTTTGATGACATGCAATGCTGGACATCTTTTCATATAGTCATTTTCTATTTCTGTACCTTCCCTTAAAATATTAATAAAATTTTATATATTTAATATATACTACATAATGTTTAGATATACTTATCCATAGTGAAATGATTGCTACTTGCAAGTTAATTAATATATATCTTCTCACATCATTATATTTCATATGTAGTAAAAGCACCTGGCATCCACTCCATAGTCATCATGCTATTCATAAGATCTCTGGACTTACACACATAAATGAAACTTTTGTACCCTTTTACCAATATTTCCCCATGTCCCCTGGTTGCCACCTATTCTCTACATCTATGTATTCAACTCCTTTAGATTCCACTAATAAGGGAGATCATATACTATTTTTCTTTGAGTGTATGGCTTCCTTCATTTGGCATAATGTCCTCCAGATTTATCTATATTGTTATAAGTGGCAGCACATTCTTTTTAGGGATGGATAATATTCCAGGGATTAAGGAATTAGGAGACATATATAGGCATGATTATAGAGGATCCTAAGGAAATAAAACTGATCTACAAGATATTATAAAGGCATCTAGAAGTCACAGTACCTTTGTCAAAACCCCTAGAATGTACAACAACATGAATGAATACCAATATAAACTATGGACTTTGGGAGACTGGCACATTACAATTTATCAGTTGTAATAAATGTGCCACTCCAGTGTGGGATGTCCATAGTATTAAAGGCCATATGTAAGTGAGAGATGGGGATCTATATACTTTGTGTTCAATTAGTTGTGAACCATCTGGCTTTAAAAAATCAAATCTACTTAATTTTTTTAAGATATAAGTGTCTTTTTGTTATGTGTAAACTAGAATAAAGTTACAAGATTTGATTTAATACAAATTTTAATTTTATTTTCCATTGAATTCTAAAAAAACTGTAGGAAATAATCCTTTTTAAGTTAAGAAAATTAGATTCTGAAAAGTTAGATTATTTGATAAATTCTGTAAGTTAAAGACAGAGGTGAAAATTTTCAAAACTATCTGCCTCTTTCCATGGTCAATGGCCACAAGCTACCTCATTTACGTGTATGAGAAATGATGAAAAAATAAGTATACATAGATTATTGGTACAGCTCAATTTCTATGATTGAAGATGAAAATCTGTTCCCTTATCCAATTCTGAAGTGTAAAAAGGGGGAACACTTTTTTTCCTATTTTGTGTTTTCATAAAAGGAGATAGTTTCTACTCCACTCTCCTGGAGGGACAAGCAGGTGAGGAAGCCATCCGTGTCTCTCCACCTCATTGTTTGCTCCTTTCAGGGAAGGAGGAGTGATTTCTCTGATGGCTGACTGTAAGAGAAGAAATGACTATGCCCAGATCCTCCTATGACTTAAGTCTATAAGATGCATTCTGCTTCTCTATGCAGAGAGCTTTTCAGCCAAATTCTCCTCTGAGAGAGTGACTGGCAACTTTCTAATTTAGGGACTCTGCAGGGTATTAGGTGGCTCACTCTTGTCTTCCCATAAGTATCATTTTTTGATCAGCTTTATTTAGAAATCAGAGGTGCCATTTTGATCTTCTATCTATCGATCTGCCAAATAATGAAAGGAATTTTATTTATTTACTTATTTACTTACTTATTTTTTCTTTTGGTACCAGGGATTGAACTCAAGGGTGCTCAACCACTGAGTCACATCCCCAGCCCTTTTTTCCATTTTATTTAGTGACAGAGTCTTGCCAAGTTGCTTAGGGCTTGCTAAGTTGCTGAGGCTGGCTTTAAACTTGTGGTCCTCCTGCCTCAGCCTCCTGAGCCATTGGGTTTTAGGCATGTGTCAGCATGCCTACCTAAATGGTGGGATGTCATTTTAAGGGGGTTTTCAACCTCAGAAAAAGGTAGAATAGAGTCCAGAGAATCAATATGTTGAATGTATATATGTCAGGATAGGTATCAATCACTAACTGTAGTATAGTTAATAGTTTTAATTTTTCTCCATGGGGAAAATGTGAGAAAAAACCGTGGCAAAATATTTTAAGAAAGATGAATGACAAATCTGTTAAAAGGTTATTAGCTTATCTGAGGAAGGATGTTCAGGTAAACTTCCTTTTTCTGCTTGGGAAGCACCAGGCCCATGAAGTCCATTTTGATGGCCACTCCCTACAGAGCTGTACTTATGATGTTTCATTATTTTATATTCCTTTTTGGTCCTGGTCAGCAGCTGTCTTTTGGTTATGTGTAAACTGGAAGAAAGGCAAGTAAGTAGTTAATTCTTTACATGAATAGAGTGTTTAACTTTTCACTGGGGTTTTCAGTGTGATCTTTTTCCTCCTAGTATCTGTAAATGTTCTGAAGAGCTGCATCTTACTGGGCAAAAATCTATGTCCATAGAGTTTTCCTGATGGCTCATCTGCCAGACCAAATCTTGCAGTTTTCAAGGTGCCGCCTTAGGCCACTTACCTGTATAGGTGTCAGGGTGCTTTTCCAAGATTGTGGAAAACACAAGTCTCTATTATGTAAAGTATCACTGTTCATCTCTTTGTATATTTTTATTGAAGTTTAGGCATTGTGTTCTGTTCCTAGACATCCTGAGAAAGCATTTACTCTTTTGTTTTTTTAGAACTTCAGTTCAACAAAACCATAGTACAATTGAACATTGCTTTGGGACATACTTGCCAACTCTGAATTTATCATATGGAAATAGGATCCTTGTTTAAAGTAAACCAACTGCTAAAACAACACCATTACACTGCTGTAATGTCCATTACACTGCTGTACCATTACACTGCTGTAATGTCCATAATGACCACTGTCTAACCATTTGCAAAAGCTAAAAATTTAGAACTTATTCTCAATTGCTCTTATTATTTTATATCTAAACTGAAACACCTGTTTAGCTCTTCTTTCAAAATACATTCTCTATCTGACTGCCTTGGACACTTCTATCATCACCATCTTAGGTCCAACCACCCTGGTCTCTTGCTTGACTGAATTACTGCAGAAGCCTCTGGGCTAATCTCTCTAATTCTTCTTCTCTTCTTGCTTTCCATTTAGGCTATTTTCCACAGAGCATCCACAATTATCTTTTTAAAATGCCAATCTGATCACATCACTGTCCTTCAATTTCTTCCTGGCTGTCTTTGTCACACACTGTCAGAACCTGCATGATCTGGCCTTTGGCTACTTCTGTGACCTTGTCTCATTCACTCTCCCCCATTTTCATTCTGTCCTGGTCACACTGTTTCTCAAAGAGTCAAGCTAATTCCTGTTTCAGGGCCTTTGAACTTGCTCTGCCCTCTGCTTGGAGTAGTCTTTAACAACAAGAAATGTTTATTGAGTTCCTGCTGTGCACAGGGAATAGAGCTTTCAATAAGACAAAGTTTCTATTCTATAAAACTTTCACCCTACAGGAGGGAGACAAACAAGCAAATAAATAAATACACAAAAATCGTTCAGGTGATGGTATATAAGGATAAGAATAGAAAGCAATGAGTATAGGTACACTATTTTATAGAAAGTATTCAGGGAAGGCCTGACAAAGTGCCTCTCAAGAAGGGTCTGGAGAAAATGAAAGCTTGTATGCTATTTGGGGAAAGCCTGATCTAGGGAGAAGGAACAGATATTACAAAGGCCTTATGGCATGAGCCTGCCAGGTGCTTCTAAGGAAAAGCAAGGAGGCTAGCATGCCTAGAATGCAATAAGCAAGGCAGGGATGGTGGGAGGAGGTGGTGGAGGCCCAGATGATGAAGAATGTTGTATGCCATTAAGGATTTTAGCTTTTAAACTATATCACACACACACAAAAAAAAAGCCACTGGAGGACTCTGAGTTTTGAAGTGACATGATATGACTTATACTTTCAGAAATGTACTCTTCCTATTGTGTTGAGATAGGATAGGAGGGAACATAAAAGCAGGAAGATGAATGAGGGAAACTACTGTAATAGTCTGAACAAGAAATATGGTGATGTGAAGTCATAGGATCTTGGGTGTATTTCAAGAGAAGAGCTGGACTTATAGTTCTTACTGATAGATTCATATGGGTACGACAGAAAGTGGGAAGTTGACAATGATTCCAACAAGTTTTGTCCTGAAAAACCAGTAAACTCTGTTCCAGTTACTGTATCCACCTTACTGGTATAAAACATATATATTGTTTTACCCACAGACCTTATTAATTATAAATTCAAACAGGGTGTAGCAGGGGCACCTTATCTCCATTGTACAATATCCAGACCTTCAATTGGGAAGACTCAAAGCCCAGAATTGACTCCATTGTAGAAAACTAGAATAATCCAAAAGTGTCATCATTCACTTGCCAGGCAGTTATTGTTAGTTTTGAGTTTAGAATTTTAGTGCTGGGTCCTGCCCAGGGCTCTTCCAGGTGGACTTTTGATGTGAGCTAGTTTTGGGCTTCCACATAGTCTAAGAATGACTGAATCAAGAGAGGTAAATGGAACTTCATTTTTATGATTTAGTCTTAGAAATGACATAGCACTATTTTCATCATATTCTATTGAATGAAGCAGTCACAAAAGTTCACACAGACTTAAGGGGCCAGACACTCTACCACTTGAGCATATATATATATATATATATATATATATATATATATATATATCAAGGTCATACTGCAAGAAGAATGTGTAGAATGGGAAGTACTGTGGCAGTCCTCTTTGGAAAACACAGTCTGCCATAATGGGGAAGTCTGTGGGAATATCAAGTGTGTGTAGGAGTGCACAATTGATAATTATACTTTTGAGGTATTTTATTTGTGGTATCTGTTATATTAAGTGTAGATTTAGTTAGAGTTCTGTGTTTGGGTATATTTGGAAGTCATCAGTCTATTTAAATGTACAGTTTTAGACAGAGAAGGGAAGATTTTATATGGAGAAATGTGAAGGCAGTTTTAGATAGAGAAGGAAAGGTCGATGGAAGGAACCCTGGAGCCCTTGAGTGTTCAGAGTAAGATGATGAGAAGGAACTAGCCAAGATGACAGAAATGAGTCACCAGTACCAGTTGAAGAATGGTATTACGGAAATCAGGAAAGGGAATAATTTTAGGAAGAGTCACTGAATTGAGTACTATTGAAAATGTGGTCAGAGAATTAATTCTGGAATTGTGAAGGTTGTTGATAACCCTGATAATGTATTTCTGTTGAGTGCTAGAGCTCCAAACCAGCTTGATATGTGCTCAAAAACAAAGGGTAGAAAAGCAGTCTTTTACTTGTGGATATTCATTTTGTAGAGTTTGGCTTTAAAGGGAAATAAATGAGTGAGAAGGGTTTTAGAAGTCAGGTTAAAGGAGAGTTTTGTTTCTTTGTTTTCCTTTTTAATTTTTAGACTGGAATATTTTAGAACATATTCATATACCAATGAGGGATAAATCATAAAATGGAATTAGTAATATTAAAGAGGTGGTTTGCCAGAGCAAAGCCTTCAAGGCATGTAGAGGGAAGACATGCAGTGTAAAAGGTTCTTGCCTGTTCCCCTTCCTTATCTTGTTCAGATTTGTGTTCAGTTGTCCTGTGCTCAGAGAACTCTCTGATTACTCAGGGAAAAGCTCCTATCCTATTCTCTTAATCTGTTTATTGTTCTTTCTGCCATTACCATTATTACATATTTCTTTATTTTCTGTCATCACATCAGCTCCACAAAGGCCCGGATTTTTCCCATCTTATTTATGAACTGTTCCTAGCACCTAGAACCTGGCATGTAAAGTATATTTTGAAAAAATGAATGACTGACAGCTGAATGAATGGAAGAGTGTGCTTTTCTATAGGAATTTTTTTTTTTTTTGGCTTACCTTTTATAGTTTGGATCTTAAATGTCCCCCAAAGGCCATGTGCTAAAAGCTTGATTGCCCATCTGTGGCACTATTGGGAAGTGGTAGAACTTTTAGGAGGTAGAGTCTAGTAGAATGGAATTAGGTCATGGGGGGGGGTGCCCTTGGAGGGATCTTGGGACACTGGCCCCTTCCTCTCTTTTTGTTTCCATCAGGTGGTGAGCAGCTTCACTCCCCATGTGTTTCCCACAGAATACCACAATACTTATGTGGTATTCTGCCCCTCCATAAGCTCCAAAGTGGCAGATCAACTGACCCTGAACTGAAATCTCTGAAACCATGAGCTAGAATAAATATTTCCTCTTTTTAAGTTGTTTATCTCAGGTATTTTATGAATATAAGCAATTCAAATGTGATTTTGACATTACATTTAATCAGGGTAACATTTTGAGACTTCTGGGGACTAGGGGAGACTTTGTGAGAAGATACTTTGGGGGATTTTATATTGCCTTGCACTAATCTAAGTTCGTCTTTATCAACTTGATTACTTCTGAAAATGGTTCCTCATTTGACTGACCCTAGTGATAAGAAATTGGTATAAATCAACTATGTGTGCTTTCCTCCACCCTCCCCTGTTCACACTGAATAGCACCTCAGTCTATCAGGAAAGAGGATTGAATATCATACGATAAGAGCTACAAGAAAAGTGTTGTAGGTTCTTTGTGAAGTATCTGTCCACACACTAACTCATCTTACTTGTTAGAAAAATATACACAATATCATGTTGATGCTTCACTGAGGATGTATTGAAACATTATGAATTAAGGTTTGGGAAATTCTGTTAAATGTTCAGATAAAGGACACTCAGTACATTCACAGTAACATTATCATGGTAACTGACAAATGAAAACATTCACTTCACTTTCTCCTTCTTATTGATTTGTTATGTTAGATAGTATTGTCTTTTCTTACACATTTTCTTCTTCTTCTTCTTCTTCTTCTTCTTCTTCTTCTTCTTCTTCTTCTTTTTTTTTTTTTTTTTTGCTTTAGAGTAAGAAAGTAATTTAGTAATTTTACAGCAGGAAAAGAATATTATTGTTGTGTGGACCATCATGCTATATATTCTAAGTTTCTTTTATTTGATGAGCACTCCAAATTCAACTATCGACTTACAAAACTGTTATTTTTCATTTGTTCTGTTTTTGGCTTTCAGGGTTATGGAGAAATGCCTGATTAAAAGGAAGCCTGCAAGTTAATTCCCAACATACCCTTTGGCAGCTTTTTCATTTCACTTAGAGGTGGGAGCAGGTGGTGTCATTTAGAATTAAATACATCATGTCTCAGTTGGCAGGAAAACAGCAGTCAGTGATGAAATATCCCTGCAATGAATCTCATTAATTGTTCACCAATTTATGGTAACTTTATTTATATTTGCATACTGTAATACAAGTACAATGAGGTGTCCTACAGTTAGGCTGGGCTTGGTTTAGCTTCACAGTGGAAAAGGCCTTTGGTATAACACTCTGAAAGGCTGGTATGTGAATGCTAATCCATCCTCTGTAACAGGCCTCCAAACAGTCTTGTTTTATTTCTTCCATTTTAGTAAAATGATGCCAATGTCACAAAACTATGGCCTAGCTTAAGTTCCCACTATTTTTAGCAACTTTACTCTGTGAAAAGATAGAACAAATCCTATTTGAAGTCTCATGTGTTTTCAGAGGCTTAATACTCCTGCAAATTATAATGTTTTGCTAACATTTAAATGTCTTTAAATGTCAAAGAGCAACTGAAAAATCCATCTGATGTTTTTTCAAGTGAATATGTACTATGCATAGTACAATTTATTAGAAAAAAAATATAGGAACATTAGATTAAAATAATTATTTCCCTTTTATGCATCTGTTTCATGGTAGATTTAAAAAAATAGAACTTTTAAAAAAATACTTCTATGTTAATATGAAAAAAAAAATATGGTGATTCATAAGGGTAACTTTCCAGAATTCCTCATTTCGATTTGTAAAAGGACTTGTGCTACTTTTATTTGATACCAAAATCTGGGTTGATTTGCGTGGAAGATGTGAAAAATACAGTATTTGTCCTTGTTTCTGTTGGTAAATCACATAATAGAACAGACGAGTCACCTTTATAAGAAAAGAGATTCATTTTGACTTGCAATTCTGGAGGCCTAAGGTCAAAGAGCCACATCTGGTGATGGCCTTGCTGTAGGCAGGGGGAATGGGTGGCAGAGGGAATCACACAGCCAGAGATAGGAAGCTTGCACCTGTGTCTCTCCTGGTCTCTCCCTCTTTTTATAAAGCCACCAGGATTCAATCCTGGAAGTTCCATCCTGATGACATTCCAATCACCGCCTAAAGGCCCCACCTTGAAACACCATTAAGATTTCAACCTCTTAACATTTGCCACTACTAACAGAATTAGAAATACTTAATAAGAAGGAGCATCATTTAAAAATAACCATTAATTATAAGTGATAAGTAGAAGATTATGTTTATGCAAAAATTTTAAAACATGATAAGCCTATTTTAAGGATAATTTTCTAGCTAAAACACATTCATTTAAAAAATATTTTACTAATAACTTTTGTAAAAAGGATCTAAGACACAATTGACATTATGACTCTACCATGACTTGCTGTAAGGTTAACACCAAAATTTACTTATACCACTAAATCTGTTTCTCTAAAAAGAGTGTCATGAAATTAATGACAAATTAAAATTAATCTTCTAATTAAAGGTAATTTCTGATATCTTGTTGTAGAAAATATTTTCAAATGTTTTTTCATCTTATTTAAAAATATTATGACATGTAATTTGAATGTGTCCCCCAAAGTTATGTGTTGGAAATCTAATCTCTAACAACACAGTATCAAGAGAGAGGACAACAGCCTGGCAGGTTGGTGGCAGGGACTGTGTGGCTCACATAGACATGGAAATCTTTGTAAAGACCCTGATGGGCAAGGCCATCACCCTTGAAATCAAGTCTAGTGACACCATTCAGAATGTGGCAGCAAAATACAAGACAAGGCAAATAGAGGATAGCTGTACTTTTCCATACCACAATATCCAGAGAATTGCATTTGGTATTTTGTTTGCAAGCCTCCTCTCCATCAGCTCACCCCAAAATACAACTTAGAAATGGAAGATAATCCTGTACCCAGTGTCATCAACTAGTAACCTCCACCCCAAGGAAAAAGTCAAGTAAGACCCCTATAGAGTAAAGTTTCTGTTTTATTGGCCAAAGTGAATCAGATGAATAAAATTAAAAAAAAAAAAAGGAAGGAGGAAAGAAAGGAAGATACGGGGTGGGGGGGACACATAAGAGGTGATTGGACCACCTCTGTCCTCTGTCCTCCTAAATGGATTAATGGTGGAAGTGGGCTCACTATCTTGAGAGTGGATTCATTATAAAAGGGTGAATTTGGCTTCCTTCCTTACTCTCTATTCCTCTGTGTCCTTTTACCATGGAATGATACAGCAAAAGGCCCTTGCCATATGCTGGTTCCTAGGGCTTGTACTTCCCAGCCTCCAAGAATCATAAGCAAGTAAATATTCTGCTCATTAATAATTGTGCAGTCTGTGGTATTCGGTACAAATGGATGAATATAATGACTTTTTTTTAACTTGAAATTATAATTTTTAAACTTGTACCCATGACTGTTAAGTCTGTGGTGAGTAGCTACCATATTGGACAGTGCAGCTCTAGAGTACTGGTTCTCATCTCTGATGACACAGTTGAGCTATAAGAGGAGCTTTTAAAAATATGGTTGTTCTTCAGTGAATCCCTGTTTCTAAACAAAATACAAAATAGGGTTAGGGATGTGGCTCAGTGGTTGAATACCCCTGAGTTCAATCACTGGTACCCCCCCCCAAATCAATTAGTGAGGCAGGAGACAAATTTCTTAGAATTTGGGACCTTGGAGAATGGGATTCCCACATCCCAGATTAAAAATACAGGCTAAAGCATGTTTTTGTTGTTGTTGTTGTTTTGGTTTGGTTTTTTTGGCTGCCTGAGTGGAAGGCCCCACTCACACTCAGATACCTCCTCTCTGTTGTTCCCAGGCTTTCTTGACCACCTAATATTAGTTAACCCCAAAGAGTTGTTTTGTTCCCAAGCAATCCTTTAGTTTTAAGTAACAAGTACAAGACAAACTCAGGTTAACAAACACATTAAACCATCCCATTATGGGAATAAGAATTAAATTGTACAATTGAATCAGAAAAAGAGAACAATCAAGAGGTACTCTCCAATGAAAGATTAGCTCATCAAAACAGTATAAAAACCCCTAGCAGACAGCCACTGATGTGGGACCTCTCCCCCCAATTCTGTGGGAGCTTTCTAAAGGCAGACACCCTACCTGAGCAGCAGAGGCAAATAGAGGATGGCTATACTTTTCCACACCACAATATCCAATAATACTAAATTCTCAACACACACACACACACACACACACACACACACACACACACACACACATAGTTGTTCCCAAAAAAGTCAAAGGCCAGGTGTTCTCTCTGATATATGGATGCTAAAACACAGTAAGGGGAGTGGGGAGGGAAGAATAGAAATTCATTGGGTTAGACAAAATGAAATGAAGGGGAAGGAGCCAGGATGGGAATAAGAAACACAGTAGGATGAAGTAGACATAACTTTCCTGTATTCATATATGAACACAGGACCAGTGAATCTACATCATGTACAACCACAAGAATGAGATCCTTATTAGAATAAGTTATATTCCATGTATGTATAATAACATCAAAATATACTCTATTGTCTTATATATCTAAAAAGAACAGAGAAAAAATATTAGTAAAATATGAAAAGAATATATGGTTGTCCAACGGCACCCAGGACCAATTACATCAAAGTCTCTTTATTATATCAAAGTCACCCAGGCAACAAGGTTTGTTAAACAAGTTTTCCAAGTGAATACAATGTACAGCCAAGTATGAGGACCACCACTGTGAGAACTGCAGACTTTGAACAGGGATATTTCCCCCCTTTGAACAATGATAAATTTTTAAGAGTTTTGAACAGGGATAAGCATGATGAGATTATCATTTTTAAAAGAACTTTGGGAAAGCATAGAAAACAGATGAGGGAGGGGGGAGTAGACATGAATGTTAGCCGATCCTTTAATTGGCTTGGGCTATAAGCCCAGTTCAGAGAAGATGGCTTCATGGTAGATGGAGATGGAATCAAGAGTTTTATTCTAAATAACTTGATTACAGATAAAATGCAAGGTTTTGATTATAGATAAAATGTGGAAGGTGAGAGGAAAAGGAAGTACACTATTCAGTGTAATGGAGGATACTGCAATAGGATGCAATAGTTCATTATTTTTAAGAGATTGAACATTGGCAAAAAGTGTTTTTCATGTCATGAGATTTGATAATGTACATCCAGATATATAAAAAGGTGAAATAAAGGACTGTGGATATAACTCAGTTGGTAGAGTGCTTGCCTTACATGCACAAGGCCCTGGGTTCAATCCCCAGCACCACACACACACACACACACACACAAAAGGTAAAATAAGAATAAGATGTTTCCTTGTTCAAAGCTGTAGTGTTTGCTATCATTTGTATTAAGTAATTCTGAAGATGTTGAGAATTAGACCACTGGAAGGGAATATTTCTTGTTTAATTCTTCTTACTATTCAAGGGAAAGACAAATTTGAGAGTAATTATTTTATTGTTGGGTTTGTGACTCATCTGGTCCTTCTGAAGAAAATACTTATTTGTAAAAGAAAACACAGAATTAGTAATTGATTTAGTAATACTGAATTTTAAATAGTTGTAAGAACTTAGTGATATGCTTGTCCACTCTCTCTCTCTCTCTCTCTCTCTCTCTCTCTCTCTCTCTCTCTCTCTTTTAATGGAGGGACTGAGGCTCCAGAGGGTTAAGGAATATGCTCAAAATCATACTGTTCTCATTCCTCCACACAATGAATCTATGCAATTTTATACTGGCCTATTCTCTGTAGATCTCTGGCTCCTCAGAGAACTTGCTTCTCCACCTTTACATACATTTCTGCCTTTTCTAAAGCTTCTAAATATTTATTCTGTTCTTGAGTTGAAAATATAACCTATTTAATTATTTGATTTTGGATTTTTCATGGTATTTTAATATAGCAAAAACTTATGAAAACCCTGTACTTAAATGTCATGTGTTCATTGATTAACAATGTAACACCAAGTAGTAATTTTATTAATTAATTTATTTTTGCATTTAACATATTTGTTATCATGCTCTTGTATTCAATTTTTAAAAGCATGTAAACATTTCAATATGTAAACATTCAGTGTCATTTATTGACATGATGTAGTCATATTGTGATAGAGACAACATCTGATTGACTTGGAAAGAACCAATTACTTAAATTGTAACTTAAGACCTCAGATAAGAAAATTACTTTGTTGACCTTCTATTTTCCTCATTGTAATTGAGGATGATGATACCTACCTGAGAAAATTATTATAAAATTTAATGGAAGTTTTATTATTACTAGACTTGAGTCTCTAGCAAGGAGGGAAGATAGAAATTCAAACTCAAAGAACCCAGCTTACAAGCAGGTTATGGTATCCTTGTTCTGTAGGTTCCCTGATAGCTGAGTTTAAGCTAATTAGACCCAACACAGAGAACAAGGAACCCTGTTACCATGTACATGTCTTAGATTCACTGTTCCTGCGCCAACCTCAGTGTGCCCAAGAGTTCTTACATCCTCCCAGGAAAAAAAAATCACAATCATCCCTTATTTATTATTCTTCCATTACCTCAGTCTACATACTAAAATTTTGATTATCTTCTTTGGCTTCACGATTGTGGTCCTTTTGGAAGTTTCATATTCAAGATATTTTTTTTTTAATCTTTCTGTACTTTCTATCCTTTGAACCTCTTTACTGTTAGTCAAAAAAAGCAGTAATTCCCCCATACTTTTAAACACTGCCTGTCTAAGCCACGTCTTAGTTTTATACATAGCTGAAGATTTAACTGAACTCAAGGCAAAGAATTTCTGAAGAATCTGATCTAAGTTAATTTCTATAGAAATATTTAGCTGAGTGCCTAGCACATAGTGAGTTACCTATTAAAAGTTACCTTAAACTTTGGGTTTAGATGGGTATAAAGAGAGCTTTTCTTTATAGATTATATATACATATATAAAATTTAAGGGATTAAATATATTCAAACATTCCCCAAAAAGGAATACTATGCAAAAGTGACTTATAGACCATCCAAAACAATTTTTTAAAGTTTTGAAAAGGAATAATGTGGTTCATACAGATACCTTTCCATCTGCCCCTGCCTTCTTCCCCATAAGGTTGCATTATCACATTAAGCAAACACCATATTGTCAGAAAAGAAAACCATCAAATTGGCAATGCTAAGGTAAGGCTTACTAAAACTATCAGAATTGCATAGCAGGTTTGACTCTTACCCAGTTGGTTGATTTTTCACCCTACTTTTATTCTAATATAAAATAGTCATGTTTATTGTTTCTTTTTGACAATCTTCCTAAGGATTCAACTTTGTACAGTGGGTACTAAATGTTTTAAATGTGTTTGTGGTTATAAGTTCAGTGAATGTCTCAAAATCCTTTTTTAGTACATTTTGATTTAAAGGCTGGAGGTGACCAAGAATATTGAAACAAGGCTGCAAGGAGCCCTTGTCTTGTTGCCTTGAACTAGAATACCCATAGCACATGCTGGCTGGGCTGACTCAGTGGCTGAATCAATCTTGAGGACTTGTCTCTTAGACTCACAAGGGGCTTAGGAAGAGATAATCCACTTCATATTCAAAAGAGAAAACTTCAAATTAATTGAATGAAATGATCATTCTCTTTTATTGAAAAAGAGAATTTGATTTCTATTTTCTATTAATTTTAGAAAGAAGTTTAAGGGTTATATAGCATATCACCTTAGGTACATAATTATAATGAAACTTTATATGTACTTTTTGTTATTAAAATAGGTATAATTAGGTTGGATGACTTCCCTTATAATTATCTCTTTAAAATTTTCTTTCAGGTGCAGGCTATTGTTAATATTTTATATGAATCTGTTTTATTTTGGATGAAGATTTTTGACAATTCATAACATGTTGTCAGATAAATTCCATTTATATCTTGGCTAAATTATACTTGAGTGTAAAAAATAAATATTTTAGTCCATTTTAAGAACATATTCTGTGCATAGTTTTCTTGAGATGAAATATAAAATATCTTTATTTTGGGAATAATATATTGAATAAAATTTGAGTAGAGATTTGATATTATTGACAACCAAATAATAATACCATAATGGCAAATTAAAATTTATTATTTTATTTTTTGCCAATTTGATATTAAAGAATATATTTCTTATAGTTAAGGGGAAAGTAGTGCATTCTCTTGACTTTAAAATTATTTGAAATGGGGCCAGGGTTGTGGCTCAGTGGCAGAGCACTTGCCTCACAAATGTGAGGCACAGGGTTCAATCCTCAGAACCACATAAAAATGAATAAGCAAAATAAAGATATTGCATCCATCTATAACAAAAAATATATTTTTTAAATTATTTGAAACCTCAATGTGCAGAGTTTATTCTTACAATGTGTAAAATGAAGCATGCAGCATTATGCTGAAAATTTTTACTCAATATAGTGAATATAGATGTTCTACATTATTGGAGGAAAAATAGGAGCACATCTATTTAAGTGTCAATTTAATAAGATGATTTTTATGAGACAAGATTAAATAGTTTACTATGGAAAATATACATAATTTCTGCCTGGCCCATATTAATGTCAAAATGTTATATGTAACTAAAAGCCTTTTCAGTAATCTGTGAGTTCTTATAAAATCATTAATAATTATGCTAAAATTTCCAAGGTTAACAAATGATAACACAAATGAAAATCTTAACTTCTAACACCTGCCCCATTTCCTTAAAGATGTTAGTCAAATCTCCATTAGTCGCCTAATGAAAAGCCTCCATCAGTAGGTAATCAGCCAACACTAGAGAAACTGTACACTCAGGTAATTTCTGAGCTCAGGGGACAGGGATGCAAATAATGAGAAGCAGGGATGCTAAGGGAAAAGGCTGGCACTCTGTCCCTTTGCTGTGAGGAAGTAGAGGGGCTCTTCACTAATAAACTGAAGTGGTAGGGTGTGGCTGGAGGTGGGAATTGCAGGTGTGGCTTTGGGGTATATATTTGTATCTGGAAATTGGAGACTTCTGTCTCAGCTTTCTGATCATCATGTGAGCTGCTTCCCTCTACCAAACTCTTCTACCATGATATTCTGTCTCACCTCGAGCCTCGAGGAATGGAGCTGCCCTTCTATGGACTAAGACCTCTGATCAGGAGCCCTCAAAACTTTTCCTTCTCTATAATTGTTCTGGTTGGGTCCTTTTAGTCACAGCAGTGAAAAACCTGACTTAAACAGTTTAATTATTGCTTTTATATCAATTGTTATAAGTTAGACAAAATTAAATGACTCTTAAGCCAGTGTGTGCTAGGGCCAGTTTTCCTGGCTTATAGGAGTTGATTATTAAATTTTCAGGATTTTTTTTTTTGAGTGACTGTTAAAACATAACCATGATTACATGATTAAAATTTAAATTTCATGAGTATACATATAAATTATAAACTGTGAGGAGTAATAAATCCTCAAGATACCACTTTATAATCATTTTCTCACACTTTTACAGTATATAGGCATTATGACTTGCTACTGAGCATTTCTTCCCAACTTCATGTTCAGTGGTTTCACATTAGTAGTTTGAAATTGGCTATTGTGGGAGAATTTATATCACAGACATAGACAAACACTGCAAATCACCCTCATCCCACTCTACTGAGAATCAGTTGTTAAACATTTCCAACATTCTACTTCTTTTTAAAAATTTTTTAAATTTTTAATTTGTTATACATGACAACAGAGATATGAAAAATTGTTCTCTATATGTGTAATATGAATTGTAACACACCAATTCTTATAGCTGAATTTTATTGGGAAAGGATAGTTAGGTGCTGTCACAGGTTTTAGGGGAGCATATCTCACATAGTGTTTCTTGTAGATTCTATATTCTGTTGGCTTATTATTATTTCATAGTACTTCTCCTGGCCCTCTCTATAAGATTCTTTTCTTGAATTAGTTATTTTACACATGAACTTCTGAGAATCACTGTTCTAGACCTTCCTAAAATATGAAATAAATGTAATTTTGATTTGCTCTATTTTGGTTTATTTTTACATCGAAAAAGATTGACTCAGTGATCATAGTAATGCTAAAGTAATAATAATAAAATCATTAACTTAAAACAGAAGTAATTAATGATGAGGGTGAGTATTCTCAGTGGTTATCTCATCTTTGCATTCCCAGTGCCCCTTGCAATATGTGTTATAGGTGTAAAATAGGTATTTTTTGAAGACAATATTCTGAAATGTTTTATGTCTTCTATTCCCCCTATTTTGTTGAAGGCATTGTTTTCCTTGAGGCTCATGTTTACTCATATGTAAAAACATCCACTGAATTTTAACTATTTAAATTGAAATATTAAATAGATAATTTAAATATCTTAAAGCGTCTAGACTCTCGATTAGATTTCACCATTAGAAAATTTTTATATGACAAATATTTTTCAGTTCCTACGTCTTTCCTTCATGTAGTGACTCTAGAAGCCAGATGTTCATCTTAGTAAAGTTGACATATTCTCATCTTCTTCCTAACCCAGCATTGCCTTAAAAACTGCCAAGAAGTTTTGAGTGTGGGAGTTTCAGTAAAAAGGAATTCACTGCTGTCCATCAGTTAGAAAATGTTAGGTTTCCTTTTTTAGAGTAGCAGAACAATAAATGAAAAACAAGTCAAAGTCTTTGAACAGGAAAGATATATTTTCAGCTTCTTAAAATTAAAATAATTTATCAGTTTTAAAATAAAACTGCATATATAACCATCAAGCTGTTTCTTTTTTAACAGTTTTTTTGTATTAAGATTGTTTTCTCTTTCACAATTGTCAATATGTAATTCTGATATAGTAGACCTATAAGCCATCACTATAACAGATCCTCAGAATAACACATATTGTAGCAAAAATAATGCAGAATAACACTTATGCCAAACATATTTATAGAATGAGGCTTATATAACATAAGACATTCTATTCTAGAAGCAGTCTTCATTCTCTACCTCTCTACAGCTTTCTCCGCATTACTCCTCAAGATTATTTTTGGCACAGAATGTTCATATTAAATTAATGGGCTCGAGAAACTGTTCAATTTATGGAGTCTTATTGGAGCAGTAAGTTTAAAACTAGATTCTAGGAAAGAAGTTTAGTGTGGGAAATGTATATAAGTGGCAGATTTGATTGCTCCCAAATTGTCCCAAATACCTGCATCTTGCTTATTAATATTGCTATAAACCTGTTTTTCCCCATAGGAAAAGTGGCTTATAGGACTGTCATAGGACTCAGAAGAGTTGCATTCATATATTTATTTAGTTATGTCTTCATTTTTCAAATGTGACCCAATCAAGGTAGGGTCCTGTGACTGTCCAAGATTCAGGATGCTGCCTAAGAAGCCTACAGCACTGAATGGCATGCCCATGAGAAAAAGGACCATTGGAAATGTTCTTAGGCCTTCCCAGAAGTTTCTAGTGATGCTAAGTCCTCTTGCATTCTTGGTATGCATAAGTTTAATGTAGAGCAAATGTTAAATTTGTAGCTACAAATTTTAACAAGCACCGTCTTACAAAGTTTTAGGGATGAAGTTTATATGCTTTTTACTCTAAAGAAACACACAATCAGTGAGGAAGACAAACAGTACCCAAACCAAACCAAAACAGTATAATTGAAAGACCAGATACCATGGGAAGCATAAAGGAAGAACTAGCATTTTTCAACTTGGAACAAAGTCTTGTCTAAGAAAGTAATCCTTAAGCTGAGTTTTATAAATTTCAGATTTAAAAAGTTACATTTTAGAAGCTGCTAAAAAATTAAGGTTAAATGGAATATAAAGATCTCTTCCCCATATTAAAATGAAAGGAAGCCATCATCTGAGTTCTGCCATTTCTTTATTAACATGCAGGGATAAAACCAGTTTTGATTATTCCTATTCCTTTGTTTATGTAGGAGCGCCAATAATTAGCCTTAATGTAAACTTTATTCCAGTTAAGATGCAACAGTATTACCGTGGCAGAATCAGAAGAATTTTATTAGTATTGTTACCAGAGGCAGAAGCCTCCTTGTTTCTTCAAGTGACAGTGTCCTCTATTAAGGGGGCACACAGCTAAAAGAAGTTTCAGAACTAGAGTGCTGGGTTTTTGTTCATGGAAAGCAGAAAGACTTGTACAATCTTTCTGGGAATTCACCTCTCTTAAATATCACTCATTTTAAAAAAGAAAAATTTTTTGAACATAAGCCAATTAACCCAACCTATAATATAGACATAATAGTGATATTTAAAGTAGGTGACATGACCAATCTGGAGTGTGGACTCTTGATTATGATCTTCAGATCTAACTATCCTGGAGTATGAATTGCTTATGACTGCAGTATTCATTGAATCTACACAGGGCATAGATTAAATATATCTTATGCACATTCCAGTCACTATTATGAAGTATTTTATGTAAATTGCAGATGACTCATCATTGGCCAAAGAATGATTTTGTTGTTGAGGGTGGTGGTTGATTGGTTGGAACCTAGGTATTATGCATGCTATGTAGGTGTACCCCAGCAGTGTTCTGTTATGAAGTTTATAAGTTCTTTTTTCTCAAAGATTTATTTCTTCATGAGTGTTTCTGTACCTTATTTTGCTTTTTTCAACCACAAGTTACTTTGTTTCCCCTGGGGGTTCTACAGAACCAAGATAGGGTCTGCACATGGTACACTAACAAGGAGAAATGACTTTCTTGTTTAAGAGAAGCTTCATTTTTTTTTTTCCTTTGTCTCTGGTTGATGTCTGCCTTTTTTTTTTTTTTTTCAGTACTGAGAATTGAACTCAGGAGCACTTTACTACTGTGCTCATTTTACATTTATTTTGAGACAAGGTCTCACTAAGTTGCTGAGGCTAGCTGAAAACTTGAGGTCACCCTGCCTCAATCTTCCAGGTTGTAGGGACTCCTGGTGTGTGCCTCCACACTGCAATACATTACCCTTAATCTACACTTACTTTACATTTAATCCTTTATTTTCCAAGTAAAGAAGCATAATAGATAGAGCAAAACAAAATGAATCTTAGTCTTCAGAGATTTTAATTATGAAAGAATAGCATTTGAACAAGATGAAAACATTTTTATTTAAGGGTTCTTTTAAGAATGTCTTTGAACTAAAGATGAATGTGTGTATTTGAAAGTTTAAAACTGCCGCAGTCTGGCTGCAGCAAAGT
>NW_025999905.1:3594150-3635252 GCF_001458135.2 Marmota marmota marmota | reverse complement strand
GGGGGGCTTGGGACGAACAACTTGTGTACGTTGATACAGCAGGAGTAGGAGCCGTTTATTGCAAGACACGAGCAGTATTTATACATTCCACACAGCTTATCTAATTAGCATAAACTAGATACATCAGTCAACCAATAAGGAATCTCCACACTTAATGGCTCCCTTTTGTTACTTCTCAAACCACTCCCTCTGGCATTTTGCCAGGCACCATCCAGACTTGTTTATGAACTCTAACATTCCCCTGGCAAAATGCCAGGTGTTATTTTGACTTGTTTATACAGACTCTAACATAAAACATTCAACATATGTTTTAGTATCCTCTCATACCAGAATGAAACCTGTATGGCCTTTTCTTCAGTTATGATTTCTCTATCAGTTTAGGACTTTATGTCTAGAATAGGCTTCATACAGTTGTCCTCTTCCTTAGGTTTACATTTGCTATCAGATGTTTGCTTGTAATTTAAA
Organism: Marmota marmota marmota; assembly: GCF_001458135.2. Taxonomy (NCBI): domain Eukaryota; kingdom Metazoa; phylum Chordata; class Mammalia; order Rodentia; family Sciuridae; genus Marmota; species Marmota marmota. Next base: position 3,634,787 of record NW_025999905.1, on the reverse strand, counting down.
TAGAATATTTCTATTTCAGGTAGCATTATCTTCAACAATGAACTCAACTCACTATTAATTCTGTTTTTGAAGCTGTGTACACTTTAAGTTATTAATACAAGCTAATATTGTACCTGAACAACCCCCATATCCATACAGCTGATAAGTGTAGCACCCTCCCTATAAAAGAAAAAAAAATGAAAAATGGAGAAAGTGTGAGGAAATGTGCATGGTCTCACTACTAGATGGTTAATGGTTAATATATTAGTGTATTTTCTTCTTTTGTTTTCTTTCTTTCTATATTTTTTAAAAGAGAGAGTGAGAGAGAATTTTTTAATATTTATTTTTTAGTTTTCAGCAGACACAACATCTTTTGTTTTTTTTTGTATGTGGTGCTGAGGATTGAAGCCGGGGCGCACGCATGCCATTTTTCAACTGGCTTGAGCCACATCCCCAGCCCCTCTATATAATTTTTATTCGTTCTTTTTAGTTATACATGAAAGTAGAAAGTATTTTGGCATATTATACATACGTGGAATACAACTTCCCATTCTTCTGTTTGTAAATGGTGTAGAATTACATTGGTCATATATTCATATATGAACATAAGAAAGTAAAGTCTAATTCATTCTACTATCTTTTCTATTCCCATTCCCCTCCCTTCCCTTCATTCCCCTTTGTCTAATCCAAAGTACTTTTATTCTTCCCTACCCCCTAACCCCCTGCCTATTGTGTCAACCTCCGATTTTCAGAAAGAACATTCAGCCTTTGGCTTTTGGGGATTGGCTTATTTCACTTAGCATGATAGTCTCCAGTTCCATTTATTTACCAGCAAATGCCATAATTTCATTTCCCTTTATGGCTGAGTATATTCCATTGTGTATATACCATATTTTTTTAATCATTCATCTGTTAAAGGGCACTTAGGCTGTTTCCGTAGTTTAGCTATTATGAACTGTACTGCTATAAACATTGATGTGGAAGCATCTCTGATTTTAAGTCCTTTGGGTATATGCTGAGAGTCAAATGGTGGTTCCATTTCGAGTTTTCTGAGGAATCTCCATACTGCTTTCTAGAGTGGTTGCACCAATTTGCAGTCCCACAAGGAATGTATGAGTGTACCTTTTCTCCCACATCCTCACCAACATTTATTATTACTTGTATTCTTGATAATTGCCATTCTGTCTAGAGTGAGATGAAATCTCAGTGTAGTTTTAATTTACATTTCTCTAACTGCTACTGAGGTTGAACATTTTTTCATATATTTGTTGACCAACATATTTCTTCTTCTGTGAAGTGCTTATTCAGTTCCTTTGCCCATTTATTGATTGGGTTATTTGGTTTTTTTTTTTTTTGGTGTTAAGTTTTTTGAATTCTTTATATATCCTGGAGATTGATGCTCTATCTGAGGTTCAGGTGGCGAAGATTTTCTCCCATTTTATAGGCTTTCTCTTCACATTCTTGACGGTTTCCTTTGCTGTGAAGAAGCTTTTTAGTATGATACCATCCCATTTATTGTTTCTTGACATTATTTCTTGCACTTTAGGAGTCTTGTTAAGGGAGTCAGTTCCTAAGGCAACATGATGGAGAGCTGGGCCTTTTTCTTAAATTAGGCACAGGGTTGCTGGTATAATGCCTAGGTTCTTGATCCATGTTGAGTTTTGTGAAGAGTGAGAAATAGGAGTTAAATTTCACTTTGTTACATAGGGATTTCCAGTTTTTCTAGCAACATTTGTGGAAGAGACTATCCTTTTTCTAATGTATGTTTTTCATGCCTTTGTCTAGTATGAGATAACTGTATTTATGTGGGTTTTATCTCTGTTTCTTCTATTCTATTCTGTTGGTCTTCATGTCTCTTTTGGTACCAATACCATAGTGTTTTTGTTATTATAGATCTGTAGTATAATTTAAGGTCTGGTATTGTGATGCTTCCTGCTTCATTTTTCTTGCTGAGAATTACTTTGGCTATTCTGGGTCTCTTGTTTTTCCAACTGAATTTCATAACTGCTTTTTCTATTTCTATGAAGAATGTAATTGGAATTTTAATGGACATTGCATTAAATCTATATAGTACTTCTTTTGGTAGTATAGGCATTTTGTCACAATGATTCTGCCTATCCAAGAACATGGTAGATCTTTCCATCTTCTCAGGTCTTCTTCAATTTCTTTCTTTTAGAGTTCTATAGTTTTTATTGTAGAGGTCTTTGACCTCTTTTGTTAGATTGATTCACCAATGTGTGTGTGGGTTTTTTTTTTTTTTTTTGAGGCTATTGTGAATGGGGTAGTTTTTCTAATATCTCTTTCAGTTGATTCATCACTGATGTATAGGAATGTTATTGGATTTATGGGTGTTAATTTTATATCCTGCTACATTGCTTAATTCCTTTATGAGCTCTAGAAGTTTTCTGGTGGAGATTTTTAGGTCTTCTAAATATAGAATCATATCATCAGCAAATAGTGATAGTTTGAGTTCTTCTTTTTCTATTTGTATCCCTTTAATTTCTTTCTTCTGTATAATTGCTCTGGCTAGAGTTTCAAGTATGATGAATAGAAGTGATGAAAGAGGGCATTCTTGTCTTGTTGCAGCTTTTAGAGGGAATATTTCCAATTTTTTTTATTTATTATGATGTTGGTCTTGGGTTTAACATAGATAGCTTTTAAAATGTTGAGGTATATTTCTACTATATCTGGATTTTTTAGTATTTTGAACATGAATGGATGCTGTATTTTGTCAATTTTTTTCCTGCATCTATTGAGATAATCATGCAATTCTTGTTTAAGTGATGCAATGAATTACATTTACTGATTTCTTTATGTTGAACTAAACTTGCATCCCTGAGATGAACCCCACTTGATCATGGTAGACTATCCTTTTAATATCTTTTTTTGTGCTTTGCCAGAATTTTATTGATTTTTTTTTTTTTTTTTTTTTGGTACTGGGGATTGAAGTCAGGGGCACTCTACCACTGAGCCACATCCCCAGCCCTATTTTGTATTTTATTTAGAGACAGGGTCTCACTGAGTTGCTTAGTGCCTCCCTTGGTGAGGGTTTGAACACAGGATCTTTCTGTCTCAGCCTCCTGAGCTGCTGGGATTACAGGAATGTGTCACCACACCCAGCTAGATTTTTTTTTTTTATATCTATGTTTATCAGGGATATTGGTCTGTTTTCTTTCCTTGATGTGTCTTTGTCTTGTTTTGGTATCAAGTGATTCTAGCTTCATAGAATAAGTTTGGAAGGATTCCCTCCTTTTCTATTTCATGGAATAATTTGAGGAGTATTGGTGTTAATTCTTTGAAGGTCTGGTAGAACTCTGCTGAGAATCTGTCTGGTCCTGGGCTTTACTTAGTTGGTAGGCTTCTGATGGCATCTACAATTTCCCTTTTTCTGTTTTCTACGTGCCTATTTACATATTTCAAAATTGAAATACAGGATATATAGTTTTATATCTTCCTTTCACCTCTTATGAGCCTCTTGCTACATCACTAAATAATCATGAGAGGTATGATTTTTATTAGCCTCATAGTATTCCATTCTATGCATTTTCCATGGCTTATTTAACCATTTCATGGTTCTTTATTTACACTTAGAATCTCTGTTTATCATTTAATCTAATATGTGTGTGTATACATGTGTATATGAATTAAACCTACAAAGGTTTTAAAACAGATTTAAATTTATGGTGGAATGGAAGTGTTTTTTTTTTTTGTTGTTGTTGTTGTTGTTTTCCATCTAGATAAACTAATAAAAAATTAGAGGAGGTAAAATATTTTTATAGATGACTATGTGCATTGGGAATTGGAAAAGAATCTGGGCATTTTCACTTATTTATCTATCCATTTTTCCCTTTTTATGCTTGGTTGGTGTGGTTTGCAGCACTGAAGAGCAATTGGTCTAACTACCACCAATTAAAGAGGATGATCAAATTGAGTCACCCCTTTCAATGAAAAAGTTTCAAGTAACCAAGGCTTTGCGAACCAGTGATTCTACAGTTTTTTTCCTTGTTAAGTGTTTCCATTTATTATGTAGAATAGTGGTTTTTAAACTTGGCAAAACCATAAAAGACCATAGAATATTTTTATGTGGCACAAATAAAAGCTTTCCGCCTGCTCCCCTCCCAAAGCATTGTCAGATACAAACAACCTTAAACAGCAGTAGTTATCAAGAAGTAATTTAATTTCTAAAGATACACCCTCATTAAAATGGCTACTTATATAAATATTGAAGTTATTTTCCCCAATATAATAATTTGTAGCTTTAGCCAGCAGAAAATAAAGAATACCAGTGCAGAAATTTTTTTAAAAAAGAAAAAGGCTACTTGCCACTGAGCACTTACCTTATTACCCCCAGACAGGAAAACCAAGTGAAATGAATGATTTAACTCTGCCTGTCCTTTCCCACCCAGAACTCAGTTGGCAGGGCCAGGTTGGTAGTCAGGATTCTGAATAAGAGGTAGGTAATGTGGCAATAATAGCATAGTTGTTTTGTTATAGTTGCTTTTCATTCATAGCTCTTTGGGAAATGCAGTCCAAGGAAGATTATTCTTATAGCTATATTTTGTACGGCAGCATTTTGTCAGAGTTCCCAATTTAATCTGTTTCTATCCCTGATTCTTAATGATTCTTTTAATGTTCTAGACAAGATCCTCTAAGTAAATCTTATATCATATTAGATTGAGAAGCTGGTTCAGGATGGCTTCAGATAAGAGTGATCTAATGAATCATTTCTATTATTTCCTGAAACACCTGAATTTCTGCAACTGTGTCTCATCCAATTACGAAGATAGATTTAATGTCCTTTTCTTAAAGCAGTTTCAAGATATAGCCTCAGGCAGGTTGTGAACACTTTGTCAGTATAGAGACCTTGAAACACTGAATTTTTCAACATTTCATTTGTTTATGCAATTGAAAATCCTTGGTTCTCTAGCACACATAGAGGAAACTAATAATAGTCACTTCTTCTACTTGACATTCTCTTAATTTAAGATGAACAGGAATTGTTTGAGGTTTTGTTATTTGGAATGTATGTATTACTTGGGAATACAGAAATAAATACATATCTACACCTCCCTGATTTTATGAGGTTAATCTTGTATAACTTTGAATATTTTCATGTTTATAATTATGCATACAAAAGTATAAAAGAAAAAGCAATGAATATGGCACATGGTACTTCTAGTTTAACTGAGGTATCCTCTGCACAGTTCCTAGTACAATTAACTCTCTGTAGTGAGTCCCTAGATTGCAGTGCCTGAGGCCTCCTTCCAGGAAGGCTAAGTCTGCATGTTCCCCTCTAGTGCTCTACACCCAGGGATTTAAGGTGCTTACAGATGACTTGAGCAGGGAAGTCAGCATTCACCTGGTCCCACTGCACTGTGGTTAAGGGGCCCTGGCTATTGAAGAGACTCTTCTTGGTGAACCTTGTCTAAAAGTAAGATTGCTGAAACAGATGTTCCCTAAGTAATATAGCCATAGAGAGGATTTGTCCACTCCCCAGCATAACATCCACTGGAGGGACTCCTAACCACGTTGGCCATAGCCAGTATAGGGAATAACACTATGAAAACGAGAGCAAGAGTGGACAGGGCCCTTGGACAGTATAGTGCTATTCTAAGAGTAGCTGTGGGTTAAGCTGTGGGATGACTTTTGTATCAGTGAAGCTTGTCCTCAGGGGTGTGGCAGGCAGTTTTCCAGTCTTCTGGCCAGACACTGAGCAGAGCCTTGAGGCCAAGAAGGCTTAAAAGCTATTTACTGTAGTATCCCTCATAGATGTAGGGCCTCATATCCTATAGACAGTGTCCAGCTCCTGCCATTTGTGCAGGTTGCCATTCTCAATTTATAAACTCAATCAAGTCGCAAAGTAGAGGGATACCTCAGAAGTATTGGCAAGGTTTGTTCCATTTTGTACCAACTCTGTGAATCCAGAACCTACCCCAAAACTCTGATGATTCAGAACTAATTACCCAAGAGGCACCAGGCAGATTTAGGAGGGTTTGATACACTGCCAAATGTCCTTACTTATTTAAAATTTAGATCCTATAGAAACCCATGTTTATTAAAAGATCTTGACTAAGAGCTTTCTTTAAAACCATACAGTCAAGTTGAATAGAGTATTTAAAAACAGATTCTGAAACCCATGCTGGATCCAAATCCTGGATCTTAAGGTTGCTTATTCTTTATGTGTCTCATGCTCTCATCTGTAAAATAGAGATTATAAGAGACCTACCCTATAGGTTATATGAGAATTACACTGGTAATATGGGTAAGGCCATCAGAATATTGCCTGGCTCGTGCCATAGGAGTTTTAGTTGTTGGGTTTTATATTCTCATTTTTAATAAATTTTTAAGACTTAACTATACTCTAGTATTTAAATAGTATTTAAATGTATCAGGCTCAGTTCTAAATGTGGACACATTTAAACTTTATGACAAGGCTAAGAGTAGCTGCTTTCATTATAATTTGTTTTCTTTCAAATGAGGAAACCAAGACCCAGCGAGGTTACGTGACTAGCCCAAGATCACAGAGCTAAATGGCAAAGCTGCGAATCTGGCAGCCTGTTGGTTCTTGCTCCCAAGCAGTCTGCTGTACTAACTCTCCATTCCAAATCTGTACCATTCACATAGCAGCCCTGTTTTATCTGTTAATATGTGCCTTGCTGTTTTCTCATTACTTCTCAGAGGTATAGCCTAACTGGTTGGAGTATCATCCTTCATCTAGCAAAGAGGCCTGGACAACTCCTTCACCCTACTTCCTCACAGCATCAACACTAATTCTTGGCCTGGTTCTGCTCAGGGAGATTCTCATCTAAGCCAGCAGTAGCTCCCAAATTCTAATATTTCTACTACTGAAATCATAAAAACAGTTCTCCCTTCTTTATAGAATTCCTGGTTATTTATCATCGTAATCTTCCAAAGATTAATTTTTCCTTGCCATTCTTTTCTTCCCCTCCCTCCTGTCAGCCTTTCAGTGTCCTACATAGGGCTTGATAAATAGGTGAAGTCTGGGTATCTCTAATAGACCCTAGGGGTAAACACAGGCCCCTTGGAGCAAGTGTCCTATAATTCCCACAAGAGACAAAATGGATCTGTGGGAGCAATGTTAGTGCTAATTTCATGGTGGATTTGCCACACAGATATTCCATTTGCTGTAAAGTGGCATGCGTTGCACAGGGACCCAAAGCTTTCTTAGAATGTGTTAGAGGGTCAGTTACTCCAGGATTACTCAATTCCCCTGGTATCATGACCTTAGGAAAATCCTTTCCATATATTATTTGACTTTGTCCTTAATGTAATAATCACCTAAATATGAGTACTAATCAGCTTCAATGCCTTCCTGTGACGCAGAGTTGCTTAAAGGGAACATTTGCCATATTGAATATATAAAAATAACACCAGAAACATATACTGCCACAAAATACATCAGAAGGATTTTGACAGGAACAAGACAGTGCATGAAATGTAAAGATTTGAACTGAGAGGAAGTTTGAGAACGTGGAATGCACTTTACTGTTAATTTGAATGTATTCAGAAAAGTCTGTGAAATAAAATACATTTGCACCGCTATTTTCTAATTATAAACAAAGGCTAATTTCTCTTAAACCTCGTAATATATTCACAGAAATGTTTTTACATTCGCTAATGAGTGCCATTATATTGAGGGGCACACTGCACACAAAGGATTGCATCTATGGAGGAGTGACCCTGCATAAATGCAGATGGCTTCACATTAGCTATGAGGGATTTAAGGATGAAAACCTCCATCCTCTGAGTTCTCCACAGGAAATAGTTAGTGATTGCTTTACTTAAGGGCCTGAGATTTTATGGCACCATTAGCTTTACCTTGTAGATTTCCTTAAAGAAGAATTCAACTCTCTGGGTCCCTTTGGGATCAGGAAAGCACCAACTGCATGTCCTAGAGTATATTGTATCTATGAGTGCATAGCAATTGAGGACTTTTTCATAGCTGTATCTACTTGAACAAAGAAGACTATATATTATAGAGCTAAAGAGTTCGGTTTGTCAATCTGTTTTTTTAGTGTATAGTATGATAAATTACATAAGATATGGTTTGTTTCCCCACCAGAACATTGTAGAAATTGTTTAAATCCAGGGCAGACTCCACTCACTTATTGGTTGAGCTTTATTGATTTATAACTTCTATCTTACTTTTGCCTCTTTCTTTTCTTACTTTTATCACTAAGTTTTGTTTTTTACCCAACCTCCCATTTTCCTTCCAATTAATCCACGTTATATCAACACCACAAATAATATGGATGAATGACACCCATTGGCAGTTAACAATTCTCAATTGAGCCAATAATTTCAACCTTGCCTTCCGTCAGATATTTTTATGAGAGCTACTCAGAATGATCAAAATTGATTAATTTGCATTTCACTTCCTCTTTCCCTCTGTGCATTATCTAGTGAAAATGAAAAAAAAATGTTCAGGCAAAAAGACAGCAGGCAAATGAAGGAGAAGACCTAGGTGATCTATCAATTGGATAATCAATCCCAGATTAATGAGGAACTAGCTGACTACTAAATTACAAGTGTATGTGCACATGGGTGGTGGGATGAAGCAGTGTGTGTGTTCTCTGGAAGGAATGAATACAAAATGGCACAGAATACAAAATGTGGAAGCCAACCGTGAAGAAGCTGGACCTGAAATGTGAAATGCCACAAAGAAAGAACAGACACTAGTCTAGGCAGGTAAAGAAAACAACAAGCGAAGAACACCATTAATCAACCACATAATAATTTAGAGAAATAGCAGAAAAGAATAGACAAATGCAGTGGCACCCTAGAAATATGTGCTGCCAAAATGAAAATGCATTCTAAAGATTAGACCAGAGGAATTGGGATTCTTAAAAAATTGTGCTATTAGGTAAAAAGTTATCAGAATATTTACAAGGATTTTAGGTGGATGCTATGTCTATTTTCTTTTAAAAATTGTAAGCACATCTAACTATGCTTGTTCCCATAAAACCTTCTCTACCCTAGGAGCACACAATAGTCATTTTTACTTAGAAAAACTCCTTCGTTCATTTAATAATTGGCTGAATGCCTACTTTACATCAAAGCTCTGTGCTAGTACTGGGTAACTAGGAATCCATGGGGCAATGTGTGTTTTCAAGAATTCCATGCTACAGTGAGGAAGAGAGAAAAAGTGAGCAATCCCAGCAGGTTGCAGAAGTGTTATGATACTAAAGCTAGAAAGCAGAAAATAGGGATGCCTATCTCAGCTTGGGAGAAAAGATTTCCTCTGGCAATGGTATTTGTTTGGAGAGGTCAAAAGGATAAGTGGAAGCTGGCCAAGGAGGGAGGGAGTTGTTGATGAGGATAGCCCAGAAGCTTGGAGAAAGAGTATGAATTTTGTGGGAACAAAAGGAATTCGTTATGGCTAAGGCTTAGCTTGAAAAGTGAGTGGGAAGTGAAGGAAACTGAAGGAAGCTTTTCATGTGTTAATCAGGTCACTCCCCTCTCTACTTAAAACCTTCCAGTGGCTTCCTCCATTGTGAGCAGAATAGAATTGAACTGTATCATAGCCTTCAAACCCTGTGCATCTGGCTCCTTACTACCCTGACCTTTACTGTGGCCTTTTTTCTTTCTTTTTTTTTTGTCCCTTACACATATCAAGCTCATTCTAGTCCCAGGATCTTTAAATTCCATCTTCCTGCTGGTTTTCATGTGTTTCTGCTTGTTCTTCAATCTCCACTCACATGTCATCCCCCCTTTGGGGCCTTCTGCAACCAGCCAGAAATTAAAGTGTACCACATCCCTCCACGTAACACTGCCTTGCCTTTTTCATTGATAGCGCCTATCAGTACTGAAATTCCTTTTTTCTTTTTGTAATCTAAGGTTTTAAACTGACAAGTAAAAATGTACAAATTGTACATCTTAATGGGGATACCATGTGGTGTTTCTATACATGTATCCATTGTTTATATCAGAATAAGCATATCCATCCCTTCATACATTTATCATTTCTTTATGGTGAAAGCATTTACAACCTTTTTTCTAGCTTTTGAAAATACAAAGTACATTATTTTTTTTATCCATAATTACCCTATTGTGCAATAGAGCACCAGTGCTTCTTACTCCTGTCTAACTATAACTAACCATTGCTCCCCCTACTCTCTCTGGTGACCACCTTTCTACTCTCAACTTCTATGAGATCAACTTTTTAAAATTCCACATATGAGGGAGAACATGTGGTACCATGCTTGGCTTATTTCACTTAACAGAATGATCTCCAGTTCCCTCCATGTTGTCATAAATGACAGGATTTCAGCCATCACCAATTTTTATGGCCAAATAGTATTTTATGGTGTATATGTACAACATTTTCTTTATCCATAAATTAGTTGATAGATGCTTAAATTGTTTCCATCCATTGGCTATTGTGAATAGTGCTGCAGTAAATATGAGAGTACAGATGTCTCTTCAACCTATTGGCTTCATTTCCTTTGGATATATACCTAGTAGAGGGACTACTGGATCATACAGTAGACCTATTTTTAATTTTTTGATGAACCTACCTCCATATTGTTTACTACAACATTTTTTACATTCTCACCCACAGTGTGCAAGCATTCCTTTTCTCCATGTCCTCTCCAGCACTTAATTTTTTGTCCTTTTGCTATTAGCCATTGTGTTTGCACAGGGTTTTGTAGGCTATGATACAGTGATATTTCATTGTGATTTTGATTTGTAATTCTCTGATGATTAGTGATGAGCATGTTTTTATACACCTATTGACCCTTTGTATGTCTTCTTTTGAGAAAAGTCTATTTAGGTTAAACATGTGGCCATCTGTTTTCCACATTCCTTCACTAACACCAAGGCCTTGTGGGCAGGGACTTGACACTAATTTACTACTAAAGCCTCAGTATCTGGAACAGTGCTTGACACACATTGGGTCAATAAAATTCTCTTCAGCATTGATAAAAGAATAAACTGAGGCCAGTTCCATAAAATAATGTCAGTGCCATACTAGGAAGTTTATGCTGCTGAAAGCAGTAGATTTTATGCAGAGTAGGGACATTATCAGGATTCTGTGCTTTAGAATAACCATCCTGGCTGGAGCATAAAGCTTTATGAAAGCAGAAATACTAGCTAGGAGATAGTTGAGGGTGTTTCAGCCCTATCCCAGCCCAAATGCCAAGTTGAGTCAAGGAAATAACATTAGAAATAGCATGAGATACATAGACAGTACCTTGTACTTGATAATTGGATTCTTAATTGATGGAGAAGGAGAAATCAAGGTGTCATCCAGATATTTTTCTTGTATAACCAAATAAAGAGAGAATAATGAAGAGATTTGGATTCACAAATGATCAGTAAATGGATGTAAAACATCTTGTTCAAATAGATGAGCAGAACTGAGGAGAAAGTGGAAAGAATGAGATCAGAAAGAGAGTAGGCCTTGAAATCCTGAGATATTTCAAATTCAAAATCATTTTTTTTTAAATTAACCAGTTTAAATCCATAATAAATGCAAATTAAAGATTTTTTTAAAAAAATTTAGGTTTGAAAACACAATTTCTTCCTTATATGAATTCTGTTTCTGTCTCTCTCTGCTTGTATCAAAACAAAAACTGGTTCTGTGGTAGATAAATTATATTTAAGCCAGTCTGCCTCATTCATAAGCAACAGTAATAGGGCTTAGTAAGATAAATAAGTTATAAGTTATATGGCATCTTACAAAATAAATATTAGAATGAGAAAAACAAAAAATTCTGATAACATTGTAATAACTCTTAAGTTCATGTTGCCAGGTAGTCATTAATGAATCATTTAAAATGTCTAACAAGCAGTCCCTTGTTTTTCTCCCTTCTCACAGATAGGATCCAATGACCTAATTAAGGGTAAAAACTGTCAGAAGTTTCATCAGAAGCCCCAGGAACTCAAATACCAGGTCCTACTCCTCAAATACTTATTGATTGAAATTTCTGATTACAACTGCTCTGAATTCACTGGACTCCTAATTAGTAATGATTCTGACTTTATAGCAACACTAGAAAGCAAGATATTAGCATGTTCTTTTGAAGATATGAAAAGGACAAATATAAATTCTCAGTTTTCATAAAGACAACATAGTTCAAAAAGGATTAAAAATGATAAATTAATGTGATTCCATTGCCTGCCCCTATTCCCACCATGAAAACCTCCTATTTCCAATTAAGTAAAAAAAAAAATGGTTTTTTTTCAAGGTCACATACATTTGTATTGTTTTATTAATTTTTGACAAGTTAAAGGCCCTCAGGATTGGAGTGAGTCAAATACAAGTTTATCATGAGCCAGAAAATAGTTAGAAACCACCTATGTTTAGATTATATTTCATCAATTAAACTATTTAAATGATCTCTTGTTATGTGCAACTTATTCCATTTGTAGATAATAGACAATATAGTCAACATGTATCCTGCTTATTAAAATGATTAAAACCAAGAATTATATGAAAAAATATATTATAGCCATATGATACAGATTTTTTTGCTACAAACTGATATATGTGGTCCTGAAAGTACCCAATATCTATACAACAACTAGTGACTTAGTTTATGAGGAAAAATAAGCTTGAGGCAGATCACTTAAAACTTTTTCAACTTTGCATTGAGAACACTAGCAAAAGCAGTTAAAAAAAAACTAATAAAAATACTAATTCAATTTACAAAGACATGTTAAATTCCCATTTAATAAATAAATTTAAAATAAATATAGCATTTCACAAAAGCCAAAGTTTGTTAGATAGAAGCAGGTGGAAGGAAGTATTAAAGCTGTTCAATTTTGGAAACAAACAGGTAGTGTGGATGACCTGAGCCAGGGAGAGCTGAGAGGCATGAGTGGGCATCATGTACAGAACTGAGATAAGATGGGTGTGGATGTGTCATAGATACTGTGCTCAGCAACTGCTTATTGCTGAGGAAAATATTTTAAAAATAGTGTATAAAACAATGTGACTTATATGTTTTTCTGGAGACATTCTTCCATTTATCAATCACACATGAGCTGATTTACATTTCAGAAACATGTAACTTGAGAAGAGCCTATTCTGCATTTGAGGAAATTTTTAAAATGATTTGATGAAGTTCTACTTAGTTGTTTGTGAATGCCAGGGAACCGCCTCTTACTCTTCCTACTGATTCTTTCTTGGACCTGGCAGTTTGGGGTTCCAAGTTTGCTTCCCTGCTTGACAATAACTTTGTAATTGGGGTTCGTTCCTTCTACCCAACTTCACACATATAATGAGGCTGAAGTCTATGATGGTATTCCCCTAGTGACCTCTGTTCTTTAATTTCTTACTTCTGAGACATGAACAGCATTGCCTCTTTAAAGTATGTTTAAATGCCTGACTTCAAGAGTAGGCTCTTCCATTTCCCACTTTGGATTATTTGGGGCAAATTGCTTGACGTTCATAAGCCTCTGTTGCTTATCCATAGAGCAAGCCTACCCAAGTCTGCTGCCCCTGTGTTGTTGTAAAGGTTAAAGATGTAGGAGACTGCTTGCCACAGTAGCTGACACACAGAAAGTGCTCTGTGACATTTATTGTTATAGTTAAATGAACCCCCTTTTCAACAATCAAAACTCAAAACTGCTTTCTTTTGTCCCTCAACTAAAAAAGGCCTTTCCTTAGAAAAACTTCCCCTTTTCACCCAGAGACGTCATGCTGGTCAACCTGTGCGAAAGGTGTTTTCCAAAGGACCAGGTTAGATCTCCAAAGACATCCCAAAGGGCCCCAGTTCTACCCCAAATGATGGATACTTCTGGAGCTAACTATTTCTCACAATGATTTAGAGAAATTAGGAAACAAACTCTGCATTTAATTGAAAAACCTTACATTTGTAATAAATTAAGCTATTTTGTGGTTATTGTGTGGAACACAGCACTTTTTCCAACCACCTAAAAAAGAAACTTAAATGATGATTAGAATTCTTTTTCTCTTCACTCTGAAAGGATGTTATACTGAATCAAATATCTCTTTTTCCAAATAGCAATCATGGAATTTTGCCTTGTAATTTTGACAATAATTGCCCTAGAATGAACTGTATCAGAAGAGCAGAAAAGCCAGAAAAAAATCATTTTTTTTCTAATGTGTTTTGTGGCTTTCATAAATATCTTATAGCAGTATCACTAGATTTGGGGGCGGGGGGGAAGCAACAAAAGTTATAAGAATATGAGGTAGATTTCTACAAGGAAAAAATTTGTAAACATATTACAAGATGCTTAAAGTTTTCGTCCCTCCCCCTTTCCCTTCTGTCCTCTCTTCCTCCCTTTCTTTCTCTTTCTCTTTTGCTGTACTGGGATCAAACTCAGGGCCTGATATGTTCTAGGCCAGTACTCTACCACTGAGCTGTACTCCTACCTCCCAGAGTATATCAGTGAACATTTACCTCAGGAAATTCTTATTAGTAAACTACATTTCAAATGCAGATATTAAATATTACAAAATACAAAAATATGTTTTAAACTTCCTAAAAAGCTTTGAAATATAAACAGAACCCATGCTTTTAAACAAATCTAGTAATTTTAGCAGCATAATAGTCCTGTAGCTAAAGTAGAAAATATTTTTCTATTTTTAGAAAATATTTAATTTAAAGAAACTGAGTATTATTGCCAGAAGTTGCTTTTTGATGCCAGATACACTAAAACCTTAGGACTTTTCCATGATTTGGAAGTCAAATGTATAAAGGGACAAAATTCTTTAAAGAACGTTTCCAAATAGTTGTTAAAGTACTTTCTGATCAATCTCTAAGAAGGAATAGGCATTGGCCTTAGTCATTAAAAAGGAAGATAAGTCTCAATATCTAGATGTTCCTTTAAAACAAATTGCTCAAAGTAACGATTCTCCATGGTTATGTATTTTATTGTCTTAATAAAACCGTCATGTAAAAGTAGAGTGCATATAATGTAAACAAAATTTTTAGTAGGCATTTTAAAGATTTCTCAACTGAATTTTATTCTCAGTGTTTATGATTTAGCTCTTACTGCCATCTAGTGTCAGCATACCCTAATTAGAAGTAAAGCACCAAGTACTGAGTTTATCATCTCAAATATAAACTGATTATGGGAATGCCACATTGAAGAAAAAGTCATTTTAAAAATATTGACCATTCCCTTTAGTCCAAGCTGCCTCTCCCCACACCCATCATCATATTTAGTGGGTGTATATTGAGAGTCATGAAAACTACTTCAACCCACCCTTAATTTTGGCAAATTGAAGTTACATTTGTAATCTTCTCTTCTAGAGTATAAATACATAACTTTATAAATATTTAATTTCTTTGATGATGTTTATGATTTGAAACTTCTATTTATCATTAACCTCAGCAATCTGATTTATTTTAGGCATATAATATTTTATATAGGCAAATAAAACTATTGCTATTAATCTACCTGTGTTTACAAAGTAGTTATGCAGTCATATAGTAGTTATGCACTCTTCAAATATACAAAATATCCTGTACCTTGCATAAGATTATAGTAGGAGAATGTCTAGATCAGCACCATTTCTTCATGTTACAGATGAGAAGTTTGAGCTTTGGGATTTGAGTCAAGCCTATTACTGGAGCAGTACAGTTTTCAGTAGTTCTTGCTGTTGTCGCCCTGGATCAATAAAAAAAAACAACAACGCAGAAACATTGAGGAGTTATTAATGTTTTTAATAACATCTTGGTTGGTTGGCTAGAAGATTAAAAGTAAAGTAGCATTTATTTTGAGCTTGATAGATTTATGAGTAGTGCTTTCAAGAGTAATGATGCTACATTCAAATACTAAAATTTTCTCCCCAGTTAATTTAGTAACGCAAAAAAGTTATTTTTTTCTCCCCCTCTTTGGGGCCATAACTTGCTTTCATTGACATACTTGTTTCTCCTGCATTTGAATTTTTTATTATTGTAATTAAATGCTACTTTATGAGCAATCATTTCAAAATAGATGTTTGTTAATTTGGCAGGTTCACAATTTTTAAAAATACAAGTTTGTTGAAATGAAATTAATTGTGCCTTCCATAGAGAATTCCCAATACCAGTAAGTTATTTAAAACTTGAATGTAATATGCTGATATTGTAGAAAATATTCTGTGTAATTATATTGTTTCATCTCTTCACTTTATTTTAGGTGAAATAATGCAAGTAGTATATTTGGCATTGAGGGTGTTCTCATATACTCTTTTATGATTAAGTGAATGAAAAACCTGAAAATCAGAAACCCTCTTGAATTTATTGTTGATGGATAGTAAGATTACATCTATTTTATAAATCATGAGACTCACTGCAGCTAAGAAGAGGGTATAATGACTTTTTGCTCTTTTTAAAAGTAGTTGTATATTTGGCATTGTCAGTGGGAGGTCAGAGCCTTCTCATTTGCTAGGAGATGTAATTTGCAGGTGGTTTTAGTGTTGGCAGGTAGTTATCCGGTTGTTATCCTGCATTCAAATCAGATTACATTTCTTGATTGTTATATTCATTAAATGGAAACAAGGATGCATTACTTCATTTAAGGCTCCTGTGAATTCAAGGAGTAAAACTTCATTAATCTGCACCCCATTTGTTTAGAGGGTGTAATAATTTAGAAAAGTGTTGGGCTGAAGTTTACTTTCCTGCTATCTATAAAGAAAGGATTACTAACCCATTAACCAAATTAATAGTGCAAACAAAATTGGAGGAACAAATGGTATTAAACACCCTTAAGCACTTTAGAAGTACCCATATACCTAAAGACAATCTAAACTTGAAGTACAAAATATTCTCAAAGTTTTTTAAATAAGATTTCTTTCCAGGAATAATGATGAGACTTTAAAACAACCTTTCAAAAATACATCTCTAATTCAGTACTACCTTGCATTAAACTCAGTTACTCCAAATCCATGAGGTTTGGTTGAATTTGGCAGGCAAACATGAAGTTTTTATAGACCCAGGGCTTATCAGTGTTTCATAATGGTGATTAGAATGTGGATAAGAAGACACATTCCCATTGATAGCATATAGACGAAACCTTGGTGTCCATCTTCTAGTGCAGCTGACTGTTTGAGATGGTAACATCTAATTCATTCCATATATAATACATTTTCACTAAGATTTATCCTATGTAAACACATGAACCTGGATCCTAGCACAGTGCCTACCACAGGGAGTGGCACAGAGTAGCCCCCAAGCTCAAAGGATGGTTTTATTGCATACATTGTTATACGAAAAGAGAATGGTTAAAATTAAATATTGAGTAAATGAATGAAAGACCTATTTCATTATCTGCTACAAAGTGTGGCATCAGGGTGTGGAGTTTTTTCTGCTCTATTGAATAGGAAATGCATTTTTTCATCTCTTTGGGGAGCTGAAATAAAGGATTTATTTCAAATCTTGTAATTCTATAACTAGCTTATTAACATTTTAAGCTTATTCTGTTACTTGACTCCGTTTCCTTCTCCTCCCACCCCCCATAACCTCACAAGATTGTCGATTTCTTTTTCTCAGGATGTTATCCCAAGGAAGGAACGAACCCCAATGTGGGTTTCATCATTTCCCTCCTCCTCCTTTTCTGAGCTGTGATAACACACTGAAAGCTCCATCCTGTGCTGATGTTTGAGAATCTGTTACCATGGTGCTATTCCCCAGCTCAAAGGATGGTTTTATTGCATACATTGTTGCAGGAAAAAAGAATGGTTAAAATTAAACTAAAAAAAAATCCTGATTAATAATAGAAAATGGGATAAATGTTTTCAAAATCAAATACAGGGTTGAGAACAATACATTGTTATGATTGCCTTTGCTTTCCAAACATTTCCTTTCAGTTTTTGCTTTTTTGTTTGGGAATTGTATTTCATATAAAAGGCCCCACTGTCCACTAGCTTCTAGGCATATGTCCAAAATACAAGTGGACATTAATTCAATTCAGCAGATAAGATTTCCTTAGAGACCTCTGGAGGACTTCACTAGTCCATCCCTGCTAGCCTACATCTGTGACCTGTGTCCTCTCAGACAAAACTACTTACAGAAAAAATAAGATTTGGTGTGTGTGTGTGTGTGTGTGTGTGTGTAGGTCAAGAAGGATATAAATGAAGGAAGAGCAATACAGGACTTTGAAGCAACTGTGAGTTGAGAATGAAGAACACTGGTGCTGAGGTAGATCTGAGGGGCAGCTGATGTTAAAGCAAAGTGATCTGTGGTCTACTTTATACACAGAACCAGCCACTTCACAGCCAGTAGTGATCCTACCACCAAGGCTGTAACCTTGTTCTCTTTTCTAGATTGAGAGACTAGGATTTATAATTTCTGCAGACTGACAATTTTAGACATTTAGAATTTTTCAGTTGTACCACAGTTTAATTACTTTGTCCATTTTAAAGCATTTTGAAGCACATTAATGATGGAAAAAGTGGTATGTTTACCAAAAGTCACCTTTCCAGATAAAAACTATGAAAAGTTACTTTTTAACAACTTTTAGGAGAAATGAAATTTAGAAATACATTAGGAGGCAAATATAATGAGTTGCAATTAAATCTTTTAAATGCCTTAAAATAGCTGTTAATATAGTTGTCAAGTTCCACAGTTCTTTAAAAGGTAAAGGACTATGACTGTTAGAGAAAGAATTCAAAGCATTCTTTGCTTACAGTATCATAGTTTGGATAGAAGCTCAGGAGTAGACTTGGTGCTGGAATACAAACCCAGTGTCAGAAAGTTAGCTATGTTGGCAATATTTAGCTTTGACATAGAATATTTGAGGTATATTCCATAGATCTGATAATTGTCATGATGATACCAAGAGTCAGAATTAAAGAAATGAATAAGTTGTGACAACATGGCTCAGAAGTTAAGAACTCAGGCTTCCAATTAACAGCTGGGTGTTTGTTTAAGCTCTTTATGCCTCAGGTTCTTCATCTGTGAAATTGGATTCATAATCATATTTACCTCATAAGATAGCTGTGTGGATTAAGTTACACAATATATATAAACTACGTTAGCCATTTACACATGTAAGTTCCTAGCCTTATAAGCATCTGATATGTATAAATGGCTATTTTTGTAAAAATTTAAAATCTCCAAAGAGGCCCTTAATGGATGTATATCTACTTCAATTTTATAGCATTATGGATCCTTCCTACAGAATATGTTAAAGTTTGGAGATCATCAGTAAGTACTCTAGCATGTTGTTCTTGATTTCTTACAAATATCTAAATAGAGATGGGTCTGATTCTACCCAAATACTATATATCTCAGTGTAAGGATAGAGTTCAAGATTCTTCTGTCATGGAAATGACATCATTAATCAGTTAAAAGCTTCATTCTTGGGCTGAGAATATAGCTCAGTTGGTAGAGAACTTGCCTCACATACACAAGACCCTGGGTTCAATCCCCAGCACACACACACACACACACACACACAAATACACACACAAATACACACACACGCATGCTTCATTTTTCTTTGTTGTCTTTAGAGCTTGGTGTGAAGTGAATAAAAAGGAATGGCTATACGCTTTTTCTTCTCTCTTTCTTCCTTTTCCTATTTTTCTCTCTTCTTTTCTCATCTCTATGTTCAAGAAGTCAACACTTCTAAATAGCAGTCCTCTGTTTCTCTGGTGAAGTGCTCCTATTTCATTTACACCATCTGGAATCCCACAATATTAGAGATAGTTGTAGACACCAAAAGTTTAAAATTTGATTGGCAGAAAGGTGGACTAACTTGGAATCTCACCCATCCACACAGAGAATGACTCTGAGAAGGTAACCATTGTTCCTTATTTGGCCACCACTGCAGTGGTTGCATTACAGTGCTAGCTTTCTCTTTCTCTCCACTCCAGCAGCCCCATCTATGTAACTTACAACTCTGGTTCAACTCTGGTCTAACTCCTGTGGTTCATTGGGCTCTAATTTCCTTTGGGATCTGCCTGATCCTTGTGAGGAGCTTACTGTGATTATCATGTACACTTGTAAAAAGAAATGGGTGTCTAATTGGAGCTGTTACTCTAGTCAGCCAACTTCTTGAGATTTTCCAGGTATTGAAGTGCTACAAGAAATTTCCAAATAAGCATTATACTATAGAACAAAAATAGGCACAGACCAAAAAACAAACAAATAAACAACAACAACAATAACAACAACAACAACAAAAAAAAAACCTGCAGAATCTTTGGAGGAAAATAAAGCCAGTACTTTCTTTTCTCCCTTTCAATATGGACTGTGTGGACTGGTGTCTTCCAGGTACTTCATTCCATCTCAGTAGTTGCTCTCCTCAGAGATGGGGACAACACAATCTTTTTCATAAATTGAAAGCAGTAAGGGATGAGATCCTCTGACTTCTTCATTCTTGGTATAGGCATTTCTTGTCTCATTTTTAATGTATTTACTATACAGGCTACCTGATAATGGAAAATATTCAGCTTCAAAGCCTTCACAGCTCTGAAACATTTTTACCTATTGCTGAATTATTATAGTTTCCTGGAGACAAATGGTATACAGATTATCTTTATTAGAAAAAAATGCTTCCAATATAAACTTAATGTGAAGGGTAGTCCAACATTAGATGTAAACAACTTTTCTGAGGCTCGTGCAGAATAAACACTAATAGACAGGAAATGATTCTGCATTAGGCCTGGCTGTGAGGAATCAAGACTGAATTCTCAAGGTGACACAAAGGCAAGTGAATCCTCAGCCCAAGGCTAATCAGTATTTAATAATTAGAAAAATAAAACTTTTATTTTTTGATGACAAAGCATGGATATCTCCATTTGATTTCATATTAAACGGAAGCCTCTGCTTTTTGTTGTTGTTGCTGTTGTTTTCCTCAGAAGGTGCTGAAGCTTATTGTCTATTATAGAGCTAATAGAGAGTTCAAAGAGACTTCACAGAGGGGGGAAAAGAAATGGAGTTGAATCGTATACATCCATAAGAATGGGAATCTAACTAGAATTAGGTATATTTGATATATTCCATGCTTGTATAATTATATCAATGTATAACTAAATAATAACGAAGATTTTTTTTTTTTTTTTAAGTAATGGGGTCGGATAGAGTGAATCTGAGAGCACTACTCAACTTTACCTCATCTGGGAAGTTCAATCCTGAAAAGTCACTTTCTGTAAACTCAATTCATTCATATCCTTTCTTATTGGAGAGAGTTAAAGCTATGGCTTTAGATGTTGATGTCAGTTCTGGTAAAACAAGGGGACACGGGCATTTGTGTACTTTCTTAAGGAAACAAGCAAACCCTATGTCTATATGTGGAACACATCTGAGAGAGGAGGAACAGCTCTAAAATTGGCTTTAAATATTAAAGTCTGGCTGGGAAAGTATTCCTTATTCAGTTTACCAAAGCAATCCTTGGATACGTGGGTCTTATAAAACACTAAGAGCCTCCCTTCTCCAGGAATACTTGCACAAGCCTATCTCAGTCCCTAGGCACTCCATTTCTTTCCTGGTATGTCATGCCATTTGATTTGATCAGCTTCCATTTGAAAATTTGCATTTAAATTCAACAACTATTTATCTCTTATCTATTCTACATTCCAGTGAAGACTCAGGGGAGAGTTAGATAAGGTACTTTTAGACTATAGAGGACCCAGGTCTGTGGATGTAAATAGGTGATTTCAAGGCAGCCTGCTCAGTGTCTTACGACAGGTGTGAACAAAATACAGTTAGAACAAGAAGGAGAGGACTTCCCCAGGCGGTCCCTGTGGCACTGCCATTGAGCTGTGTCTCCAAGGACAGTGAATCTGCAGTTAAGCATCACATGCACAGTTCTTTTGAAAATAATGGCAACTAGAATTCTACGCTTGCTTATTCTGTTTATGTAAAAGATATGTCTTCTCAGAAATTAAAATTAACTATGGAGAGTGTTAAGGCATGGAGAGTAAATATCTCTTATTTGTAGGAAATTCAAGAAAGTCTACAAAATAGATATAATGTACTGTGAAAAGATTTCCACATGGCTGTTGCTAGGTAGCCATTTGTGTAAGCACCTTTTTTTTTTTTTCCTTCTCTATGAAGTTCTGCAACAGCAAGAATCAAAGAGATTTGGTGCCTGGGAAGGTTTACTTAAATAAATCATTAATTTTCCAAGCTCTGTAATATCCAGCTATATTTCATAATTAGAGACAAAGTAAGTCATAGAAACGTTGGATCTTTTGTCTGTGTCCAAACAGTGAATTGAACTTCAAGATCTTGATTAGATACTAATGCCGTAACTGTTCACAGAGTATTAGGAGGTTTTATTGCAGGAAGACTGAAAGTCAATATTGATTGATTATTATTTACTAAATAGCTCAGTGTCACATGCCCTGAGAACTCTCCTTGCTCACATCTAGGGCTGGTACTCTACTTATTTACCAGAGCCTAACCCCTTTTACCTACAAGGACATGGCTTTAGCAATTCTTATCCTGTCTCCTGCATCATCAATATTTTCCTGTCTATATGAACTTTCCTAATAGCATACTAACATGCTATTTTTCTTCCTTTAAAAAAAAACACTCTATTCAGCTAGTATTATTCAGCTAAATATTCTAGTATTTTCCTATGTCTCTCCTTTTCTTCACTGCCAAAATTCTTCAAGAAGTTAACTATGCTTATGAACTGTACTTTCTCAACTCTTACTCTCTGAAACCCACTATAGTCAGGCTCACTCACACCACTCCACAGAAACTGCTCTTGTTGAGGTTATCAGCAAACTCCAAGTTGTTAATTTCACAGGTCTGTTCTTCATCCTTGTATTATTTGACTGTCAGCCACATTGACACAGTGGATCCTTCCTTCCTTCTCCACTGAAACATTTTCTTCTTTAACTCCCAGGGCAATATATTTTCCAGTTTTCCCCCTATGTTACTTTATGTATAATAGGAATTTAAAAGTGTTTTTCTGTGTGTGTGTGTGTGTGTGCATATGTGTCTGAAACTGATCTAATAAATTATACCACTCCCATTCCTGACCCTACATTCCCAGTCTCTCTCACTTCTACCATATCTTCCCCAATTTAGTCAATGGCATCTCCATACTGACAGTTGCTCAGGTCAGAAAACTTTGACTCAGTTTCCCTTTCTCTCACATCCCACATTCTATCCACTGGCAAGTCATTTTGACTGTACTGTCACAGTGAATCCAGGATTAAAGACAGGCAGTCAGTACAGATAGGCAATCAGGTAGGATTGAGGAAAGAGGCCAGTTTGGGTCCTGAAAGTTGGAGACAGCCCCTGAGAATTGAAATGTTAATGCCTTCCTCCACCCTTATCCAGATAACCTGCCCCTGCTCCAACCTATTTGTAAGGTACCTGACCCAGGAATTTTCCTTCCCTACAGGGAGTTGCAAAAGTTGTTAATTAATGTGTCCTGGGATGCTTCCTGCTTTATATGCTTCACTCCATATGGCCCTTCTCCCCCCACCCCATCTTCTTCTCACATTTTGGCCATCCCACCAAGCATTTCCTGGGCCCAGTCACATATACAGGAATGAAAGAGATAAGGGGGAAATGAGCAGGAAAACAAAGAAAATTTAGGATGTATAAAACGTGCAGAACACCATCACTTCTTGGGATACCAGCATACTAGCCATGGCCCCCTTCTCCCTCCTGGGAGAAGTTTGTGTAACCCCTTTTAAAGTAAATCCTGCTTTATATGCTTGCCTTGGCATGCTTCTCTAATGTTATACATCAACATGTGAGGAAGCAGGACTTGTCACCTATAACTGGAAGTATCAAGAGTATATCCAAGCTCTGACCTCTTCTCACCAGCTCCACTGCCACTACCCTGGTCCAGCCATCATCTTTTTATTCATGGCTTATTGAAATAGTCCTCTAACTGATCTCTGTGTTTCTATTCTTGCTTAATTACTAATGCCACAGACACAATTAGCCTAGTAAAATTTAAGTCCTCTCCTTAAAACTGTCTAATTTACCCATTATCATGGTTCATAAGGTCCAAACCATCTGGCTCCTGTTATCCCTATGACATGGTCTTTTAAATTTCCACCTCACCCTGGAGGCTCTAGACTCTTTGGGCCTCCTTCTTATTCCCCTAATTCAGAGTTTGGCAAAGCTTTTGCTGTAAAGGGAAAGATAGGAAGTAATTTAGGCTTTATTCAACTCTTATGGTGATCACAGAAAACAGTTATAGATGGGACATATATGAGTGAGTGTGGCTGTGTTCGAATTAAACTTTATTTACAATAATAGATAGCGTGTTGGATTTGTCCCACAGACTAGTCTCCATAGACTATAGTTTCTGTCTTCTCTAAGTCAAACTCATAAAGCCTTTACCCAGGCCATTTCCAGGGCCTGAAATTCTCTTCCTCCAGACATCTGCATGGCTTCTCTCTTACCTTTTTAAGGATTCTACACAGGTGTTCCCTTCTTAATGAGACTTGTTTAGCCAGAGTGTTGGCACAGTATAGATGGCACACTTGAATTGGAAAAATTAAAGAAAGGCTTACCAAAGGTATAGGTTAAAAAATGGGAGCCTGGAAGAATGTGCACAACCCAGACCTAACAAAGCAGTGGGATGACCTCTATAGGGCCAAAGGGGGACAAGAAGTGGGAGCAGTAGCGGAACCCAGTAGGACAGAAATAGGTAGACAGAGTCGCTTTGGGAAAATCAGTGACTTTTGAGCTTCTGTTGGGGCTCCCCATTATTGATACCAGAGTAGAGGCCATAGGGCAAATGAATTTTCTGTTATAGTCTGCATAGCCTAGTCTTCCAGGACAGAGATCAGGGAAAGGGGGAAAGTATATATCTGATAATCCAGATGAAAGATACACAAAGCTTTTTTCATCCACTATATTTAAAATTATAAGCAGGATTGACTGCATCATTGAGGAACAAAATTAAAATGGGGGCCACTTTTGTTTTTGTTTTTATGTAGGTTGCCTGTCCATGAGCCAGCCCAGATTTCAGCCTTTGCCTCCAGCAGTGGATTTCCTTTGCTTCTTTCCTCCTTCATTTTTCTCCATTAAACTACCTCTATCTAACTATTATGTTATCTAACTTACTTACTTAGTTGATTTTCTTTCTACCCAGTGCAATTTAAGTTCTCTGGGGTAGAGAACCCTTATATGTTGTATATAATGCCTCAAACACTCGTTGGCACAATAAATGCAGTAAATATATACAAATTAAAAGAATGAACCATTCTCCTGAAAAGGGAAAGAAGTAAGGGATCAAACTTTTACTGATTTAGCATGGTTCCTTTTCCATATTCTTTTTTTTTTTAACCTTATATATTTGGAGTTTTTATTTTTTTAATTTATTTTTTATTTTGTTTTAATTGCTTACACATGACAGTACAATGATCTTGACATATCATACATTTGAATCATATGGGATATAATTTCTCATTTTTCTGAGTGTGCAGGCTGCAGAATCATATTGGTCATGCAGTCACATATATACACACAGTAATAATAATGTCTATTTCATTCTACTATCCTTCCTATCCCCCCCTCCCTTCCCCTCCCCTCCCCTCCCATCACTTCTCTCTACCTAATCTAGGGTAACACTATTCTTTTTTTTCCCCTCACATCTTCCTTTTCCATATTCTTGACCCTTCTTTTCATTAGCCAAAACTCAAAGCTAAATAAAATCCATTATCTCCTGTTAGAAAGGATAATTTTAAAACCTTCAGTATTTAAGATTATCTGCCTTAACAATTTCCTCTATAAAAGGCAGTGATCAAAACAAGACCTTTCATTTAAATAGTGGTTGGCATGTAGAAGAAAAATGTGAGTGTGAATGTAATTTTAAAGTTTCATACAGTTTATTTCCCTGGGAACTTATCTAGTGTGTTTTTTGTGTGTGTGTGTGTGTGGTATGCCTATCTCAGAATCAGTCATTCTTGGAGTTCAGTACTTGCCCTACTTCTCTCCTCATTGTTCAGGCCCTACAAAATACTCTAAAGCTAACAGTTCGAAATAATATTTTGAGCAGATTAAGCCCAAACCCTGTCTCCAGTCTTTATCTTCCATCTTGTCTTCAAAATACATAGTGCTGCATTGATTCAATTGCCTGTAACATATCATTACTTGCAAATCTCATAGGAATCTAGAGATCACTCAAATTGATTGTGACTGCATCACTCTTCTCCTACTCCAGTCACCAGCCTGCTGTTTCTACTTTGGCTTTGGGGACATCTTTATCCCCCCTGTGATCAACTACAGAAACAGGAGTCACTGGTGGCTTCTTTTTCTTCGTCATCCACCATCTAATTAGATGCAACAGCCTATTTGTTTTTTACCTCCTAAGTATCTCCCAGGTCTGCATTTTCCTTCTCATATCTACATCTGTTGTACTAATTCATATGCTTGTTATTATTTACACTCTAGATTTTGACAGTGGTCCCCCTAAGTGATTTTGCCTTTAACTGTACTATTATATCGGTCTTCTGCAATACAATAAAGTGGTCTTCATACATGCTTGTCGTATCATATCTCCCATGTGTAAAATTTGTTCAATGATTTCTCTTAACCTATAACATAAAAACTAAACTCTTTTAAATGACATATAAAATCCTCTAAGGTATTATCTTCCTCTGGGTTTTTTCAATTAATGAAATTAAAATACCAAACTACTACTATTTCTTCAGTCAGGTGTTTTTCATGATCTCTAACCTCGTCATGCCTAGCATTTAATGTTGATTCTTCTATAGGCAATGTTTTCCCAGACTTATCAACCCACCAAACTTTGGCTTCTTTGTCCTCTAAGGCCCATCTGCATCCCTGCATTCTCACTATACCTTGTAACGCCATTGTAACCTTGAAGGGAATATTGCAAGATTCTATATATTTAGGTATATTTCATAAAATAGATTCAAATTTCTTTGGAGAAGAGAGTATTTTTAGGTGTTCAATAAAAATGTGTTGAACAAGTGCTACATTTAAATTTTGGCCATCACACAATATATGCACATCTTTGTATAAATTTAAACCACAGGTCTAGAATTTCATATTCAATATTTTAAATAAGTACTTGAGTTTTTAAAAACTGAAAGCAATGTTCTTAATTATCCATGAACTGTTGTCTATTTTTGTCTAGAGAGTAGTAAAGGCAGGTAGTTTTATTTTTCCTAATGATTATGGAAAAGGTTACTTTAAAAATAAAAATTAGTAGTTTATAATTTATGTTTACTTAAAAACTGTAGATAGAAAACTAAATCTCTGTAAATGAATACACATGAATCCATAGTACTTAAACACACTTATGAAAACATATTTCAACAGTTCCTCTGAAAATTATAGCTGTATAATTAAGGATAAACCCATATGTAATTAAAAGTTAATATTTTAGATGCATAGTTTATGTTGTAGATATATTTATGTCTTAATCCCTGACCTATGTCATTCTATATCAAACAATAATCTGTTTCAATTCAGATATTTGCTATTTATTATATATATTATCCAGAACTTGATGGTCAGATTAAAATTTGGCAGTAACATATGAAAAAAGTAGAATGTACTATCACCATGCCATGTTCCCTGGTTTTCTGAGGGGCATATTAAAATGATAATGTTCTTGTTGGAGGAATATACAGGGCAATAAACTGTTTTGTGGGTTATTAAACAGTGAAGTGAGGCTAAATCTTCCAATTACCAACAAAAGGCTCTTATTGCAAATATATTACAGTACCATGGAAATTTCCTTTTGTATATTAGATTTTATAATACATTATTTTTTGAACTTGATTATAATTAACATTATACTAGGCAGTAAGCAGATGTGTATCTCTTCACTTAAAAAACTCCTAAATTAAAGTTCCAAAATTCAAAATCCAAGATAATACCACTAGACCCAAAAATAACTTTTCACTTTCTATAAACTATTTCTGTATCCATAGAAAAGCAGGAAGAAGAGAAGAGAGGACTGACATTTAATCCACAACAGATATGCCTTTGGGTAGAGATAGCTGCTTGAGTAAAGCTGACAGATTTCTACAAAAAGTGCAGTTGATAGAAAAACTGTATTCTACTTCTACAAATTGTTAAATCTGGACTTTCAGAACAAAGGCCATCTAGAAGTACCCTATTATCTCTGAAATAAGATAGTGTTAATCTTGTGGTAGCATCAATATTCACTGATTGCATTAATTGGAATCTCATTATTTTTATAATAACAGAAAAATACCAAAATTAAGTAAGTAAATAAATAAAGGACCCAGTAGACCATTACATTAGTTTTTTTTTAATACATTGAAGAAAACCTATATAATAGATGAAACATATTCTTTTTTAAAAAATTTCTTTTTAGTTTTAGATGGACACATATCTTTATTTTGTATATTTATTTTTATGTGGTGCTGAGAATCGAACCCAGTGCCTCCCATGTGCAAAGCAAGAGCTCTGCCACTGAGCCACAACTCAGTCCCTACATTAGTTTTGTTTTTGTTTTAATCTCTGGCACTGTGTCTGGAAGGTTGACTTTTCTACCTTTTTGTACCCTATTTTTAAGGACAGCTTTTAAAAAGAGATAAATTTTTTTGATGGAAATGTATAATCTTGAAGATAGGATTGAAAAAAGACTAATCAGAAGAATTTATCAGATGCTGAAATAAATGTAATGGTGGCTGCTTACTATGCATCAGATTTTGTAGGAAGAAACCCAAGGCTATTTTACGGGAAAGGTGGGATGGCACCCAAAACTTTTACGACAAGAGGTAAAAGTAGCTAGGTAGCATTTCTCCTTCCATACTGATTTTAAGGTAGCTCTGGATTTCCTAAACAATGAATCAGTGAATTATAGTGATGTTTAGATACAGTTCCCATACATTGACTACATTTTCTTTTTATTTCATCCTTCCTCTTCCACACACCATATCCCTCCCACACACACATGTGTGAGCAAACATACTTCCAATGAAAACCTCTAACCTTTTTTGATCATCTCCTTTTGGCTGTTTTTCTTTGAAAAATCACACATGATATGTGCTATCGCATGTCTTTGGTATCTACAATATGAATATCCATTTATTCTGGGTCAGGATAAATTTGTGATTCCTATGTTTGGGTGTTAGAAAATCGAGGTATCTTGATGTTGCTCTGATAGTTTAGAATATAATATTTCAATGAAATGTGGGTATTTTATATTCAAGTCTGACTTAACCCTGTGTAGGATTTTGTTATAAGAATTAAGTGTCTAAAGACATGTGCCCATTTGCAGGGATTAGTAAAGAAAAACTGGATCACAACTTCTTGGTGATGAATTAGCAAATGAAAAGAAGCCATTGTGGCTCATTCATTCCCTTTTTAAAATCTAATATATTTGAGTAGATATTAAGGAACAAATTGGACTCCCTATCTAGATGGAATTGGAAAGATTCAAAGAAATTTTAAAAGTAACTGTGGATTCACAAAAAGTAATGGAATTAGGAGATATTTTCCATTCCCCCCATGTAATGCACCCACAAAATCCATCATGCATTTCCCACAAACTATGACTACTGTGGAGGAAAAGTTTATATACTCCATTGCAGGTCCAAAGCAACTTCATGGAGATATAATTAACAAAAATATTACTATTACAATCATGAAATCTTTTCTTTTGAACAACCTAGCTATTTGTATAACCTCTGCATGCTTTTCTTTCCTCTTTGGTCTGCCTTCTTTATCTGCTTCTTCAAATTCTTTCTGGCTTTTACATTTAATAATCTATGATGTTTGATTTGCTGTAGATTTCCTTCTGTGCCCCCCTAATGTATCAAGATACATTCTCAACCCAACCTCTCCTTTCAGGCAAGCTGTTTTCTCTTCTCTTTCCCACATCCCTTCACAGTATGGTAGTTATTTTTGATTGACTAACCGAAACTTGGCTCATCTGCTTCCTCTCTGAAGGAGAGGAGAAACACATTAGCAGAAGATTTTCACAATACTGGAACCACCATGTCTGTGGTGATAGCAGACCAGAGAAGCCTGGTATACTAGACTTGAAAATATTAGTGTGAGTGTCCCAGTCACTTTTATTGTGTAAGAGAATTGAAACCCATATTTTAAAATATAAAGAGTAAAATAATTAGATATATAAATGTGTACATATAAATAGAGAAGTTGATAATCATAGAGTTTGATAAAATAGGATATAGGCACATTTTAAAGAAGACAAAATAAAAAACACTAATTTTTTTTATTAGACATTGTAAAACCCAGACAGTGAGACATTAAAACATACCCCTCAATTTTTTTTCTTATACTAGTAGTCAGTCATGAATCCTAAACAACTATTTCAATTACCATAAGACAAACAATGTTAAACTAAGAAGATCAAAGCATCAGAGAAAATTGTGTATCCTCGAAAGTGCTTTGTAACTATTTCTACAGCCCTGTACCTCATAATCCATCCCTTGAGCTATTTCCATCATGTCTATTTTTAAAAGCCTAAGTTAAAAGTCTACACTTAATAGTGGTTCTCAAACTTGAACATATAAGTAATACTAGAGGGTCTTCTTAAAAGTGCTATTTCTGGAGTCATAACTCCAGAGATATTGATTTGGGAAATTAAATGTGGGATTTAGGAATCAGTCATTTCAATAATTACCTTCACCCCTGCAAAATTGGGTGAGAATTTTTAAGATAAGAATCTAGAGTGGAATAGAACCAAAAGTTAGTCAGGGTTTTTTAATGCATATAACCATCTAAAGTCATAATCTGTATATTCTTTCATTTTGTTTAAAAAAATACTATATGTATATCATAAATCCAAAAATATTTAATGTGAACAAATAGAAAATGTTTTAACATCAAATATAATCACAAACTGTTAATTTGGAAGTAACTATTTTCATTCACATGATAAAGCCTTGGTTTAAACAAACCAATTTTTAGTTCATTAACTATCAGAGTTTTCTGGTTATTAATTTGCCATATAATAGCTTTGAGGTAAATGCCCTCTTTACCTTATTATAATTTATTATGTTACAGCTATATTTTGTTTCAGTGTTCCAAAGAAAATTTCCTGAAGCAGACTGGATTTCAGAGCTATTCTTTTTTCTCTTTAGTGCTCTTGTTTTTGTTTCTTGTGAATGTTTCATCTTATTTCCTCAAGGCCTCTTAGAGTTGCTTGAATGTGGACTTTCTAAGAGATTGTTTGTAAAGGGCAGGGGGAAATCAGTTGAAATGCCTAGACAATGAAAATCTAGGGTTAGCCAAATATTAAATACATTTCTAAAGGAGTAGCATAGTGTTATTTTCTCTTTTTATTTTTTTCCTGTTCTAATCATCCATCATAAATAATGAGATGTGCTTTGTTAACACCAATGCATGATTTCCATAATGGCTTTCTACTGAGAAGTCTGTGCTTACACAAGATTTCCCTTTAGTCACTTAGGGACAAAAGTGGAAATATTATGGATGATGTTCTCATGATGGTCTCAAGAGAGAATTGTTTAAAGAAGATCCTAATGTATTAAAAATAAATAAAACAGCTTACTAAAAGGTTTATATTCTGTTTGCTCTAAGTACATTTTTCAACATGAATTTTTAAATTTCCACTTGAATCAGGCAGATTTGACATATGCTTTCTGACACATATTTATTAAAATTTTGATATTTTGCTCATCATGATTTATTTATTTAATTTTTATTTAAAACATATTTCCTCAAAGTATTGTTTATCTTAGGGCTGGAGATGAGGCGCAGTGGTAGAGCACTTGCCTAGCATGGATTCAGTACCCAGCACTACAAAAGAAAAAACAAGAGAAACTAATACAAAATATTGCTTATCTTGATTACCAAGGGCTTTTTCTTGCATTTGTGCCCTCTTAAATTTGGTGCTTCTAGTAAGCGTGTCACTTGTTTCACCCTAGTCCTAACCCTGTTCCCTATTATTAATTAAATTAATTAATCACTCATGAGATGCATTCAAACATTTTTAAGGCTTTTGGGTACACACACTACCATTGTGTGCTCCAGAAATGTTTCTATAATTATAGTTTTAGAAATAAGTTCCAATATGGTGAAAGAGCCAAAGGCAAAACATGCTGTGTAGAAACAAAGTAGACTATTTAAGAAGCAATTGTCAGGATATATATATATATATANTATATATATATATATATATATATATATATATATTAGTTGTAGATGGACACAATACCTTTATTTTTCATTATATAGTTCGAGGATGGAACCCAGGGCCTCACACATGCTAGGCGAGCACTCTACCACTAAGCCACAACCCCAGTGCTAGCAGGAGATCTTAGTAACAAGTGCAGTGTCCAACATAGAGCATGCCCTCATTAAACTGAATTAAAATTTCATCAGCATTTAGTTGTTAGAAGATTTTCTTACTTTTTTTTTCTAGAAATTGCCAAAGTGGATCACTATAATTGTTATCAATTTATTGTTTCTTCATCTTATATTCCTTTCTATTGCTTTGAAATTCAGCAGGAAGGACATTTAGTTAAAACTATATAAATAAAAAATAACTTTTAAAAATTATTGCTTCTATTTACAACATAATCTAATAATGTTTCATTAGATATTCAGAATTTTTCCAAAATCATCTGCTTTCCCAAGGGTTTCAATGATTCTCAGATCAAATTATTTTAGAATTTGCCCTTGAACAATCCCTTTATGGAAGTGAAATAAACAGAGTGCTGAGTCTTCCTATAATGCAGTGACCTTGCTTTGTATTGACAAAAAAAAAAAAAAAAAATCTCTTACAGCTGGTTCTTATGTACTGCATGTATTGATGTGTTTCTGAAGGCCCAGATCAGTGAGGAGAAGATATAACTGTGCACACTCTTTGTAGATTAAAAAAAAAACTCCTTTAGACCAGAGAGATTTTTAGCAATATTATTTCAGATTGGATTTGCACTTGGAAACTTAAACCAGGTAATCCTTATAGTGTTTATCTATCAAAAAGTTTTATTTTAGTGATTATATTTATGTTTTTAAAGTTTATTCTTGGTAGCTTTTCTAATTAAAATCATTATTTTCTGGAAACTGAATGCTAGTTGCAAAGGTTTACTCTAGTATGAAGTTTAACATAATGGCAGTTGTTTAACAGCTTAAGTAAGTAACATACTTGATTTTGATTAATATATTGAGCACTCTGAAAGTTATCTCTAATATAGATATGAGTTATGCATATATAAATCCAAATGAATTATTTCATAATGCATTGTTACTGTTAAGTGACTAATGACTAAATTATAATTTAAACATTTCCTATCACCTGATGTTGAATTGGCTATCTGTACATCCTTCAAATGGCATTTTCTCAGACCTAAGGACCCTGTATCTCTCACCCCAAACTAGTTCCATAGAGTTTTAAAAATATTTATTAATTTTGAAAATCTGTATAATCTTGTTTTCTGTCAACATTGTAACTTTCAATATGACAGATTTTCAGTAACATTGAGTTCTGATCGTATAAATATTACATGTATTTATATTAGGAAATTTAGAAAATATGGAAAACCATGAAGGAGATAGTAAAGTCTTCACTAATATAACTCCCTAGACAACATTAAATACATTTGAAAGTGGGGCCTTTTATGCATTTACCTAGGAATGTGCATAAGGGGAAGATCACGAAAGAAAGCTATATGTAACTTAATTTGTTACCTTGCTTCCCTCACTTAATACTGTATTATGGGCATTTTCTATGTTATCAAATAGGCTTTGAAAGTATAATTTTAATAGTTTTATTATGTTTCATTGCTTGCTTATATTATAATTGACTTAACCATCTTTGTTTGATTTTGATACTAGTTGTTTCTAATTATGAATTGTGTTTTATAACATTTATAATTAATATCTTTATTCATACATTTCTACCACATCCCTTATTTTCTCCCAAGGATTAATTAAATTAATTAATCACTCATGAGATGCATTCAAACATTTTTAAGGCTTTTGGCTACACACACTACCATTGTGTGCTCCAGAAATGTTTCTATAATTATAGTTTTAGAAATAAGTTCCAATATGGTAAAAGAGCCAAAGGCAAAAAAAAAAAAAAAAAATAGGGCCAAATAAACTTTCTTAAACCCATTATCATAGCAATAATTCCATTCGAGAGTGTGGAGTCTTGATGACCTGATCACCTCCCCAAGGCCCTACCTCCTCATTCTATTCTACTGGGGTATTCAACATGAATTCTGGAGATACACAAGCATTCAAAGAATGGAACATGTTCACTGTTTAATTCCCAGGAATACGTGCTTAAGGCCAAGATTTAGATTCCTCCTAAATCCCTTCTTTCTATCCTTATGTCTCAGAGAAAAGTACTTTGTTACCTGGACACTTTGCTATCTTTTATAAAAATGACATTCCTTGATTCTCTTTTTCAGTTAGGAAGAGCCTTATGACTAAATGTGGTCTAATTATTAAATAGAGCTATGTACTACTTCCCAGAGGGTTCTTTGAAAAGCAGAGGCTATCCCATCCTCACCTTTTCCTCCATTCTACCAGAGTCTCCAGATGACTCAAGCAGCCATTCTGGGAAGAGCCACCACCGGGGTAAAAAGTTAAGATAGAAGGTCACTGCTTCCTGATAATTTTGTAGAACCGTCACTCTAATACTGGGTACCATAATTATGATTTGTATCCTGTTTAAACTACTGGGGTGGGGGTGTCTATTTCTTGTAGTGAAATCCAATCTTAATTAATAAGGTATCAAAGCAATTGAAATCTATTTTTTATAGTTGAATCTTCATTCTTCCATTTAGTAACTTATACAGATGCCTGGGTTCTAAGTTAGTGGTATCTATTTGCTTGTTCTGAACATAGGAAATCAATATCAGTAAATTGAAATTGTCAATAATTTCCTAATTGTCAGTAATTTAGTTTAGGGAACATTAATTTTCCTGTGAGTTTCCAGCATTCATGGAGAGTGTACAAAACCCTTATAAAAGATCATTGATCTAAACCCAAAAGAAAAACTCTTCTTGCTATCTATGTTCATCCTTCCTCAGAGTAAGCAAATTCGGTGCCATATTCCAAGCCCTCAAATCATAGTACACATTGCTGGAAGTGGGAACAGGCAGCTCCAAAGATCTATTTATTTTGTATTCCAAAAAAGATATACAGTGGCCTGTTTGGGGTTCTTGTACTCTTTCTTTTTTGATTAAAAATTGAAGCCTATTCAAAAACAGCTAGCTTTTATTAATAACAAGCAATAGATGGAAAGAAATAAATATGTTGGAGATATAGGGAAATTTACCTAAGGAATCATAGTTCTTAAGTCCTTTATTAACTGCCTCTGGATACCCCTTTAGTCCCAGGTCTATCCAGTCCCACCACACTCAGGATCCTGAATTATTCATGCTCTCCCTCCCCTTGAACATCACCATCACACATATTCTCCCAGTTCAGTACCCCACTTTGTTTCAACTTTGGCATAACTGTGCAGGGAACCCTTCTAAAAAATTCTTCTCTCTTGTCCTCATATAGCCTTCAGTACTTCCTTTTTTCTAGTAGATATCATGCTGTCTCCTAATTGCTGGTCAATTGTATCACTAACTAGTCAAAAAGTTCCACATAGTGACTTTTTTTTTTTCAGAAAATTCCTAGCACCTAGTAGGTGCTCAGTAGCTATGAAATGATATTACATACACACACACACACACACACACACACACACATGGCTCTTTTATCTTTTTCATTCTGAAGTCAGTAGAGAAATCAGTAGATTTCATAATCACATAAGTAGCATAAAATTTGAATATGTCAAGAATCCTTCATCTAATTATTACAAGGTATTACTTTCAATGTCTTATTTCATGGTTGTATTTGTATATTTGTCTATGTATTTTATGAACAAAACAAAACAAAAATAAATGTCAGGAGCTTGAATTCTAGATTGGGACACACGTATTGTATTTATTTTTGTAACTCTCCTTTCTTGGGTCTGTCCCAAACTACAGAAGCTGCTGGCAGAGTTCATTCAGTGACAAACATATGAGGTCACTCTTCATTTCTGAAGGCTAGATATATTCATGTTGTTAGTAAGGAGCTCAGAACATCTGTATTTATTGAACACATTCTAAAGGTAAAGTACTATATACATGCAGGCAGCTAAATATTTAAATTTTGATGATATTCTACATATCTTAAGTGGTAATTTGCATATATAAACACACAGCATGCCTGACCAGAAGCAGGCTCTGATTCTGGCACCAAACCTCCTTGGTTCAAATCCAATCCCAGTCACTTAATAGCTAAATAATCTCACCCAGTTTACTTAAACTCTCTAAACCTTAGTATCCTTAACTATAAAATGGGGATATTACAATACTTACCTAATGAAGTTATTTTGAAAGGCAAATGAGAAAATTCATATAGAGTGTTTTATTCCAGTGCCAAGTGCATAATTCTTTGATTTTTTTCAATATTAGTTGCTATTATTATTGCTCTAATTATCAGAGTTGTCAGAAAAGGTGGGTATGATGGAACCACAAGTAATAATGTTGGAAAGAACTCAAAAAATTCAGTCCTGGAATGACTGTAGTTCACAATAACCTAATATATATTTTATGAAGATCTAAGAGGGAGGAGCTTAAAGCCTTCAAACATAAAGAAAGAATAAAGGAAGGGAAACGCTTATTACCCTGATTCAATCAGTGCATACTGTATGTACCCCATTAATATGTACAATTAATAAATGCTAATCTAATACAGAAGGAAAAGATTTTCAGTTCTATGGCAAGCACTGTATTAGTGAGGTTAAGAAACACTCCCTCCTCAGAATCACAGGAGACTTGTTTGCAGGACTTATCACCAGGTGGGTTCAGAGTTCCCATCTGCCTGTCCCCTGCCCCACTCAACCGGGCTTCCTCAGGAGCCTATCAGCCAGGCAGGAGCCCCAGAAAGACAATGGGTAAAAGTCAAGGTGGAAAAGGCCCCAGTGATTTTTAGAAGTCCAGAAGGCCGTGCTCCTCAGCTCTGCTTGATCCTCTCAATGCCCTTGCTGGTTGAAGGGAAAGGAAAATATTTCAGAAGTTAAGTCCTTGGTTGCCTAGCCCATTGTTCTTGGCTCAAGATAAGGCTTCAGCACTCACAGTAGAAAGGTGACCAGAGGAAAGCTGCTCTACTCATGGCTGATAGGAAGCAGAGAGGGCTGTATTTTCTGTATATTAAAATATAGCAGGTCCTGCTAAAATTAATATAAGTGCTAACGTTTTATAGATACATGTCATTTTATGTGCATATATGATTTCTTTTGGTTTCCTACAACAAATTCCCATATTAGGTATCAGGTATCTGAAAGTAAAAGAAAAGTTAAATGAAGATATGAAGTAAGAGATGACTGTTCAGAAGAAGTAACCTAATTGAATATTGTATTTCAAATTTATTTAAATTGCTACCTCTTTTTCTTCACACCCATTAAATAGTGAACCCTACAGCTGCAGTATGTGTTTAATTACTGTTTGGTTCTAGACGTGCTCTAACATGAAAATCTTTCACTTGACATTAAAAGTCAACTTCTTTTATTTTACCTTATATTTAATATATACCCAAAACATACCAAGAGATGAATAAAAAGAATGGCTTCATCATCAAAGATGCATTGCTTTAATTTGAGATATTAGTGGCCTTTAATGAAATCCCTATGAGATATAGCAATATTTGCCCCTAAAATGAGTGATGATTTTGATTGCAAAAATGTTGATAATGACTTTATCCTGGTTTTACCACATACTGGTTGTGTTACCATGGACAAGGAACTTAGCCATTCTAACTTTTAGTTTCTGGTCAATAGAATGGGAATAATAGTAGCCACCTCACAGGATGTGGGAAGAATAAATGAGATAACATGTAGAAATCAGAGTACAGGGTGGGAAGTACTCAGTACACAGGATTTTTATTTGTTTGGTTTTGAAACTAGACTTATTCTTCTTTGGATGGGGTAGGGCTTGGTATCAGTTTGGATTTGTTGATTTGAAAGTAATAAGAGGAAACTAAGTAAAGTATAACAGTGGTGAGCTTCTAGATCTGGGGGTTCTTTGCATGTAGGGTGGGTAAAAAGGATCTTTTAATGTTATTAGCCATACTGATAACAATAACAGCAAGCATGGCAAATGTCATTTATAGAGTACTTGCCGCAGTCTGGCTGGGCACAAAATCACGAGCCACTTAAGCAGGAACAAACTTTATTTTTGAAACTGCCGCCAATGCCCCGAATGCTCCCAGGAAGACTGCCGACCAATGCACGCGGCGTTCTCCCGGATCCCAAGAGGAAGTTCCTCCTCCGAAATTCCCTCCTACCACACTTCCCCAACCAATGGGAACTCTCCAGGAGTCCGGTAGCAGGCTGAGGTGAACAGCAGGAGTCCAATATCCAAATGAATGCAAATCTTAACATAATCATATCATCTCAATGGCTTGCTGGCATCACCTTTCAACCAAAAATGCCATGCATCATATTACTTGGCTGTGGCTCTTAGCAAGTACTTATTCTGGTAGAAGCATTAAGCTAAATGTTTTCACCTTTGTCTCATTTAATCTTCTCAACAACATTATGAAGCATATACTGTTAAGTACCCTGGTTTTACAGATGAAGAAACTGAGGCATGCTCAGCCAAACTTAATAATCTATAGTTCAGACTCTGTTTTACTTGTACTGCCTTCTACAGTGTGTTTAGAAGTAAGTAGCACTGCACGTGTTCAGGTACCGATGCAGGGATTGCCATACTTATAGCTACTATGTTGAACAGGCACAACTTGTAAGATGAAATTTTAAATACAGTTCATTTTTAAATCCACTCTATGAAGTAAAGCCTTTTCTTGCCCCTTGATGTAAGTTCAGGTAGTTTCATGATTTTTGTATACAGTCTTTTTAGTATAGGTTGAGTATCTCTTATCCAAAATGATTGGGACCAGATGCATTTCAGATTTTGGAATATTTGCATAAACATAATGTGATATCTTGGGGATGAGACCCATAACTAAATATGAAGTTCATCCATATTTCATATACAACCTATACACTTAGCCTGGTTATAATTTTATTTATTTATTGCATTGCTGTGGATCAAAGCCAGGGCCTCCTGCATGCTAGGCAAGCACTCTACTTCTGAGCTATACCCCCAGCTCCTGATTGTAATTTTATATGGTGTTTTTAGTGTGTCTACATTTTGAATGCAACCTGTCACATGAGGCCAGATGTGGAATTTTCCACTTGCAGTGTCATATTGGTGGTGTTGAAGCATTTCAGGTTCCAGATTTTTTTGAAGTAGGGATGCTTAGCATGTGGTATGTTCTATAGTACTTTGGGAAAGGAGCACAGCTTCAATTTAATGATTTAAATATCTAGCCTGTGTAATATTTAATATTCTAAACTTTGTCTATAACATTAAAGCTTCTCCCTTGAACTCTCAAGATCAGGCCTTCCAACAATAGGAAACTTGCAGTGGGGAAAGGGACAGTTGGTCTCCTTTTTCTCCTCCTTGCCTCTACTTTTCCATCCTTAAATTGTTCTTATCAGTAGCTGATTCCTCTAGTTTTGGAGCACTGACAGGGAAGGGAGAAAAAAGTTATTGGAAAACTCTTCTTTGACAAGTGCCAGTGGTAATCTAGCATCACGCCCCCTGGATTTTGCCCCCTGTTTTTCTGTGGCTGCTTTCATTGGTTCTTTGTAAATCCTCCCCTCTGCAATTGTTTTAAAGGGTGAACCATCTGTAGTCTGGATGTGGCCTTTCAATGTTTTCTGTTGGGATCTGGAGCCTTTCCAAGTGTCTTGGACTTGATCACAGGTGACCCCATTATGATACCTTCTTCCAAACTGCCCACATCCGGTTCATAGAAAACATTCACTCATTTTGAACTACAGTGTACTCTGGGGTTTATTTGGTCTCCAGATCAGCAATCTTCCATTCACTCTTCCCTAAGTGGTGCTGGTCAATCACTTGGCCGTTAGGTTTCTCATCCATGAGTTGGAACGTGCACATTAAATATCAAGGGTCATATACTAGGTTTCTAGGTCCTGTTGAAGTCTCTTTTTCCATGCTGAGCTGAGGTCAGACATATCCCAGTCTTCGAAGTCAAATTTATAGCTTATCAATAACTTATCCAAAGTAAGTTTTCCTACATAATTTCTAATTATAGGACTTTGATGTGGGTATGGCATTTTAGAATTGTATAACTGGTTCTCACAATCCTCTTTTGGGAATTCAACATATGGTCTAACACCTCCTGTGGAATGTGTTAATTATTGTTTTGATGCTTCAGCCAAAACTTCCATTTTAATATTCCATTATGTATATAATAATTACTTCTGGGTAAAAGGACCTTCATGCTTTCGTATGCTTTCCTTACCTTATCCATTTTCCTCCTTTTCTCTCTTTCCTATTTAAACTGAATTGGAGGTCTATGATGGGAAGAAGAAACTCCGCATACTTACTCAGATGGTAAGGGAGATTCTCAAGGACCTTGGTGACTGAAGACAGAATAATCATTTATCCCATAACTTTTGATATATTACAATTCCCTTGACTTGGCTCAGCTTGTTAACACTCCTCCTCAGTGAATTTCTGTGTGAGTGGCAGTTTGATGTAGTGTCTATGAGCACAGAGTATGGAGCTAGACCATCTGGATCAAATCCCAGCTCCACAATTTATTAGTTGTATGTCCTTGGGCAAGTTATGAACTTTAGTTTCCTTATCCATAGAATGGGGGTAATACTGCCTGCCTCATAGAGTTGTATGAATTCAGTGAGTGTATGTATATATATATATATATATATATATA
>NW_025999905.1:3528555-3593462 GCF_001458135.2 Marmota marmota marmota | reverse complement strand
TGTGTGTGTGTGTGTGTGTGTGTGTGTATATGTATACACACGTATATATAAACATGACAGCTGGACAATTATATATATACATATATATTATATCTATCTATCTATCTATCTTAGAACAGGGCCTGGTACATAGCAAATGCTATGTAAGTAGTAATTATTACTACTGCTAGTATTATTCATTATCTAAGGTTCAGTTTAAATACCACCTTCTTTATGAAACCCTTTGAGATCATTCCAATAAGACAGCTTTAAATCCTTGGTCTCAAGCTGTATCACTACCCTTGTTGCAGGGCATCATGGTTAGTGTTAGCATATCTACCTTCCTCACTAACAGTGGCTGTTTCTGTATTTCTTGCTGGGCATAGTGTTTAAACATAGTAGACACAGTCAGAAAATGTTAGTTTCTTTCTCCTTTCATTTTTGCTTCATGTTTGAATCTAACATTTCATGCCTAAAAATGAATTTATAATATTTAAGAATACTATAAAATAAAAATATTCTTTAAAAATTTTAAATGTAGAAGGTAAATACCATGGAAATTAAGATAAAATGTTTTTTGTAATTATTAATAATGTCTGCCTTATCTTTGCAGTGGATAAAAGAAAACATTCCAAAATATAAAAAATTCAAATTTTATCAAAACAATGACTTCTTTTTGTTGTTGTTGTTGTTATATATTTAGTTGTAGATGGACACAATATCTTTATTTATTTATTTATTCATTTATTTTTATGTGGTTCTGAGAATCAAACCCAATGCCTCGCATATGCTAGGCAAGTGCTGTACCACTGAGCTACAACTCCAGCCCAAATACTGACTTCTTAGCAAAGAAGATATTTTGAAACAGAGTTTCTTTAATAACTGAGTGCACATTAGTGAAAATTTGAGCCTGGATTCAGTTCTTTATATGCACTGTCATTTCTGGTATCCTTTGTGTAAAGTCAAGATAGGCAAGTCTTAGGTCTGAAATACCTGTGTGGCAGCAGTGATAAAGTGAACTATGGCACAATAGTGTAGTTTCCAGAGCAAAGACTTTGAAAATTCCATGACTGGTTATAACAAATGTGTTGTTTAGACATGTTCTGCCTCATTTTATCTGTCTGCCCCAAGGGACTTGCAACTTTACCATTCTCATACTCCCTCAGTCTCAGCCCTGTCATCCAGTATAATGGTGTAGTTAAATGAATTGTATTTGGAAATGCTTTTACTTTTGTCAAGGTCATGCAGGTTTTAACATCTCACAGCCAATTCCTGATAAGCCACTCACATTTATATGATGTCCTTAATGGTGATGATTCTTGGGCTAAGAGGAAGGAGAAGGTGATTATGGATGAGATCAGGCTTAGGTTAGTTCTTTCAAATTTTAATGTCCATTTAAAAACCTGAAGGCTAAAAACCAAAATATATTTATGAAAACGTATTTATAAAACAACAATAAGTGGAGTTATTAGACTGCATTTCTTTTCCAAATCTGACACATACAAAAATGGCTGAGAACTTTTCCCCTTGTCCTTAACACCCTGGAAGAGTCCACCTCCAACATTCCTCTGCAAACCTGCAACATTACTCTAAAGGAAATTAAAGCAGAGTGATCAGCTGTTGCTTTCCTACCATAGACACTTTGGTTCTAGAATATTCCTGAGTGCAACATGGTAAAATTTACTTATAAGAATTATTTCAAAAGATCTACAGTTTGGAAGTCAAAGCATTTATTCTGACACTAGTTTTTCCTCTATCTAAGCTTATTTTGATAAGGACTTAATATCAAAGCTTTCATTCAAGGCATAATCTTGCTTCAGGTGGAAAACCACACTATATTGGAAGACATACAAATGGTGATCATTTGAAATCTATTTTATAATTTTATACAAATTTTGTATCATACATATTTAAAATATGAAATGATACTTTGTCATGTAAAACATAACTTGGTTCTAATTGTGCAAGTATTCTCCAATATTTTGAGGGGTGTTGATAAGAAGAATTTAAGGAACAGAAAATATATGGAAATGATATTAGTCAAAATAAGATATCAAAGTTTAGCATAAAAATTTTAGTAACTATTATAATTCATATAAATTATTTATAAGTCTTTCTGTGAAGCATTTGCTAGTATTTCTGCTAAATATTTCCTAAGAAGTATTTCCCACCTGAATTTCTTATGTTTTCTGTTCCAAAATGTCTATTCTTAAGTGTGAGAATCATCTGAGATTGTTGCTGAAACTACATGGCATATCTGTATAATTACCTCTGTTCTATAATCTTTCATCTCCATGGCCATAGCAGGAAGATATAAAATAAAAGCTCAAGTATATTATATCTCTTAAAAATATGAATGTTTCATTTTTTTTTACAAAAAGCATTTTATTAAGACATATTGCCAGACATATGAAATGTGTCTTTTTCTTCATCAGTCAATTTTTTTTTAACAACTGCTACTCAGTGAAGATTTATTAAGAGGATA
Source organism: Marmota marmota marmota (assembly GCF_001458135.2). NCBI lineage: Eukaryota > Metazoa > Chordata > Mammalia > Rodentia > Sciuridae > Marmota > Marmota marmota. Next base: position 3,590,998 of record NW_025999905.1, on the reverse strand, counting down.
AATATATCAACCCCAAATAATTGGTTACTATGAGTTATCTACATTTTATTCCTTTTGGCCAATGAAAATTGTATTGATCTCAAAAAACTAAAATGAAACATTCACATACCTGAGGGTTGAAGTTTGCTTGTGAGAAAGATCACCCTGTGATAATGGCACCCCACTGTAGGACCAAAGGTTTGGCCAGTATTTTACATCAGACTGGTGGTAATTTATTCCGTTAGTTGATGTGACAGTGACTTCTAGCCATCTTCTTTTCTTGGACGGGAATGTTTACACACATGCATAACTTCTGTCCAGAGGGAGAATACCTCAAAATCCCAATCATAAAACAATTGGGCAATCCTATCTATGATTCAGTGACCAAAGTTTCAGACTGTAGTATAGTAAACATTTCATCATTACTTATAGCAGAAGATTTTTCAATTTATAGTTGGTATGTTTGTGTTATACACAATGCAGTGTGATCTTCTAGATATAAGAAAATATTCCTATTAAGAAGGACTTGGAAGTGGGCACAGAGCTTTAACAAGTTTTCCATGATTGCCTGCTCCGCAGATCATGTTTTTTTTTCTGTACAGATTGTTCCAAATTCCAGATTCTTTTGGTCTGAAAAGCATGATAGTAAAGAATGAAGAGTGTCCGTTTTCAGAGACTTGCTTTGCCTATACTTTCCTCTGCTCCATATCTTCTCCACACACTCCTATCATCAATATTCCCAAACCATCTCAGTTGGTAATTATAGAAAAAAGAAGCTAAGTGATGATCTATTCCTTTGTCATTGTAAGAAGGGCCTAGAAGACAGGTGTTCATTTCTTCACCAGAAATAATGGTATGTATTACATTTTAAGTATACCTTATAAATTCTTTTTAATTTTAATTTGCTTTAATGAGTTACACATGATAGTAGAATGCATTTATGTACTTTGATATATCATACATATATGGAGTATGATTTCTCATTTTTCTGATTATACATGTGGTAGAATCACATTGGTCATGCAGTCATATACAAATAAGGTAATAATGTCTGTTTCATTCTACTATTCTTCCTATCCTCATATTCTCTCTTCTCCCCTCCCTTCACTCCCCTCTATATAATCTAAGGTAACTCTATTCTTCTTTAGTGCCCCAATACCACTTATTGTAAATTAGCATCTGCATATCAGAGAAAACATGTGACCTTTGGGTTTGGGGGATTGGCTTATTTTGCTTAGCATGATACCTCCAACTCTATCCATTTACTGCAAATGCCATAATTTCATTCTTGTTTAAAGCTGAGTAATATTCCATTGTGTGTATATACCATGTTTTCTTTATCCATTCATCTATTGAAAGATACCTAGGTTGGTTCCAGAGTTTAACTATTGTGAATTGAGTTGCTATAAATATTCACATGGCTGTGCCTTATAAATTCTTAATAACATTTAGCATAGAAACAAAAATTAGAATGCAGGTCCATGATGATTACAATGTACAACATCTATTTGCCAAAAAATAATTAAAGGAAAAAATGAATCTTTGTATGTGAAGAATATGGATTATATGATTTCTTAATTTTTATATGAAAGAAAAATCATTCATGTGAATTAATTTAAAGGAGAGAGATCTGTCAGAATCTTACCTTTTTAACTTACTTACTTATTTACCTGTGTGAGCTCTGGCAGTTTCTTCTCTACTCCTGATTTCTCATTTTTTAAAATCAGAGATGGTACATGTGTTAATTGTGGTTTTTGAAATACATTGAGATTTTATCTCACTCCAGTTAGAATGACAGTTATCAAGAATACAAATAATAATAAGTATAGGCAAGGATGTGGCAGAAAAGGTACACTTATACATTGTTGGAGGGACTTCAAATTAGTGCAATCACTCTAGAAGGCAGTATGGAGATTTCTGAAAATACTTGGGATGGAACCACCATATGATCCAGATATCCCACTCCTCAATAGATATACAAAAGATCTAAGATCAGCCCACTATAGGGAAGCAGACACATTAATGTTTATAGTAACATAAATCACAATAGCCAAGCTATGGAATCAACCTAGGTGCCCTCTAGCAGATGAAGGGATAAAGAAAATGTGATATATATTCACAATGTAGTATTACTCAGCCATGAAAAAGAATGAAATCTTGTCATTTTCTGTTAAATGGATTGAACTGTATGTAGACTATAATGCTGAGTAGAATAAGTCAGAGTCAAGTGTTGAATATTTTCTCTAATATGGGGAAGCTAGTCTAAAATTACCAAGGGGGTAGAAGAGAGAGGCAGAATAGATATGGGGGTAGGGGATTCCATCAAAATAAAAGAAAGATCAGGGAAAGTAGAAGAGGCAGATTGAGGGGAAGGAAGGATGGATGGGATAAAGGGAAAACAGTGGAATGAATCTGATCTAATTTTTCTATGTACATATATGACTTTACTATAGTGAAACTCATCATTATATCCACAAGATGCTAATTTTTAAAAAATGTAAATAAATAGAGAGATCAGCAGAGTAGAGGAAAGGGAACAGGGAAAGGGGAAGAGGAGGAGGGCAAGGGTAAGTACCAGGCACTTACTTGGAGCAAAGTATATTCCATGCATTCATAATCATGTTAAAATAAATCTTAATGTTATGTATAACTATTATGAACACATAAACTTTTTTAAATGCCAAAAAATAAATACAAATAGAGTGTTTGGTTTCCATTCTATTTGATCTATTTAAAAAAAGAGCGGTTTTTGAGAATTAAATGAGATAGTAAACATAAAGCACTTATGGAGTGCCTGGCACTTAGTGTGAGTACTGAATACATATTAACCATGTAACTAATTCTACAATTACTAATATAATTCCTGCTGACTCTCCCCCTGCTATTGCTGTTACAGTTGTTATCCCACCCCATTACTCAAAGCCCTTTAATGCCTTTCATTGTTCCTTCCCCATCCTGTTCCGTTTCCTTGACTATTGTTCTCACCTATATTTTCTAAATATACCAAAATAATGTTATCCTATCTTTCATCCTGGCATCTTTCTCCCCTGTTGAAATCCTGTCCATCTTTAAGAGCCAGCTCAAGTGAGTCCTCTTACTAAATCTTCATCAGTCTACAAGGTTCAAATCAACCCTTCACATAGCTGTGCTTTCAATGCCTTGGTTTTCACTTTCATTACAGCACTTTAATTCTTTTCAATCTTTTGGTTGTTTACAACTTTCCCTCTTGCTCGCATTGTATTGTAAGGTATTTGAAATATTTTCCTACTTATCTTTATCCTCTCCCACTAAATGCAATCCCCACCAATAAACACAAAGATTTTCCACATGGTCACAATTCAGTCAATACTTGTTTAATTAAATTGTTATCCAGAATTCTTAAATAGCAAGGATTTTCATTCTTTTCTAGTAAAAAGAAAACTGATGGTTATACTGATAACTCTCAGGCAACATAAGAGGCTGAAATGCTCTCTAAATAATCAAGTTACATTCAGTGTGTTTTGATTTACCAAAAAAAATAAAAATTCATTTCCTGATAATTAGCCATTCTCAAAATAGCATAACTTAGGGTCCTCTGATTCCTCAAATGAAACCTTCAAAGCTAGTAGTAGAATACAGAATGCCTCTAAGATTTATTCATTAGAAAAAAAACTGTTTTCATTTTCTAAAACTTTCTATGGTTATTAATTTAGACATTTTACAATGGATAAACTGTTTGCAAGAGAAAATAAAAGTAATAATAACAATAGCAATAACAGTAGTTTTAACATTGTCTAACCTGAATTGCTTACTACTTCCCAAGTACTTCACATCTCATTGTTTCATCCAGTCCTTGCAGAAAAAAACACTGAGCAAGCTGACACTTAGGGAGGTTAAAAGTTTCCCAAGGTCATATACATAGAAACAGATGGTGCTTATTCCTTTCAGCCTATTTCTGTTAGCAATGTCTGATCCCTAAGTTCATGCACTTGGTCTGTGCACTAAGCTTCCTCTTCATGCTCACACTAGATAGAGGAATGGCAAAGGATGGCCATTTATTGGAGGGGAAGCAAAAGAACTCTTCATAAAGCTGATCTTGTATAGCAAACACATTATTTTTACATACTGTTTAATACTCTTGATGGTGACTTGGGTGGGGATCAGGTGAAGCTGAGGGAAAGATGAAAGGCTAAGCACTCTCAAGCACACTTAAGACTACAATTACTGTTGCTCCAGAGTCAAAGACAGAATTTAGGTTCTTTGGTACTGGAGAACGAAAATTCAATTTTGAATTCCACTTATTCTGGAAAAGCAGGTTGGCAAGAATTAAAAAAAAACAAAAACATGTCTTTGTGTTTTAAAGGCATTTTCATAATCACTAAGAGTAATGTGCTTAAGACTTCAGAAATATTTAACATAAATACTGAGTCTCCAGGGGTTATAGTCCTATGAATATGAGATAGCTCTATAAGAACAGAAGGGCCACAGCCTGTATTATGGTCCTTAGCAATTAGTAGGGCAAAAATCAAATTTCTTTTTTTCCCCAATTTAAATTGTTTTATTATATGTGCATGAGACATCTTATGACTTCATTGAATTATTTTGAGATAATACTGAAATAACCATTTTTACTTATGAACCTCAAACAATTATGATAATATTCCTCTGTGGCAGTGAACATTTCCATTATTGTTTATATTCTTGTTTTAGCTCATCCCTTTAGTCCTTTTTTATTTCTTTGACTAATTGTTAACAGCAGCCTTGAAGAAGATTGATTGCTTTCTACATAAATGTTTTGTTAGAATAATTACCAGGCTCAACTGGGGCTCTGATTCTTTATACTTTAGCTGACTTTGTAGAATAAGACAGAATGAATCACTGTGTTTTATTATACTGTTAACAGCCACACCTTAATTCCAATTGGACTGTCTCTTAAAATTTCACTGTTCATGATCTTTTGCTTTAGGCTTCATAGTTAATAGTTCCTGACTGTGATTCTCCTGTGAGTTTCATCTAATAACAGTGGTCTCTGCTCATTCCCCTCTCAGCTAATTTCCTACCAATCATGAGATTTCCAGGATTTTAGTTGTAGTGCATCAGGTCATCCAAAATTGTGATTTTTAGACTTCAAACACTGAGATGTAAAATAACTCTTGAGTTTCACAGCTGTCAGGAGCAAGAACATATTGGATTGGTTTAAGCCAAAAATATTTCATCTCCAATTTGATTTACTTGATATTTTGGCTAGAAGCACAGAAATGCCATAAATAGTGGGTGGTGATTTACAGTGTAACTACATAAAAGAGTGCTATAATTTCAGAACCACAGGATGGTGCATGTGATGAACTCTTATAATTGTGACATGGCCAGAATCGACAGCTTCTTCTCATTTAAAGCTGTTTGTTTTCTATGAGGATCACAGACCAAGGTCATTTGGCGATGCAAATGATATTCTGCTTCTTTGATCATTCCTTCAAAGATATTCAAGGAGAAAAAAGTAACTTATATTCTACTGAAACACAAAAATGTTATTTATATAGGCATTCTAGACTCAGGAGAATGTTCTCTTCGTGCAGTTGCCAAAGAGGAAAATATTGGGATATATTTTGATAGGTAAATGTTTTGCATTTTAATAATATTTTTTCCTTTCAGAGCACAATTTATTCATTTGTTAATAACAAACAAAAAAACAAACAAATGAAAAACCTATAGCTTATCATCTTGGAATGCTTACTCCTGGAATTATGAACTCCAAATTTTACCTTATTTGCTTCTGTGTTGACTCATCCATTTATCCTAAGGCACAAAAGACAGATCCATGTCAGGTAGCATCAGATCAATTTGTACCAAGACATAGATTTTGTTTATTTCTCTCCTTGCTCTTTTCTCCCAGGTCCAGTTCGTTGTTTACCTGGATCGTATCCTGTTACTTTGTTTTGAATCTCTCGCCTTAATTTTTTGAGCTTTGTCATTAGCCATTCTGTATCCTTTATTTTGGCCTTTAAGGAATCCTAAGGCAGAGTTTTGCTAAGTCAGTATGTTCTATGGACCTGCAGAGAGTAGTCTGGAATAGGTTACAAGTATGACAGGAATATGGCATCACTCAGGCAGCAGAACCCCTTGATTCAGTCACTTTGTTTGTTCATTTCAATATGCCAGACAAATGTTAGCACTATTTTTGAGTCAAAATATAAATTGATGATTTATTTATCTCTTTAGGAAATGACAAAGATTTTCAAATTGGTGGTACTATTTTACACTTTCACTAACAAAGTATTTAAGTTCTAGATGCTAAACATCTTCAAATTATTTAGTGTTGGAAAAGGTGCACTCATACATTGCTGCTGGACTGCAAATTGGAGCAACCAATTTGGAAAGCAGTATGGAGATTCCTTAGAAAACTTGAACTGGAACCACCATTTGACCCAGCTATCCCACTCCTCGGTCTATACCCAAAGGACTTAAAAAGAGCATACTACAGGGGAATAGCCACTGCAATGTTTATACCAGCTCAATATTAGCACATCTGATGCTCGCCCTGGCTGTTCTAGGATACAGCTTACACCATCCTCTTGCTCTTGTCTTCTATTTTAGGCAAGCACCTAAGATGACCTAGTATCTTCACCTAAGGTTCCCCTCTCAGAACCAAACTACACCCAGCCAAATCTGTTTTTATTATTTAGGGCCATAATCTCTTATCTTGAGGCTCCCACACTCCTTTAGTCTTCCGATGAACCCACCTTTCACATTCTTTAGCACTTCAATCACCTTCCCCTTTTAAACTTAAACCATTTCATTCTCTTCTTTCTCCACACAACCTAACTTCCAAGGGTGTGGTTTTCAACACTCCCAACTCCTTGGTTCCCATCTATTCTGTCATGCTCCTCTGCCAACGTCTGCTCTTGTTTTAAACCTGCCATTTGCCTTTTGGTTTCTATACTAAGATCCTGAATGCCACTGGAGAAAACCCAACCATTGAGCAGATTGTTATAACCAACTCAAAATTTGTCATCTCCTCTTCAGTTGGATAGCAGCAGTTCTGTCTATATATCTGTTAAACTCCCTAATCCAGTGCCAGAGTTTTCCCCAAATATCTGCTGCTCTCTTCAGAATACTTGCCTTACTTCAACCCATCTAAAAAGATGGTATCATCACCACTTCACTAAGCAATTTGAATCAGAGTGGCCCTCAGACTTCCTTTATTCATACTAATAAATATGCCTTTATTTCCTCTATTCCTTCTGGTAATCCTTATCAATGTAAGACACACAGATCGTCACTTTCTATCAGAAATCTGGGAATTATTGTTGACTCTTCTTTTGTTTTCATGCTCTACATTTTATCAGTTTTACAGAGAGGTCTGTCCTTTGACTTAGATTGATTCTTGCAACTCTGCTTTAGAACTTGTCTCTTTCATGTCCCATGATCAAACATTATTAATTGGGTCCATTTTCTATTTTTCACCTCTTCCATTTCTTCCTCCATGTGGCTTCTTCCCAACATATAAACCTTCTTACATCTCTCCTAACTTACAAAACAAAAAAGTTTTCAATAATGCTTCTTTCTCTGTTCTATTCATTAATAGTTCCTGCTGTCTTCTAATGGAATTTTTGAAAGAAAAAAATGTTTTTAACTCATTATCCATTTATTCTTTACTGCATTGCAATCTGGGTTCTACCACCAGAAGCATACAAAAACTGTTCTTGGTGAGATTTTTGATGATGTTATAATTGCAAATGCAGCAGTGACATCTTGATGCCACTGTAATTGACCTTCTCTCTGGAAACCCTCTTTTGCATTTGGGTTTTAGAATATCATTTTCTTGGTTTGTTTGTTTGGGCAGATGTTTACCTACTGTGTTCCAGGTAAGGGCTGTGAACATGCAAGGTAGCAGGCAGAAGCAAGAAGCTGCCCTTGCAGAGGTTACCCTTTGAGTTGTTTGTAGTTTACACTGTGCCTTTGTAGTGCACTTTATACCTCCTGGTCTCCAATAAACCTTGGATATTGCCCGCCTTTTTTCTCGTTCCAAGTTGTCTTCTAGATTGACTTTCTTGAGTCTTCTAATTCTTTTTTTTAAAACCCATATTCTTATGACTCAAATATTTCTTCATTTCAGACATCTATCATGAGATTTAATTTCACACTAATAATGCTGAATTTTTCTAGATTTCTAGTTTTGATGGTTATCTCCATCATTGTATACTAGAAAATTTAGTTATCTTTTGACTCTTTCCTCTTCACTTTTAATCACATTTGATTAATTCATATTTAATTAGTTAAAAATTCAGCAGATCATACATAATGTATATATATATATATATATATATATATATATATATATATATACNATATATATATATATATATATATATACAGATATATATGTGTGTGTGTGTGTGTGTGTGTGTGTGTGTGTGTGTGCGCGCGCGCATGCACGTGTGCACATGTGTGTGTTTCTTAGTAAATAATAAAAGTATCATAAAGTAAACTTAAAATCACACTGCTTTTTTCATTCTGAAACATTCTACTAGAAACCAGTTATCAGTATACTTCCTCAATACAACCGTTTGATGAGTGTTAGAATTTTAAAGGCAATTCTTGGTTGTCCATAGTCATGTATTACATGGATGAAAGATATTGCTGATCATTTTTGACAGTCTTCTTATCCTTAGTAGCAATACTCTTCTCCATCATTAAGCCCCTGGTGACACCTGCTAATCAGAGGCAGAAGGCATGCTTCTAGTTTCATCTTTTAGTTTTCTACAGTTATTTCTGGTAAAAATAATAATGAGCTGATCATTTATGAAAATGATTGCTAAATTTTTATCACTTCATTATAAAATATGAATCGGCTTTTTTTTTCCTCCACAAAGAAGTGATTTAATCTGGTCTAAGTAAATGCTCTACTGGAAAGTTTTCTCAGATTTGGTATATGCTGTGAAATCAGAGCTCACAGTGATAAGTACCAAAGTGTTAAATGAGGGGCAATGTCAGACAAACAGAATGAATAATCTCCCAGCCTAGTTAATCAACTTAAAAATGATTCTCACCAGTACTTAACTTTTCCTCCAAGAGACTTCTGAGTTTGCTTTTCCTAATAGTCTTTCTTTTCTTTGAAAAAGGTAATTTCTTCTCAGTCTACAAAAACCAGATGAAAAGAAATCAAGTGACAGAAACTGACATTTGCAACACAAAATCTTGACCAAATGGGTCAAAGTTAATAATCTAATGAGTAGCTTACCATGTAGTCTAGTGTTTTCTATTGTCACCTGACTTCTGGTAAGGACACTTTGAGTTGGACTTGCCATAGTACTGCTTCTCCCTGATGTTGAATTCTTTACAAATCAAAATGATTAGGATAGAGTCTCTTTGCAATTAAGACAGAAGAACTATAAATATCACTGAAAATAGTTTTTAGTTACATGTTGCATTGAAAAGTCACATTGTTTAATAGGTATAATAATATTGTAAGAAAAACTTGGAATTGTGGGAAGGAGTAATATTCTTAAGGTAAATTATTCAACCTAAAGTAACTTAGGCTTGATTTTTATTATTCAGCAACCCAAATGTTGTTATTAACATATTTAATTGGTGATTTTTACCATTATACATATTTATAAATATTATTAAATTGTTAATTTTCTTTAGAAATTATAAAATCAATTGAAAATATTAAGAATGTGAATGGTAACTTTAAAAGTCTTGAAAATACCCTCTTAAGAGTGATTAGAAAACTATCCTTTTGTATATAATTTCAACTCAATAAGATTTTGAACATATTCTACATCTTATGTAGAGACCTAGTCATTATGTAACAAATACTCTTCATTATACACAGACTTCTTTGAAAACATTAGTTTTATTTTCTGAATACAGTGTTCTTTTTCTAATGACATTTTGAATTTCATTACTCTCCATTGTTTTTCATAGCTCATACTCTATAACATTCCTACTACAAGGCAACTGATTTTATATATTGATCAGTTTTAAAATATGAATGAACTACACACTGAGGTTTTGGAAATCCTTAGTAAAAGGAATTATCTCTGGAAGATAGGTTTGTGGGGGAAGTGAAGCAAAAATTGTGAGATACTTCCTAACTTATTTGATAAGGCAAAAATTACTTAATATCAAATTAGATAAAGATACTATGAGGAGGGAAAACTGCAGAGCTGTATTTTGGTAAACATAGACAAAAATACTTACAGAATATTAACAAATTGTTCCCAACAATACATAAGAATGGTAATTATCTTTACCAAGCAGGGATTATCCCAGGAGTGCAAGGGTGTTTAACTTCAGAAGTCAAGGTAAATTATCTTGTTGAAATAAGAAAAGATCAAAACCCTTTGATTATTTCAATTGATACAGAAAATTTTTTTTGATGAATTCAATACTCATTTATAATAAAATTCCAAGGAAACTAGGAATATGAGGGAAATTTCCATTCTGATAAAAGATAACAATAAAAACGTACAACATTGTTATATTTAATCATAGTAATAATTACATAAATCATAAAGTATTTCATAATTATAAGCCATCATTAATGCTTTCTTACCAAGATAGAAAATGAGGAAATCACTACCAGACAGAATATGAAATCAACCTAAATATACCTCAGTAGACAAATAGATGAAGAACAAGTAGTATATGTATACAGCTGAGAATAGAATAATAGTTACCAGAGACCAGGAAAAGTAGGAAAAAAGGGGTATTGGAGAGATGTTGTCAGTGGATACAATGTTACAATTAGACAGGAGAGAGAAAGTTTGGTGTTCTATGGCACATCAGTATAAATATAATGAACAATGATGGCATTGTAAATCTCAAAATAGTTAGAAGGATTTTGAGTGTATTCACCATAAAGAAATGATAAAAGTTTAAGGTGATGTATATACTAATTACTCTGAGTTAATCATTACCCAAGGTACACACTATATCTCATAAATATGTACAGATATGCTACAAATGGAATCAGTATTGCTTCTCTATACTAGCAATGAATATTTGAAAATTAAAATTTTAAAGCAATATTATTTAAAATAGCATCAAAACTTTGAAATATTCAGAGATAAATTTAACAGAATATATATATATATCACTTATACTTCAAAAACTACAAGACATTGTTAAAAGAAATTAAAAGCCTAATACAAAAAATACACCATGTTCTTGGATTTAAAGATTGATATATTGTTAACATGTCAGTTACCCATGGTATGGTTTTTCAAATTTGATGTAGCCCTCTTTACTTAGATATTAATATATGATTACAGTTAGTCACTTTTATGAAAGTGTTATCTATTACATATTTATGATTTTATTTATAAGTAATGGCTGAATAAAGAACTTGTGTGTGTGTGTGTGTGTGTGTGCATTAAAGTGAAGTAAAGTGTGAGCCAAAATAAATCTAAATTTGCATCCTAAATTACTTACATATGCTACCTTCCAATAAAATTTTAGAAGACATTCAGCACCACAATCTATCTCATCCAAATTAAAGCCAGATACCATAAAAGGAAATTTAAATCATGGCTTGCAATTTAAAAATTTTAAATTTTTTAGTGTCTTGAATCTTCTATGTTCTCATCTATGAAATAGGATTAATAATCCTATTGTCATAATATTTGCCTGGAGTGAGATAAAACATTTAAAATAATAAAAAATAAAATAAAATAATGCCTAACTAAATAAACCCTAAATGATTAGCAGCTATTATCTATAATAATAACAGTAATGTGCTGTCAGGGGCAGTAAATGTTTTACTATATACTACAATATGGGAAATAAAGGAAATATTCAGTTGTCACTAAATTTATTTATAAAAACTAGTATGATAGGTTAGTTAAGGCAGATAATAAATTTTCCATATATATGTGTATTTTTTTGTAAGGGTTATCAGGGTTTGAACTCAATGGCACTTGACCACTGAGCCATATCCCCAGCCCTTTTTTTGTATTTTATTTAGAGACAAGTTCTCAGAGTTACTTAGCACCTCACACTTTGCTGAGACTGGCTTTGAACTCTCGTCCTCCTGCCTCAGCCTCCTGAGCTGCTGGTATTACAGGTATGCGCCACTGTACCTCACAAACTATCCATAGATATTTTATATTGAATGCAGAGATGTAGGTCATTTTGGTCCTGTTTGAGATGGCTTCAAATGTAACTGTAATATATGTCATAAAATACAAGACACATTATTTTCTATAATCCTGCACAATTTAGATCTGTTAAAAACTTTTTATCAATTTACAAGTTCTATAAAATGAATATATAACTATAGTTCAGATACTCATTTGGTATCAAATCGCATTACAGACTCCTCAAAATTAAACATAAAACTTGTGTTTACTCTAACTGTATGTAGGAGTAGTAATATGCTGGCCATAATAAGCAAACGATTAGCACTAAATCTGTTTTGTTTTTATAATTTATATAATTTTTATAATTTGCATTTTAATTTTGTTTTGAGATGTAGAAAGAAAGAGAAGATGAAACACATGAACAGGCAGGAAAGTCCAATGTTTAACATATACTCTAATTTCAAATTTATGTTCCGGTAAATCCTCCAACACTGGAGAGTCTGTGATGAGGTAAGAGATATTCTTAAGAGGTAGTGATTCAAGACACTTGAGATGCCAGGTAGTTAGTAAAATATTTCTGGAAATCCAAGCTGGCAGAGGTTTATTGACCAGGAAACCTATCTATGGGCAATGTCTAAATATTGGCTAATCTTTTTGCCAATCTTTGTGAGGATGATGGGGATTATAGTAGTTATGGCCTGCATATTTGGAAAACGGGGATTCACCAAAGCAAGGTAAAGTGTACAAGGCAGAAATTAATAATTCAGGGGGTGTGTTACTTAGAACTGACCTAAGCTTATGCTTTAGTGTTGTGGTGTAGAGCTTTTAAAGTTTCAATCAAGAGATTGGTGAGAACCCCCAAAATGGGCCAATGGGTCCCAGGTCAACTGGAAGCAAGGAAGAGTGTGGTAGTTTTCTGTTTCCCAAATTATCACAAACTTAGTGGTTTTAAATAAGTCTTACTCATTAATTCCCAGTGCTGTGGATCAGGAGTCATGACTTAATTAGGTCCTCTGCTCAAAAGTCTTTCAACAGTGTGATCAGAGGGTTGGCTGGGCTGTGTTTTCATCTGGAAATTTGATCAGGGAAGGATCCATTTCTAAATTCATTCAGGTTGTTGGAAGAACTCATTTCTTTGTGGCTGAATAACAGAGGGCCCAGGGTTCTAAAAGACTGTCAACTAGAGGCCACTATCAGAGCCCAATCACTGCGCTGAAGTTCCTACCATGCAGCTCTTTCTGTAGACAGTTTACAACAGCGATCTTTTTGCTCTTCAAGGTCATGAATAGCATCCTTCATACCTCAGTCTGATAAGACATCCTAAATAACATAACTGTAATCATGGGAGTGCTATAGCGTCACCATTTCCATGTTCTATAAGAATTGAGGAATAGATTCCACCAGTATTTAAGGGAAAGTAATCTGTACACAGTGGATGGAGTTCATAGAGCCTTCTCAGAATTTTTCCTACCTTGGGGAGCAAGTCTAGTAATCTTCCCATGTTTAACAAATTTAAATGACTTACTGTTCTGGGTGTCAATTAATGGGATGTTGGAAAGGACAGCTATTTTGAGGTTCAGTTGAGATTGACACTGTATTCAGGGCAGAATCATTTCTGAAGCTGGACCATGCCTGAGCACAACTGAGAGAAGTTTGAGAAAGCTGAGGCAGGGAGAAATAATAAGAGGTGAAGGAACTATGGGAAAGGGTAAGCACTATTTCCTCAGTGGATGCTGATTTTTAGCATCTTGATATCAATTTAAGGATACTGACAATATAGACTTTTAAATCCCCTCACTTTCCACTGCCACAGTCTATTTGACTCTTTGCTGACAGCTGTCCATGTGTCTCACTTTTATTGGAAATCTATAAAAACAATTACATGTCATTAACATTTAATGAAAAACAGAAATTAAAATGTTTTTCAAACTATCTCAGATGAACACAGGCCATAAACTATCCAGGCATATGCTGATGTTGTTCTATGCTTTGATATTTGTCAAAACTTTGGAATGAATTACAAACATTAAAATTTTAAATTAAGCAGCATCTTATGAGTAGAGTGATGTAGTTGAAAGGCAAGAAGGTGACTATTGTATATGCAGTATGTTTCGGTTGTGGCTAAATTTAACTATATATAACAGAAAATCCATTTGGCTTTCTTCTATTCCAAGTAGGTCCAGAGCTCTTCCTGTCTTCTAGTTCTGCCATTCTTAGAAGCCTGACTTATGGTCCTAAAGGCATCTGAAGTTTCTGTGCTAGTTCTATGGCTGCTGAATTCCAACTCTCACTTCTGAATTGTAGAAAGAATGAAAGAAAGAGGCAGGGAATGAGTAAGGAAGGGAGTATCCACTCAGTACCCAAAGAGCCATGGGGTTTTATTTATTTATTTATTTATTTTTTGAGGAGGCCACCTCTGGTAACAAGGAAAAGTAGGATACAGATTTTACTGGCATATTGCTATCAAGAGGAAAATCAGGGTTATCTTAGTAAGAAAGAAAGAGAAAAAAATGTTAGTTATGTCAGTAACAGTCTCTTTCACCTGTTTGAAACTCTGATCTTGTAGAAGTCTAAGCCAAGGAAAAGATTTCCCACCAATCCACCCGTGTCTCTCTCTTTTTACAATTCTGTATTCTAAAGGTTGAGTTACAATGAAATGTAAGATTCATATTCAGAAGCAATGATTTTGTAATATTATTATTAATGCATTATATTAAATTATGTTTTATATTGAGACATCATTAACATCTGGATAGTGACTAAACCTATTTATTCCGTCAGGTAGCAGCTTTTAGAGGACTGATTTCTCATTGAAGAGAATGTATTATCTTCATTAGGTACTTTCCTAATACTTTATATTCAGTGTATTTTGCAATTACTTTTTGGTGCTTTTCGATAATATATAGTCAGTGACTATGGTAGAATTTGGATAGGAACTCAATTTTTGCCATCTACTCTTATATTCAATTCCCAGGCCATGATTCCTCACCATGAAATTTTAATGGTAAATTCTTCAGATAGAAATTGTTGATGCTTTAAGTAAAAGGCATTTTTTTTTTAATACTAGATGCTTGGACAAAAACTTAGTATATAGTGATATATACAGTTAGCCGTGGTATTTTTAACAATGAAATATTTAAAATTTCCAAATAATTATATAGGATTCCCTGCATTTATATATTATATAAAAACAGTATGCTTTGTTTAACAATTTCCTTCCAATTTAATATAGGTCTGCATATAGGTCTTATTGTTTTGACATAATTTCTTCAGACTTTTCTCGTGGTCAATTTTAGTAAAAATTTCAAATCATGGATTAGCATGTTAAACAAAAAATTATATTTGTTGTGTTTTATTCAATTTTTTCTTTCAACTACTTAGTGAGGTAAAGAAGCCATTTCTTTAAGGTAATGAACGTTCTGGTGTAAAATTAATATTTATTCAATGTGCTTCAAGTATGGTTACTCAATGAATAATGAATCCCTCTATATTTGCTTTTGTACCTGATATGTTTCTGTTTTACTTGCAAGTATAACATGAAATAATTATTAAAATGTTGATCAGAAATCAAGATATAGCATGTCTAAAGCTTCCTTGATTTATAGTCTAGATACTTCATCACAAAGGAATTGAGGTTAATTTGGCATACCTAGTTGGCAGCAAACTTGTGCTAGCTTCCGGTTGATTTCTTTTCATTTCCCTAAGTACTTGCAAACCATCTGCATAACAAACTTCAATCAAATTTTAAGCCTCACACCTTTATAGATGTCTCCTGGACTTCTAATTCCCTCCCTCAGGCATTATTGCTGTCTCTTGGGCATCTCTATCTGCTTGTTTCTCCAGCATTTCAAACATATGCAGTGAAATAAAACGGATGTCTACGCCATGTTCCTCTTCTGCCCAATTACTTACAGTACTCTCTCTTTTAGTTAATGACATTATCATCTTCCCATTCTCCCCCAATCAAATTTTTGGAGTATTCTCTTTGTCCACTACCAATTAGTTTCTATTTATTTATTTATTTATGAATGACAGTGGAATGCATTAAAATTCTTATTACACATATAGAGCACAATTTTTCATATCACTGGTCGTATACAAAGTATATTCACACCAATTCATGTCTTTGTACATGTACTTTGGATAATAATGATCATCACATTCCGCCATCATTTCTAATCCCATGCCCCCTCCCTTCCTCTCTAACCCCTCTACCCTATCTAGAGTTCATTTATTCCTCCCATGCTCCCTCTCCCTATCTCACTATTAATCAGCCTCCTTATATCAAAGAAAAAATTTGGCATTTGTTTTTCTGTGATTGGCTAACTTCACTTAGCATTACCTTCTCTAACTCCATCCATTTACCTGCAAATGCCATGATTTTACTCTCTTTTATTGCTGAGTAATATTCCATTGTGTATATATGCCACATTTTTTTTATCCATTCATCTATTGAAGGGCATTTAGGTTGGTTCCACAGTTTAGCTATTGTGAATTGTGCTGCTATAAACATTGATGTTGCTGTGTCCCTGTAGTATGCTGTTTTTAAGTCCTTTGGGTATAGACCGAGGAGAGGACTATCAATTAGTTTCTAATAATCTGTTTTATCTTTCCCCTTTCCCTGATCCCACAGTCATTATCTCAATGCAGGTATCTATTCCCCTTTTCTTGGAATATTAGAGCTGATTTCTAACTGCTCTCCCTGCCTAGAGTTCTTTTTTTTTTCTAATCAATCTTATACCTATCTGTCAGATAAATTTTCCTGTGTCAAAGCACATGTTACTATTCAAAAACCATCATAACTTTCCATTAGACATGGATAGAATCCAGACTCAGCCTGTTGTTCAGAAACTAGGGTGGATATAGACTTCCTTGCCAGCCTTATCTCTTATAGCACCCCCTTGTGCATGCCATATACTCTGTATCTACACATGCTTTTCACTCATTCTCCCACCCCCATTTCTGATCATTCAATAAAGGACAGTGTAAATGTATGTGAAGCTTTTCCTGTTTCCACTTTTGAAAATGGTTTGTCTTCTGAATGATTCTGACACTTACACATACCTCAATCATGGCACAGGGGCTTAGAAAGTCACCATTAGCTTTTGGAGATAAAGAACCTCACCTTGTTAACCTTTGCATTTCCCACATTGTGTCATCCTGGGACTGCACCCTTCATCTTTTTTCCCTGTTTTGTATCCTTAATTGGAAACTCATTCTTAATGGTCCGACTGGGATGACTTTGTCTTCCTTTCACAATTCTGTACTTTGTGTCTACACTATCAGCCTCATGAGTCCCTACACTGTGCTGCTGCCCTGGTGTTTGGGCTGTTCCTGCTGTAAACAAATTTCTTTCTGTCATACACTGCTGCTTCCTCCTTTCTTCTCCTCTCCCTTTTCCTTTTCTTTCCTCCATATCTTTTGAAAAATTTACTCAAGAAATTACTTTCTAGACTTTGAGACTGTATTTTTTTACCATTGAACTGGAATTCATATAATAAAATTTACAACTTTAAAATGAACAATTCTGTGTCACTTAGTATACTTAGTGTGCACCTCTATCTCTATCTGGTTTTTAAATATTTTCATCACCCCAAGAAGAAACATCTTTGCTCATCAGCAATTATCTCCCATTCCCCTTTTCTACCAGCCCCTGGAAAATAACCAATCTCTATGGATTTACCTATTCTGGGTATTTCATATGAAATGTAGTATTACAATTTATGACTTTTATGTCTGGCTTATTTCACTTAGCATGAGTTAATTTATCAGAACTTCATGACTTTTTGTGGACTAATAATATTTCACAGCATTCATATATCACATTTTAGTTGTAAATTGATCCATTGATGGACACTGGGTTTTTTTTTTTTTTTACACTTTTGGTTATTGCCAATATTGCTGCTATAAAACAGGCATTTCCAAGGATATGTTTGAGCCTCTGTTTTCATTTCTTTTGTATATATACCTAGGAAAAAAATTGTTAGATAATTGACCTAACACTCATTCAAAGGCTTCCCTCTTTCTTTCTCCCTGCTCCACTCTTTCCTCCTCAATCAGTCATATGCTTAGTCCTCCACACCTTCTCATGAAGTCTTAATTATAACCAAGGTCACATTTAGTCTTCTATGTCAGAACATCTGCTCTTACCCAAAGGTAATTAAAGACCTAAATACTAGACTTAATTTCCCTTCCCCTTATTTTCCCCAGAGACTTGATAGACTCCTCTCTACTATGGTTCTTCTCTGCATCATGTTTATTGTTTTCTCTTGTGTCTGATTTTATCTCAGTTTAACAACTTTATCCATGAGGCAAGGCTGCTAAACATTACCTTCCTTATTTTTGTAGGATTGTGCTCTGGCCCTGCCAAGAGCGGATCATTCCAACATTATTAGTCATTACCCAGAAAACTACTCTATTCTTTTTCATCCAGCTATTTACTTGTATATGATCTTTTCTTTTTTCTAAGGAAAAAAAAAATACTTGGGAAAACAAACAATCTTTCTATATGTCAGAGTTTTACAAGTCTACTGTGAAATAGTTTTGTTTTTTATGAATTTATCATTCTTTCAGGGTCAGTCATCAGAAATGGTAGGATCTGCAGTCTCCTTGTACTTGGGACATTTTATCCCAGGAAGGAGCATAGCACCTGATTAAGATGAAAGCCCCTCTGTGGTTCCTCAGAAGGGGAACACCCATCACCATCACATGAGCTCTCATTTGCTAGGGTCTCTATAGCCACCTTGGCTTACCGCTGCTCCTCCAGACTGATTTGAGCCTCTATTACTAGAAACTCATTTCAGTGCAAGAGTTCTTGATTTTCCCTTTTTTGTGAAGTTCTTTTCCAGATTAAACTCACGATACTGGTTTTGTTTGCCCTCACCCATAAGACATCTTCCTTTCTGCGTCCTCTGAATTTTTTCCCTTTCTATTCTCTTTATGACTCCTTCCTATTCTCTCATAAGCTAGAAGGGAGGGAGGACTTCCTTCTATCCTTTCATTTTTACATTCAGTAATATTTAGGAACCTCTATATAAAGGAAGTCTTCTAGGTACTTGGGACATGGCAGTTAATAAGGCAATGTCCTGTTTTCATGGTTTTACTACCTAGTGAATGGATATAGATAGAGACAAATTAATAAGTTTATACTGAAAATCTGAATGTTTGAAATTTGAAAACTTCAAAGTCCAATGTGATACTGTAAGTGGAAAATTCTATACCATGAAATTTTTTTCATGTATAAAATTATTTAAATTATTCAAAATATTGTATAAAATTACCTGCAGGCTATGTGTATAAGGTGTGTATGAAACAAATTTCTTGTTAACACTGGATTGTATCCTCAGAATATTTTATTTTATGTAAATATTCAAAAAATATGAAATACTTATGGTCCCAAATATTTCAGATAAGAAATACTCAATCTGTACTGGGTAATTTAATAATTGGAGATAAGTGACTTAAGGAATAGTACTTAGGTTTAGGAGAGAGACAAGATATCGTTGTTTTAAATCTGGAGGGCATAAGAAGTGGTTATCATAAGATGACACTTGAAAACAATATCGAGGGCCTAATGAAATGGTCCTGGTAGGAAACAATGATGTCTCAGACTACAGTCAGCGATGGACATGTGAGTTTCCCATGCTGCACTCTTCTAGCTAGCAAGTCACTTTGCATTAGAAAACACAAACCCCTGCTATTTTCAAGAAGTAGCCAATTCAGTACATATCCTACTGTTTATGTAAGGTGTTTTTGGTTTTCATTCTTCCTTGTCTCAAGTGGAAATTCAATTTATTTTGATATGACCTGTATTTTCCTATTAAAAATGTAGCTTTTACACATTTAGCTGATCTCAAACTTGAATATGGAGAAACATCACTACTAGAGACTTTTTTAAGATAGAGATCAAATAAAGACCCTTGGAGAGTCACCTGCAGGTGTCCTAGACTGCATTTTGAAAAACACTGCTTTTCACATAGTACTTAAACAAACTAATGATAGACATTACTGAAAGAGATTTTTTGCAAATTCATCCCATGATTTGCTTATAACCCATGTTTTTTGGTAGTTTCAACTTACTTTGTAGCTTATCCATTAGCTTTTTATAATGGAGGTCTTGGCTTGGAAAATATTAAGGATATTTAATTCATTTGTCATGCTGATTAATTTTTGCTAAGAACAGAATTAAGGGAGTTAGTAAATTGGTTATTAATAAATTTTCTTCAAAGCATTTAAATTATAAACAGCAGTTTGTCATTTGTACGATTAGACATCTGTTTTATAATCATACTGTTTTCATTCCTTTTTCATGTGAACACATCTCTGTGTGTCCAAAGTGGTGATGAGCAGTGGTTCCATTATCTATTTCTGTGTAATGAGCTATGCTGAAACTTAGTGTGTTAGTCAGATTTTCATTTGTTGTGAAAATACCTGAGAAAATCAACATAGAGGAGGAAAGATTTATTATGGCTCATGGTTTCAGAGGTTTCAGTCCGTCATTAGCCAGCTCCATTGCTTTGGGCCTGAGGCAAGGCAGAACATCATGGAGGAAGGGTATGGAAGAGGAAAGCTGCTCACTACATAGCAGCCAGAAAGGAATGAGAGAGAAAGGAGCCGGAAAAGGAGAAAGGAAAGGATAAAAGAAAGAAGAAGGTGCCAGGGACAAGAAATACCCTTCTCCAGTGATCTACTTCCTCCAACCATGCGCCACCTACAATTTCTACCACCTCCCAGTGGTTGATTCAGCTGTCAATGGATTAATGCACCTATATGGACAGAGATCTCTCATGATTTACTCACTTCCCCAAAGCTCCACCTCCAAATATTGCCCCATTGGGGATAAGCCTTCAATACATGAGACTTTAGCAGACTTTCCAGATCCAAACCATGACACTTAATGATATAAAATAACTATTTTAATTTGCTCACAATCATTAATAAGTCAAGACTTTAGAATGGGCTTAGCTGAGTGGTCTGTGTCTGATTCTAGTGGCATCAGCTGGAATAGCTGGCCTGGAAGATGTGTGTGTGTGTGTGTGTGTGTGTGTGTATGTGTGTGTGTGTGTGTGCCTTTTCATTTATCTTCCCAAGTGGCATTTAATTATCCAGGACCTGTGAATGTGACCTGGGTTTCTTATCATTAGTAATCTCACAAAATCACACTTTTAATATAAGGGGTCTTTTCCAAATGGCAAAATCAAAAGCTACCAGTCTAGTAAGTGCCAGGCCCAATATAATTGGTAAGAGTACTCACAGGTACACCAACCAGATTCGAGCAGATGAAGAAATAAACTCCATCTCTTGTTGTGGAGAAAGGTGGTAATGATGATATTACACTACAAAAGAACAAGTGGGTTGGGAGGGATTGAAGAAAGAAGGAAGGAAGGAGAGAAAGAAAGAAAGGGAGAGAATAGGAAAGAACAAGGGAGGAAGGGAAGGAAGAAAGGAAGGAAGGAAATAAAAAGAAAAGAAAATAGTATAGAAGTTGGAACAAAACAAGTTTAGAATCAGGCATAGAGGTCACTGTGACCATTCAGGATATAGACAATCAGAACCTATTCCTTGATGAGGGCAATGAAAATGGAAAGGAGAAGAGGGATTCAAGAAAGGATGAATTCAGCAACTAATTAGATATTGTTAGAAAAATCAGGGTGCTGCAATAACTCAGATATATGCTAAAAAGTTACTTGGCAAGGCAAACTTGACTTTTGCAGAAGGTATACTAAAAAAAAAAAGAAATCTGGCAAGCAAGAACACTGGGCAGGAAGTCTGTCCACATTTTTATCCCTAATACAGCCCTGTCCCCTTGCTCTGGTAGGAGTTGTTTGGGGTTAAAATCTACAGGATTGACTAATTTAAAATTGGGGAGGGGAAAAGGAAGGACTATAGTTATGACTGGATCACCTACTACACTATAGGCATTTTGATTGGAAGCCTGAAAACAAAGGGGGTGTCGTTGGGGAGCTCAAAATGGCTACATATTAACCACATAATTTTATAACTTATTAGCTCCACCCAACTACACACTGAAATTTAGGTTGTAGATTATAGGAAACAGATTTTTGTTACATATTAGGAAACTCCGACTATGGGTTTAATTTTACAGAAAGGAAAACATTCATCTTACAATATGAGGGTGGTGAAGTGAAGAAAAAGTCTAATTATGAGTAAGTTAATAGTTAAATCTGGGAAATAGGATCTTCCCCAAAATCAAGAAGCCAAGATATGATAGTCATTTGCGGGAACTGAAGATAAGCTGGTGTTTTGACTGCATCCTCTTCATATGATAAGGGGACACCCTGGTGGGGAAGAAACACCCTGTTGACCACTGAGAATCAGGTCTGCATGTCAGGAGAAAGGTTAGGGCTAGAAACAGGGAGGTGGTAGATATTGGCAGCATAGTAGGAGTCAAAGCTGTGGCAGTGGGTGAGTTTCACTGGGGAAAGTATACAAAGAGGGCAGAGAAGTAGAAAAGCCAGAACCTCATTCTGGAATAGCTACATTCAGGGAAAGCATAATGACAAGTCAGCAAAAACTTGAGTATATTCAGAATGCTAGGAAGAGAAGTCACCAGAAAAGATTTCTAGCAGGAAGTGATCACCAAGGGTGAATATTGCAGAGGAAAGGAAGACTGAAGACAGGCCATGGGAGTGTTGGTGATTTTTAAGAAAGTGATTCTGTTGTATAGTGAATACTGAAGCCAGCAGAGGTTAAGGAATGAATTTGTGGTCAGGAACTGGAACAATTTATAATGCAGTGTTATTTTGTTAAGAAAATTCATATTTCAGTGGGACTTTTAAATGGCATTGAAAGATGGGAGGAAATCAAGAAAATATTGCTCATTTAACTAAAATCCACTTCTTTGTGATCTATCATATGTATAATTTAAAGTAACAGTCCACCATTCTTCTTTTGTCTAATACTGCAGATGTCTCTACCAGAGGATTTCATTTTAATTGAGTTCATCTCAGTATATAGAAAAGCTCCTTTAAAGTTCAGGTCTGCATCAATAAATGAAACATAACAGCAACCATGTATTATTGATATTGTGGGGAGATTTTCTAAGAAATAAATTTATGGGGACAATACTTTTGTGATCATTTTTATATTTGTTATAAACCAGTATCACAAGCTAACCAAATATAATTTTTTTAAAGGCCTAACTCCTAGTTCAACATCATTAACAGTTAATAATGGGATTAGATATAATTCAGCTCTTTTTAACCCCT
Source organism: Marmota marmota marmota (assembly GCF_001458135.2). Classification (NCBI taxonomy): domain Eukaryota; kingdom Metazoa; phylum Chordata; class Mammalia; order Rodentia; family Sciuridae; genus Marmota; species Marmota marmota. The sequence goes on along the minus strand of NW_025999905.1, from coordinate 3,567,726 downwards.
TATTTTCTTATTTGTTATTACTATTGAGTAGTCCCTTAGGCTTTATCTGAACCTGACTTTCCTGGGAGCTGTCATGTAGGAGTTAGTATGTAGTAGGGCACTATGCTGCACTTTGCAAACTACACCATTTAATTCTTGTGGCAACCTTGCAGAGTTGATACTATTATTCCTATTTGAGAATGAGAAAAGTAAGACCAAAGAAGTAAAGTGACTTACCAACAATAATACTAACATTAGTTTTCAGGGTCTAGATCCCAACTTTGGTTTCTAACTTTAAGGTCTGTGCTCTCTGCCCTCTGAGACTCGTGTTCACTGCAATTCTTTTCCTTGGAGTATCAGTATATCAGAGTGTTCCAGAAACATGGGTGCTATGCTGTTGATGCTGAATCAACAGGACTTTGATAACTAGAAATGATGCTCTCTTTGACTGATGAATTTGTCTAGATTGAAATAACAAGTTAAAATTTCTTTAAAGAGATGAAACTGACATCTTTTCAGGTTTAAGAAGGCATAAGAAAGAAAAATTGGAAAATGTTAAACTATTGGAAGGAAAAGAAAAACTCTTTGGAACTGTAATTTCAAGTGCCCGTTTGTACTGGATAAAGTGGGCTAAATAAAGTCAAAGATTTTTATGAAAAGACTTTTCCCAAGACAAGGCAGGTTCTGTTCCTGGTGTTCTGTGAGCACTTTATTCCATTTCACATTCTAGGGAAGCTGATTGATGACAATTTCTTAACACTGGGAGCCCAACACAGAGTATGCATGAGGACATGAGTGAAATATGTGAAACCTTCATCATTAGCCCAAATCTCTCTTTCTTCCACAAGGTGGTGGGTGCTTCCATTCAGCCATAGGGCCCCAAAGGCTAAGTGCTCTTTATGCTGCAGGTGGAAGCCCTGGCACTTAAGAATTGTCCCTGACTTTATAAAGCATCAAGAATTGCAGCAGTCAACCCCAGCCTTTTGCCCTACCAAGATCCATCTAAATATATCACACAACAGAAACGTTTCATAAAACATTAAGAGAATTTACAAATCACAGCCAGTGCTAGATTGTCTGAGTCAGTGGAGTAAAGTTGTGTTTAATCTGTAGTAGTGGATAATGTTTAGATTATTTGTCACTTTCCTTTGAAAATTCAGTTTGCTTCTGTTATCATATTTTCCTTAGGCTACTGTTAAAATTATCAACCTTTTCTCTGACATACACATGACACACATAGAGAAAAGAGATATGATTTAAAAGTATTCAATCAACTTTAGGAAATATCAGCTTGAAATGTAAGTTTTCTGTAGATAAACTACACACAGATAGTCCATAGTTAGCCATGAGGAATTTCTTCTGGTTCAGAGTACTTGTACACCAGTATTTATCTTGCTGATATTATATCATCTTTGACAGACATTACCCATAATTTTATATGTTTATACCTTAAATATTCTGTTATTATTAACTTTCAGACAATAACTGTTTTGCACATTCAGAATCAAAAGACTAAATGTTATTTACCCTTAGCAATTTGTGTATCTCATACAGAGCATCTCAGCCCTGGCTTTGTGCCAGCATGTTTATTGATTGCATGTTGAACAATCCTCAATAGATTTCTTTAAATTAACTACTGTAATCAAAGTACAAAGGCAGATAACTATTATTTGTGAGAACTGAAAACTGAAAAAAAAAGAAAATCACAGAAGCAGGAGAGAACTTACTAAGCTGAAATGACTCTGTTAACAATTCAACCTAACACTTCAACAATGAGATCTATATATCTGGGAACTTAGTATCACTATTCAGACTGACATTACACCAATACACTTTTAACATGATCTCATTAACATTACCTTGTTGGCTGTTCAAACTGTTCTTTACAAACAAGATGATTTCTCAGCAGGGCAACTAGAGAGCCTGCTTGTTTTTACCTGTGAAATGTTCCCTGGGGTGTCTGTCTTTAACATTCTTGCTTTCTTCTTCTTCACTCATTTGTATTCCCATGAGTGCAGCTGATATCTCTCAGTCTGTTAGGTTCTACTTCACACTCTTGTCCAAACTTTCAACTGCATGTAGAATATCTTCCCCTGACAGAAGTTAGGAATCTTAGAATGAATAACCCAAAGCTGAACTCCTTTTTCCCAGATCTGCTCCTTGTACTGTGATCCCTTGTTATTAATGGCAATACCATCTTTCCAGGTAGGTCATTCATGTCCACTCATTGTTCTTTTCTCAGCTCCCATGTCCAGTCAGTTGCCAGATTCTATTTAATCTATATCCATGTAGTCTAGTTTCATTTATTTCCTCAGTCCACAAACATTTTTGAGTTTCTTTCTACTTTTATGCCATTTCTTTGAAAAATGAAACAGTGCTCACTTGAAGAAGCTCACAGCTAATAAGACAGAGAACAGAGTGGACCGTCATCACTCTACAGTATGACAATTGTTAATGATAAATATGTGTATATAGGCTGTTGAATAGGAATGGGGACATGGAAGTCTTTAAGGAGGGCATGGCATGTAAACTATGTCTGAAAAGATGAAAAAGCCTTATCTGGGAAAAATCAGAAGAAAGGCCAAAAACACAGTGTGTGTAAATGTCCAGAGGTATGAGTGAGTGAGCATGGTCTTTGCAAGACCGGTACTAGTTGAGGAGGGCTGAGATAAAAGACAGAGGCACATGTATAAAGGGCCATGTGTACCATGCTAGGAAGTTTGAATTTCATTCTGAAAGTATTCTTTTTATTATTAATTTTTTCTCTTTTGCAGGACACAATCTTTTGTCAACATCATTGCAAAAAAATCTCCTGACTGCTGTCTCGTTTACCACTCTCTTGCCTGTGTTTTTTCCTTAGGTTGCAGTTAGAAGTGGCTTCCATTCTTCCTAATTCTTCCTGATTCTTCAGTGACCTGTGTTTCTCACCAGATTGTTCTCATTTCCTGTAACCTTCACTTCTCTGCCTCTGACAAACATCCCTTGGATCAAGCCTGTGACAACTGTCTTCCCTTAAACCTGTAACTGTCTTACATGGACTCCTTAAGCCAGAGTCCATGTGCCACATATCTCGGTAGATTTTGAACACTTTTCTCTGTGTTTCGTACATGGACTTATCAACCTTTTCTCTGACATACACATGACACACATAGAGAAAAGAGATATGATTTAAAAATATTCAATCAACTTGAGGAAATATCAGCTTGAAATGTAAAAGTTTTCTGAAGATAAACTACACACAGATAGTCCATAGTTAGCCATGAGGAATTTCTTTTGGTAGGCCTTTGCCCATTCATTGTATTGAGTAATAGAAGCGTACTTTATAATCTTATCACATTTCTTTATTTTCTAGGGTCTTTTATGCATGTGGATATAAGCATGCTGCTGTAATAAGCACTGGCTTTCTTGTTGCTGCCAGCAAATGTTTCTTACAGCCCAGTGGCTTGTAACATGCTCTGGTGCCACAAATCAGTAGCAGTTCCCAAACAGAGTGACATGGCTGTATACAAACCCTAATGTGCAATGCTTGTTTTTTTCCTGTAGAAAATGAAAGACCTCACTTTTCCCTAGGGTAAAACGGGCTTAGAAAGCATTGATGCAGGGCCCATTGCCAAACATTACAATTTCCAGGGCTCTACACTTCATTTCACTGACAGGTATCGTGAACAGGGCTTTCAATAAGAGCCAGTAGTAGGATTTGAGTACTAGCTCTAACTGTTTGGGGACTGTGAGTAGTATTTCTGAGCCTCAGTTTTCTTACCTATAAAAATAGGAATTAGACTTAATTACTAATATCCTTATAGACATTATTCTTTCACCAGTATGTTGATAGCAGCACACCAATCAAGTATCTTGGTTGCTAACAACACAAACCATTCTGATTTTTTTTCATTTTCCTCCTGACTAATTTAAACAGAAAAGATGCCATGGGAAGGATATTGAATAGCTTACACAGAATAGGTAGGATGAAAACCAGGCTTGGCAGAATTAGCAACAGAGGACACACTTATGCTACTCCACAGGAACAGGGTGGTAAGAATAGCAGTTGGTGTCTCTGCCAGTAAATCTTAATGGCACTCATATCTCTGCCAGTAAAGTTGCATCTTTGTGTCACTTCCTTTACTTTCATATTTCCAGATGTGGGTGTCCGACTGGCTCAGCCTGGGTCTGTTGCTCCTCTAGCTGCTGGGGTTGGAGAGAAGGACTAATGAACCATTTGGCTTGGGGAGTAGGCAGTAGAAGAGCATGATGACTGTCATAGAGACTCGCATGGACATGCAAGCATCACCAAGACTGGTGCCATTGGGTGTGCCATGCCCAGGCCTGTCAGGATCATAATGAAGTATATTTGGCTTCACCAGCATCACCATATGTACCTGTGAAACTTCAAGCCCTGATAAATTACTTTCTTCCAGAAAATCCAGTTTTCCTAGCGTTTAGCCACTCTTTCAATTTACCTTCTATTTTACTTTATTTTTTTCTTTAATAACACTATTCCATGGAATTTGGGGGGACTTCTGATGGAAAATAAGAATTGCAGTTGTAGCTCTGACCACTTGAAGTTGTCATTCTAGTATGAGAAGAAAGGCAGAATGGAGTGAATCACTGATTCTAACTCTTCATTTATCAGTGCTTATATAGTAATTGATTGGGATCAGGAATTATTTCCAATCACAAACAACTTAGAGCAGATCTTATATATTAAGATAGGAAGGATATTTAGGAAAGATCTTTTAAAGGGAATCTTATTACCTAAGCCTTCCAGTAATACATGTTTTTCTTGTTAGACTAAGTTAAATATTCAGAAAATTACATGTAAGACTATATCATCTTAGTCTCTTGCAGAACAATATTTATCAGATTGCTAGTAACCTTAATTCTGCTTCTGCTTTTTGGGGAAACCTGCTATGGATGTTATACATTGGGACCCATAGAGTATCTGGTGCTATACCTTGTATCAGAAATTAAATCAGAGAAAAACATAGCTTCCTAGCTGGGTGCGGTGGTGCATGCCTGTAATCCCAGCAGCTTGTGAGGCTGAAGCAGGTGGATCATGAACTCAAAGCCAGCCTCAGCAAAAGCGAGGTGCTGAGCAACTCAGTGAGACCCTGTCTCTAAATAAAATACAAAAAGGGCTGAGAATGTGGCTCAGTGGCTTAGTGCCCCTGAGTTCAATCCAGGTATCCCCCTGAAAAAAAAAGGTAGCTTTCCTTTTAAAAAATGAAAGTTTCTTGCTTTTATAAGAGAACTGTGAAGTTAGCATATTTTTCCTCTTCAAACGGCTCTCAGATAGCTAAGTACCGGGTATGTTATAGCAACTATTTAGGGTCGTAAATTGCCACTTTTATTTATCTTCTCTTAGTTCTGATTATTTCTTTTATAAGCCTTCTCACTTTCATTTTGAAAAGGATGAAAGAGAGAAGGGAAGTAGGAAGAGATGGCTAGACAAAAACTGGATGCCAGATGATCACCTAAAATGCATAGGTGACCTCAGTAAAGGAATAGCTGCATCCATCACAGTAGCATGGCAGGCACTGGATATCATCATCCCAAATCCTCCTTTTCCAATGGTAGTCTCTCCCATCTCAGTGGCCTCCTGCCCTGTTGGTCTAAATATTGTTTAAGACAGTATCAACAACAATAAAGACTTTATACCTCTCTCCTCCTTGGTTTATGTGCAGTTTTATTTCCTACATAAAAAAATAGCATGTGGGGCATCAACTACTAGAGAACACAATGAGACATCGGTCAGTAATGTCATCCACCCACTGTGGATTATTGGGAATGCTGTGAGTTGCTAACTATCCAAATTATATTCAAGCATTTCATCACCTGCTTAATCAAGCTGCAAAATAAGGAGCTAGACCACTTCAACTCTAGTGATTTGATTATGTGGTGAAGAGACGGGTGCATAAACATTAATCCTGGGAAATTAATTCATGAAAATTAGCTGAAGATACCCCTAGAGGCCTGTTTGGTATCTATTTTTGCATAAAATGTTGAACTGACTACTTACTGAGGGTGTCTTGGGGGACTGGAATGATTATGCATGATTCTGTAGTTATCTGGAGAGAATCATGAAGAGGCCATGAAGTGACCTGAAAATGCATTCTAATTAAAGCTAAGTCTTGAACAGGAAAATTGCTTTGAAATGATTAAAGTTAAAATTGTTGGTAATGAAGGAAAACACTTGTCCTAGAATGAGGCCTTTGAAAGAGAGATCATTTTGAACCTTTTGTAAAGCATATGGCTTTACTTTTCAGTGGCAGAATTTTACTTTGTAACAAACTATCATGTTATCTGAACTTGGATATCCAGTGGAGGATCAGGAGAAATGTTCATGGTAAAAATCTGGCAGGAGATGTCATGGGTGAAGATCTGCCCTCAGGAGATGGAAGTCTCTGGCAGCCCTTGGAATGAGCTTAGAAGAATCTGATCAGTGCAGCCTTCCCAAGTCTTGCCACACCCTCTGCTCCCAGGGCCCTGGGCTCCTCCGGATGGCCAGAAAGCCAGATTTATTTTAATGTTTTGTTTAAACATCTGTCTTTCCCACCAGATCATGAGTTCCTAGAGAACAGGGATCATGTTTATTGTTTTCTATGTATTTCCCACATCTAGCAGGGTGCTGTCCCTTCTAGAATTAAGCCCCTAATTCTGATTACATTGATTCTCAATGTTGTGTATTTGCTGTTGCATATATTTAATGTTGTACCTAAAACCTCAAGACATAGATGTATTATAGAATCCCAATTTTCCAACTGTTGGAAATGTGATATGAGTGTCTGTCTGTAACAATGTCTGTACCATAATATTAGGTAATACTCCCAGCTGAGTGTGGGGCAGATCTGTAATCAAGCACCTTAATGCTTCTGCAGCAAAAATGATAAACAGACACACTGTGTGGAGAAATGAGGACCGCCATTCATAACAGCTCAGGTGGGGTCAGGTCTTGCTACCAGGTTACAAAATGTGTTTATGTGAGCTCTTTAGATTTTGGAGTTGCCAGTTAGGTTCTGTGGGCCTGTTACATTCCTTCAGGAAGGAGCTCCCATCTAAGGGAAATACTCATCCATGTAAGGCCCCTTGTGCTTGGTAGTTCAGGGAGGAGAAAGAGATTGCGTTTTCCTGCATGTGAACTGTTCACAGAACTGACACTGCTGCTAGGGTCCCTCAGGAGGATGGTGGTACCAGAGAGGGCAGTGGAAGTAGTTAATTCCTGGCAAAGAAAGCTTCCACATTGTGCCACCACTGTCTCTGCACTTTTCCTCATCTGCTGCTCCTTCCTCTTTGTTCTAACCTATTTTTCCATTTTTCTAATTCTCCCTTCTCTCTTCTTCATTTCTATCCATCTATCTTTAATTTTTTTTTCTTACCAAAAGTTAGATCTTAGGAGTTTGATGCTTTCTTTTCCTTCTGTACATCTCACCTCATGCACCTGAAGAACAGAAGCTTTGCTCCTATTTGCTTTTCTTTGAGTAGACAGATACAAGTCAGTCTAGGATGGAAGCATTCTTTGTACGTGTCTTTGTTAGGAGTGGTGTTTATCTGTTCAGTGCTGTGCAGATAAGCACTTCAAGAATGTGGAAATGCATGGTAGTCTAATATTTTCCCTTTGTGAACCTTGCCTGCTATTATCAAAATATGTTGATGAAAAATTGAAATCGGGATGTGTTAATCCATGTTTGAAAATAAAGTAGATAGCATTGTTTCCACTCTTCAGTCTTTTTTCAAAATATCTTTTTGATAATCCTTTTTGAACAGAACAATTGCTCATTTTTCTATGTGACATTTTTGTGTGCCTGCCCTTATTTTTAATTCTGTTTGATTTTCTTAGACCATGCATCTGTTTTTGTTGGTATCTAAAGAATACTTGCTTTTGTGCTATTAAAGGCATTACTTTACTGTTTCCTCTTTTTCTGTTGTCTCTCAGGTTGTTTTTAGTATTATTGTATTGATGTGTGATGATGAAATGAGCAAAATAATGGTGACCTGTGAGGTCCAACCAGGAAGGCAGAATATGCATTGTCAGGACATCTCCCTCCACTGTGGCACTGAATGCAGGTTAACAAAGCAGAGGTTGCCAGTGAAGTCCTGGTTTTCTCTTCAGTGACCTTGTTCTCTTAGGAAACTCCCAGCTTTGGTCTCAGCAGTGGTTCCAAGGACAATACTCTCTTTGTTGCTCCACAATCCAGAAAGACTTCATTAATGTATCCCTGGGAAGTATTCACTAGCTCACACGGAGCAAATTGGCATTGATGTTGTATTCTGGAAACTTTAGTCTGGAAAGAAAACAGGTTGCTAGAGTGATGATCAGTGGCCAAATAAACCATCTATGATGCATTTGGAACTGTGAATCACTTGTGATAAGTTATTCTTGTCCTTTATTCTTGTTCATTTGCCTTGGAGGCAAATAAAAGTCACTAGAGCCAATCTGAACCAATTTCCTGTGCCTTTATAATATGTTTAAATGCTTTATTGAGAAGATGCTGTAAACACACAAAAATATATTATTACACACACATTTACATGCATTTTTAACTTATATTTGATCTTTTAACAATTATTGATATTATATCAAAGTTCTTTGGTAGGAGCAGTTTGCTGTCAATCCATTGTGGCATACCATCCATGATTACAAAGTCCTCGTGTCACCTAATAATGTTTTCTAAAGAGATATGGATGTTTCTCTTAAGGTAGGTGAGAAAATCATGAAGATTTTTGGAAGGACATAAATGTGAAGGACTTTGGATGTCTGATTGTAAAGCTGATATTTCTTTAGGCTTTGAAATATCAGTACTTATTTTAAAACAACATTCTTTAAAGTTCATATATTTTTCCAGTTTGATTTGATTTTCAAACATAATTATAAGTAAGTTAATATTGTAAGATAAATATCATCTGACTACAACTTTGTGAAAAATTCTCCCTCTTTTTGTGCTGCTAAATAAATTCATCAAAGATATATTTTATTTGCTAATAATGTAGATAAATGTGTTTGTTTTTCCTATTTAGAAAACATTTTAATCAAGTGAACTTAGAAGTTTTGTGCTTTATCTCATTCTCACATAGATCCTCGTCTGATCCTTCAGTATTAAACATCTTCTAAGAAAAGTCTTTGTTACCAGCAATAGGCATCTTCCTTCCCTATCTTCTTTCCTGTGTTTTCTACTCTTTTCTACTTCAGCACTCTTTTGCTTTTACTTGTCCTTATTTTATCCTTGCAAACCCTGCCCTCAGAGAGGGTCTCCTGAAGCCAAGGGATGGAGGCATGTCCTGTAGACTGCAGGTCCATGGGGAGGTTGTAGAGGGAACCTCACAACATTCACCTGTGCTCCTGGCACCTGAAGGAAAAACTGGGCTCATAAAAGCTGTGCCTGGCAGATGCCAAAATAACTTCTCCGTGGAGCCAATTCAACTGGAGACAAGCAATTCAGTGTAAATTTAGTCTATGTGGTTCCCTGGCATTTTGTAGACAAAACAAACTGGTTGATTGATCTAGTACTGATGACTTTCCAACTAGTACTTTTGGTGATTTCTAGAGTAGCTACCCCTAAAGTAGGGATATGAACATCCAGGTGATGTGATAATGATACTCTGAATGCAAGAAATAATTAAAACATCTGTTTGTATCTAGAATTTAGAATTTGAGCTTTGCTAATGTTTGATTTTATGGATTGCTAATTATATGTAATTTAAAAATATAAATAATGAAAGTGAATTCTAAAAATTTTGCTGATGGGGTACACAACCAAAACAATGTGGTGGCTACTATTCTATATCACTGCTTACCAATATGCAAGGTCCCCTAGGGACAACAGAGGTACTGTAGATATCCATTAATACAGGCAGATGGAGGTGTTTCTCATTCAGTAGATCTACTAAAGGTTTCCAATGGTTCACTTGATGTTTTAGTGTTGTAGTTTAATATTTATTATAAAAGTAGATTCTTACTGTCTGAAAAATATTCTAAATCCATTTAAGGAGACACAGTTATACAAGGGACACAAATAAGTAAGGAGAAGAGAATCAACTTCCAATAAGATGTTATATTATTGGTTCATTAGTCAGCATTCTGTTACTAAAACAAATAACTGAAATGATTGGCTTATTAAAAACATGTTTATTTTGGCCCCCAGTTTTGGAGGTTTGGTAGGCCCTGTTGCTTTTGGGCCTATGGTAAGGCAGTATATCATGACAACAGTACACAACAAAACTGTGCACTATTTGACTGGGATGCAAAAGACAGGGTGGGGAAAGGGCTGACATTCTAAGATCTTCATGGGTACACCTCCAATGACCAGAAGAACTCCCACTAGACCCCTCCTTTTAAAGGTTTTACCATCACTCAATAGAGCCACAGACTGTAGAACAAACCTTTTATGCCTAGGTCTTCTTAAAAGCCAAACTATAGTAGTTGAAGTATTTAACTTATTGGAAGAGTTGTATGTGCTCAATAATCTCTCTTTAATAACAGAAATCATTTCTTTTTCCCCCCTCAAATGTTTTTATCCATATTTTGAGTGAAGATTGGGACATACTATGAATCTTAATCTAGCTTGATGTTCCTTTTTTTTGTTTCATGTGTGTATTAATTTGCAAGGGCTGTCATAGCTACATCATCATAGATGGGTTGCTTAAACAACAATCTATTTTCTGATAGTTTTGGAGCTAGAAGTCCTAGATCCAGGGATCAATAGGTCTGGTTTCTTTACAAGTCTCTCTCCTGGGTTTGCAGATAGTCTCCTTTTTGCTGCGTTCTCATGTGCTCTGTGTGCACGCATGCCTGGTGTCTCTATGTTGTGTCCTAATCTATTATAAGAATACCAGTCAAGTCAGATAGGGATAGGGTCTTATTTTAACTTAATCACTCCTTATAGGGCATATCTCCAAATGTAGTTGCATTCTCGACTGTTAAGATGTTGACATATAAATTTGGAGGACAAAGTTGGGCTCATAACAATAGACTTTCAATTACTTTTGATACATTTCTTAGGAAATGATGTGGGACCTAGCAAGGTCAAGAAGCGTCAGGTAGGGCAACTATACATCCTGATTTGACATGCCCATTTTCCACTTAGTATCCTGACCTAATTAAAATAATGCTCCTGTTGACTCTCAAAAGTATCTTATTTGGATGATAAATTATGATACAGATGCTCTGGAACCAGAGTTTATGTGTTTGAGTCTCAGTTCAAAAACCATATTGCTGTATCTAGGTTTCCTCAACAATGAAGTAGATAATTGTACCTACCCCAACAGTTATTGTGAAAATTAAATGAGTTGGTATGTGTGGTTAAACACTATGTGAATTAAAGAGGAGGAGGAGGAAGAAGATTCCATTTCCCAGGCAGAATGTTAATTTCGTATGTCAATTTGGCTGGAGGAAGAAGATTCCATTTCCCAGGCAGAATGTTAATTTCGTATGTCAATTTGGCTGGGCTGCAGTGCCCAGATATTTGGTTTAACATTATTCTGGGTGTTTCTGTGAGTGTGCTTTAGGGTGAGATTTATATTTAAATCAGTTGGCTTTGAATAATGCAGATTATCCTATGATTTGGGTGGGCCTTCTCTAATCAGTTGAATGCCTGTGTAGAGACAGGTTCACTTGCCCCTGCCCGCCACTCCATCAAGAGGGAAAGAGCCAACAGATTCCTTATACCTCATCTACAATCAACCCTTCCTGATTCATCAGAAGACTACCTTTGAACTTAAACTATAACTATTTCCCCAGTCTTCTAACAGTTGCCCCTGCTAGATTTTGGATTTGCTAAACCTCCACAATAAGGTGTGCTAATTCCCTAAAATAAATCTCCTTATATTATATTTTCTGTTTTATTTCTCTGGAGAATCCTAATGCAGCAAGTGTGGAGACCAAAGCATAACTTTATACAAAACATAGCTTTTAATTTTGAAAAAGTTCCTGTATTCCTGGATTTTTATATTCTTCTATATTCACTATGTTTTCTGCATGTCTATAAACATACCAACAAAAAATAAAGACCCATGTCCACACAATCAAGAAAATGATGAATAGGCTGTTTAGATATAGCATATACAGATATCTGTACACACACAAACACACACACACACGCAAAATATTATTTTAGAATATTTTTTAAAACCCTGAATTTTGCATTCCCATATAATGATTTTAAGCAATTTTGGTATTATTCATTGATAGCTATTTTCACCATTATTATTCATAATTGTGAAGATTAATTTTTCTCCTGATGTGAGAATAGTATCTTTAACAAATTTGAAATTAAAGAATCCTAAGATTAGTTTCAGTAAAATGAATGTTGATTAAAAAAACCAGAGTTGAATGACTGTGTCCAAAACTGAACTCCAAAACTAAAGCAAGCAAGCAAACAAATATATTGGCAAGAGTTCAGCAAAGTTAAAAAATTGGCAAAGCACCCTTGTGAAAAAGTTTAAAAACTTGGAAAAGCAAGACTTGAGGTACAATTGAGTAGCACCTATCAAATCTAAAAAAGGTTACTCTAGGTGAGATGGAGACCAGCTCTTCTCTAACTCAGGTGAGCCTAGACATAAACAAAGGTAAATAACAACAGCAGAATGGCATGACTGATCATTCAGGCTTGGGGAAGTATTTCCTGGCAATTAATGTGGGAGGCACTGTTACTTAGGATGTTCTGCAATATATTCTCCTTACCTTCTCTCATATTTAAGGACCATTGTGCTGATATTTGGGCCCCTGGTATAATACAGAATACTCTCAGCATCCTAAGATAAGCTGATTAGTGAATCTTGATTCCCCTTTGCCCTACAATATAAAATGTCATAATTTCTGTCAATTAAGATGTGGACATCTTTGGGGAGGAGGTATCATTCTGCTTACTATACCTTTTAAAAATGATTTTGACTTTTGAACCATTGTAGATGTTTATACATTCAGAAATAAAGATAAATCAAAAAAGAATAACCAAAGCAAATTCTAAAATTGAATATAAATAGAAACAAATGAACTTGTTTATGAATTGGTAACATTACTACACTTGGGAGAAAAAAAAGACTTGATTCAAATGAAGTTTGAATACAGGACCTACTAAACATCCTTAAAACAAGATATGTTTTAAGTACTGCTGTGCTTTGAAAAAAATTGAAAATGGTTTGTCTCCCAGAACTCATGGAGTTTTATACCCATTTTGAGGTACTAATAGGATACAAATTTAATCCAACTATGCAGTTTGAAGGTCAGGCCTTTGAAACGTGTTTAGAATTAGATGAAGTCATTAAGGTGGAACCCCATGACAGAACATTGTGGTTTTATTAGAAGAAAAAGACCAGACACACACTCCACTTGTGGCCTGTGCCAAACCAGAACTCTGCCAGCAGCAAAGCCATCCCCAGGTATAGACCCTTTATCTTGTACCTCCAGGACCATAAAACAAAAATAAAACTTTTTTCTTTAAAATGCACCCAATCAATAACAGAAAGTGGACTAGTACAAGAAGCAAAATAATTGCCAAGAAATCTTGATTTTTACCAATAAATGTTTTGTGGTTATAGTAGTGATAGTATAGTCACCCTGAAATTTTTTGTGTACTTTAGGAATATGTAAATGAGCAAATGTGTTAATGTGGGGAGCCAAGGTGCTCACTGTGAAAGAAGGGAAATAAAATATAGAATGGGGGAAACTGAAGGGAGAGCCTTTTGGTACTAGATTTTTGTATGTTTATTCCCTGAAATATCATGGAATATCAACACCCCAGGATCAATGAGCATGTCTAGTACCAGACCTTGGTTTATAAATAGCATTTCTTGCTAAAAGAAACCAAGGCATTTTAAGGAAATGTCTGAGTTTAGGCAAAACAGCTTTAAGGTACAAATAAGCCTTTAGCAACTAGTGGTACCAAAAAGTAAGAAAGTGCTTAAATCAGGTTGATGGTGATATGGCTAGAGAACACTGGCCAAAATGAGGGCTTTGAACATCCAACAAACAAAAGATCATAACAGGTTCTGATTTAATAAGCACATCTTTGGTATTAAAATAAAGGAGTTGGGGCTGAGAGAGAAATAGAAGCCCCCCCCCCCTTTTTAGAGAAGAGTTTGGCTAGTAGATATAAAAGAAATAATAGAGGAAAATCACTGTTTTTATAATCTACAATGTAATAAGTTAATTAAGGCAGGATTGTTAAGGGATGGTAAAGCCATTAGATGTAATGTTGTGATATACAGGATATTTGTCCTGTTTAAAAATATCCCATAGATTACTTATTAATTACAAAAGGGAAAATATGTGTTTGTAAATGGAGAAATCTGGTTACCATCATCTTAATTTAGCTATCAAACTTAACATTACAACAATGGGAAAAGCTGATATTATTGTCTCCCAGTGTGTCAGAGTGGGAAGAACACATTATCAACTGTATTTTAATCTTGCCAAAATGTTTTAACTTGCATCTATTTATGAGAGGAAAAAAAAATCAGGCAATGCTAGAGAGGAAAAAAAATCAGGCAATGCTAGATGTTGGACATTTTTTCAAGGTAACTGTCCTGGACTTCAGGTTAAAGTAAACAAAATATAATTGGAAGCAAATAATGACCACTAAATGCAATTTGTCATCCTTGATTAGATCCCGAATTTTAAAAATAAAATAGAAAAGATACTATTGAAACAATTGAAAAATTTTGAACGTGGACTATATAACAAGTAATATGGTATTAATAGTAAACATCTTAGCCTGGGGTAGTGGCATATATCTGTAATCCCATTGACTCGGGAGGCTAAAGCAGGAGGATTGCAAGTTCAAGGTCAACATTAAAAACTTAGCAACACTCTGTCCCAAAATAGAAAAAAAAAATGTGCTGAAGGTATAGCTCAGTGGTAAAGCACTTGAGGGTTCTATCCACTGTATCACCAACAATTCTGTGGTAATCTCTGTAGACAGTCAATAGGGAAAACATTTGAAAATAAATTAGTAAATGAAATGGACATATAGTATATGATTTATAGCTGGCATTCAAAAACTATGTCCTAAGTATGAATGTCTTCAAGAACCATTCATATATTCCACAGTAGTAACAATAAAAACAACAACAAATGACATGGATTTCTAGCCTTACCTCAGACCCCCTGGCAGGTGATCTCTGAGGCTATGGCCCTGATCTGTATTTTAAACAACTATGCCATCTTCTCCTGCTCATTAAGTTAATGTCTTTAGGGAGATTATGGTGTTTAAGGTTCCCTTTCTGCCTCTGGGCTCAGCCTTATTTCCTCCAGGAAGAGTTTTTTTTTCCCCTTGCCTCCTCTTCCCTCCTGGCAGATCACTGCTCATCTCTGCTGATGGGCTTCTTGACCATCTGCCATGATCTTCATACTTTCCTTAGCTTCCTGTTCCACCATGTTTGGCTTGCCGGCTTGCCCTTGGGTTTCACTCTCTCCGTGAATGCTGGTTCCCTGTAGCTCAGTGTGGTCTCCCACCGAGGCAGGCTACCAGGGACTCACACCTAACTCGCAGCTCATACAATATTAGCACAATACTTTTCACAAAATCTGAATTTTTCAAGTCTGTATGATTGTTTTTTTCAAAATGAAAATCAGATACATGAACTCTGTAAGAAATTCTGAGATTATAAACTATTTATGCTTCCTGAGTCTATAGAGACAGGTTCTTGAGGGTACTGGTTAGGGTTGCAACCTGTCCTGCCTGGTACTGGAGCCAGATTCCAGCAATTGAAAGTATGTGACTTTTGACTGATTTCTTAATCTCTCTGGACATTTTTTTCCTGACCTATAAAGTGTAAATAATAAACTACCTACAAAAAACGGTTGTTGCAAGTATGGAAGGAGTTTACATACATAAGACACCTGGGAAAATGCTATCTATGTAAGTGTTGACTATTTTATCAGCATCTTTCTATGGAATGCCAGACGTGGATCAAATTCTGCTCTCAAGATATTGATGATGACCTTTATAAAATGTTTTCTTTGTGTTTTCATGGACTCAGGTTTCCCTGGGACTTCTGCATGCTCATGCTACTCATATCCTGTGGCCTCCAGAACGCTGGCAGAAACTGGAATCCGTTCTTCCTCCAGAGCGCATACTGGTTAAGAGTGAAGAGGAATGACTTCATGGCTCCTCCAGACTGCTCACTTTGAGGAGACAATTATAGTGGGAGGGGATCACCCCAAAAGGGTAAATCTCCCTACAATATGATGTTATGCAAGAAACAATGTCCACATTAAGGTGATCTATATTCTTAAACTTTTAAAATATTAAACAGTATTAAACGACACCAGATTCTGTATTAAATTTTAGTACTCTATTGTTTATTGCCCCCCCCCCCGAAAATGCAGATCTTTAGGAATATGAAAATATTGCATCTATGTCTTAAGGAGGTAACCTTGATTTCTTGTTGTACATACTTATTCTGTTGATTGGGTTTTGATTTTGTGCCTGCTGCTGAAAGATTTTGAAAATTAATATTCAATGACAATAGTTTATCATTTACTGTTAAGACAGAACATGAAAAGACATACATATAATTATAGGAATTACATTGTAATTGATAGTGTCTACAGTGCAGTGATTGCCAGATAAACTGGCAGTGAACAGTGATGTTAAAATAAAACAATGATTTGTTCAGATCTTGTTTTGGTATTTAATTATCACTTAACCAGACATCCATTAATGAGGAACATATTGTCTTTTATGCAAGTAAGGAATTAAATAATGGAGAACCAATTCTATCAATACTTTAAAACAATCAAGCCTTTTCCATTGGCCCTTTTAAATTCAAAACTTCTGCATGATCTCATGCCTGATCAAAATGATGAAGAAACTCATTTATCAGCATTAGGTCACTTTTTAATGAAATGTTCTCAGTGAAATAAAAAAAATCACTCTAGATCAGCTGAGTTTGATTTTTCCCCAAATGATTTCTCAGTGTCCTGAAATCACCACTTGAAAAAGGGAGTAGTAGTAGAATAATAGATTCTGTAATTTGTACAAATAAGGAGACAAATTCCCCACAAAGTCTGTAGGATTTATGAAGTCTTTTTCCCCTTTTCCTTCTTGTTGGCTGGAGGTTTGTGCTGATTAAAACAGAGTCTCTGGATCAATTCCCTCTGTTCATCTGGACTCGTTTTCTTCGGTGTTATCAGCAGACAAGATCCCAAATAATGACTAGCCATCTTGCAAATGTGGATACTAATGTCTCATTAGCAGGCAGAAAAGAAAGAGCAATAGAAATACATGTGTTCACAGACACACACACACACACACACACAAACACACACATAGTAAGAACATATGTTTCTGCTAATAATTTATTAGCATCAGGGTAGCTCAATCCAATAAACATCTTCTGGCCCTTATATACTAAAGTGGTCAAAATTGGTTTTATTGTTTTGTGTTTTGGTTTCTTTGTACCAGGGATGGAACCCAGGGGCACTTAACCACTGAGCCAAATCCCCAGGCCCTTTTTTTATATTTTATTTAGAGACAGGATCTCGATGAGTTACTTAGGGTCTTGCTAAATTGCTGAGCCTGACTTTCAACTCTCAATCTTCCTGCCTCAGCCTCCTGAGCTGCTAGAATTAGACACATGTGCCACAGTATCTGGCTAGAATTGTTGTTTTTAAAAGCAGATCTGCTTAAAAATCTTCCAATGAATGTCCATTGCCCTTCTCAATTCTTCAATTCCATTTCCTTTGTTCCCCAGCTTGAACATCAGGGTCTGACCTTTAACTGCAGTTTATTGAATACTCACAGTTATTTCATGTTTTATAATCTCCCTCCTTGGTGAAGTGTATTCCCCGAGATTATATGTAAAATATTAAGTGCATAGGGGTTTTGACTTTTTAGTCACTAGTGCACAATAAGTCTGAGGGTTGTGGATCAGAGGGTACCAAAAGAATGTAGAATAAGGAGTAAATGGAGAGGTGCATGGAAGACCTGCTATTTACCACTGGTATGGAAGAATTCAATATTTTAACAGTTTAGCCAACTGGCCACCAACCTTGCTACCCTTATTGACTACCTGTGTCATTCTCACTCAAACTATTAATTCAAGGTTATAAATCTTCAGAGAGGAGATAAGTGCCCTTTCTATTCCATTTTGTATTCTCCAGTCATCTAACACATCACCAGCAGAATTAACACCTAATTCTTGCTGAACAACTTGGCTCAAGAGTTACTTCCTCAGAAATGCAACTTCAGCCAAAGTTAATCACTGCACTACCTGTTATGCACATTCATGAGGGCATGAATCTCACTGGCACACTAAGAGTTCATGTGTGTATTTTCTCCCTTGCTGGGTTGTGAACAAGCTAGTCTAGTCCTAGTCCAGAGCAAGGTTAATCTTGCTCAATTTAATACTGTAATTTTACAAAATTGATTAAAAATATCTGTCCAATCAATGTGTGAATGTTAGGTGCTGTGTTAAGAATGGAAAATTAAGATGCATAAAACAAATTTTCTCAGTTTTCTGATGGGAGGTGGAAGTAATAAAGAGGCAAACAGGTCTCACATGGTCTAGCAGTAGGAATGGAGTGTGGAACAGGTACTGTGGAGGCAGAGAGGATGGCCAGTGGGATTGTACATAGAGGAATCTGAGGAGGGAGCAGAGGGGAGGGCTTCACAGGACAGATGCTTGAATTGAGGTTTCTAGGCTGAATGGAGTCATCCTTCTGTGAAATATAAATGTAATCAGTATAAAATTATTTTGGTCACCTAAATTGTTTCCAGTAATTGCCATTTAAATACTGGGGAGTGTATATGTATACTGACTTTTATATATTACATTTGCAGAATATAAAATAGTGATTGTGCCTTAGGAGGACTTAGAGCTGCCATTTTGCAATTTCTTTTTCACTTTTTGTAAGTCATAACAAAGAATTTTACCAAATATTTTATTAAAATATATTGTATATGGAAATACTTTTAAACTTAGATGAATGTTAAACTACCAATTTTTATGCTCAATTTTGCCTGGAATATATAGTTTCTGAATCCAAATTATCATCAAAAATAATTTAAAGAAAAATTTTAAATTATACTTTAGATTCAGAACTTCACTAACATACTTTTTTGCAGAGAGAGAGGAGATGACCTTTCAAAATAGAACTTGAAAAATATTTCAATTATCATTAATTAAAGTACACCCTTCAGTCTCCCAATTTTTTTATTAATAATGTGCTGTAGTCACAAACAGAAACTTAAAAGTATTTATCTTCAATCACATTGACCCGAAGTATAAAAATATTTACATTTTTCTCTCTACTTTCCTAGTCTACAACCATGTATACATATACAGTGTTTCTGTCATTGACATTGTTCAGGTCTCTACTCAAAATTTTCTCATCATGGGCTTCCCTGGTCATTTTTATAAAGTAACCATCACTGCAGTTTTGGAAGTTGGGAAGTCCAAGATCATAGGGCCAGCTGAGTTATATCTAGTGAGAGCCCTCTTCTTATACAGACTGACATCCTCTCAGGGTAGCCTCACATAGTGGAAAACAAGCTCTATGAAGCCTCTTTAAAAGGGTGTACTAATCCAATTCATTTGGCTCTAATCATCTGCCAAAGCCCCCAATCTTAGTATGAGACTCAAGATGGTACTCTTCTAGTACCATCTCCTTGAGGTTAGAATTTACACATGGATTTTTTTTTTTTTTTTGAGGGGATAACCATTCAGATCACAGCATATTCCTAATTAGTACTAAGATAGACAATATTATGTAACAACCATTGCCTTTTGCGTTATGTTTGCCACTTAAAAATTGTACATGTATTTTAAACTCTACAATACAGAGTTATTGTTTCTGAAGTCAGTATTTTAAAAGTTTGCTCACATATTTACTGTTCATTTCTCCTTCATTTCGATGTCTCCATCTGGGATTAATTTCCTTCTGTGTGAGGAACTCCCTGAAGTATTTTCTTTGATGAGTTTCAGCTAATGATTCATTCTCTTCATTTTTGGTTGTTTGAAAAGTATGCAGATTTATTTATAAATGGTATTTTCACTGAGATTAGCATTCTAGTTTAGCAGCTATTACTTTGAAGACAGCACGGCAGTGTCTTCTGGCTTTCTTTGTTTCTTTGAGAATCAGTCATCCTATCTCTTCACTGGTGATTTTAAGACTTCTTTTCTCTGTTTTTAAGATTTTCTTTTGCCTTTGGTCTATAGTTTGAGTATGTTGCCTAAGTGTAGTTTTCTTTGTCTCCTAATTGGTGTTTGTTGAGTCTCTTGGGTATATAAGTTGATGTTTCATACTAAGTTTGGGAATTTTTCAACCATCATTTCCTTCAATAGTTATCCTTAAAATTATTTTTTCCTGTGGGATCACTGTTATGTATTTATTAACTTCTTCATATATTCCACATATTACTTATGATATGTTATCTTTAAAATTTTTTTATTGTACTTCAGGTTGTATAATTAAAATTGTTCTGTTTAAAGTTCATTGACCATTTCTTCTGCCATCTCTTATCTCCTATTAGCCTACCCACTGAATTTAGCATTTCAGACATTATAATTTCAGTTCTTTTCCTTTTTTATAGTTTCTATGTGTCTTTTCAGATTCACCCTTTGTTCATTTATAATAACCAGGTTTCCTTTAAATTTTTGGCCATAAAAATAATAGTTGCCTTTAAAAACTTCTCTGCTAATACCAATATCTGAGTTAGCTCAGGATCAGTTTATGTTGATTTATTTCTCCTTATTATGGTCATACTTTTCTATGTCTGTTATTTGACATGTCTAGAGATTTTTCAAATTATATATACTAGAAAATTGGAATGATATATTGTAAAGGCCCTTTATTCTGCTGTTTTTATCTGTCAGGCTGGTAAATTAATAAAAAAAAATCACCTTGAATTAGTGGAAGTTTGGTTTTTTGGGAAAGATCTGCCTTGGATTTGCCCTTCGACCTGGAATATCATTGTTGTCTTAAGTATAATATATATCTAGAATTTAAGTGGAAAGACCACAGTATATATCAAGCCCCTGTAACTTGGCAGAATTCCAAGTCCAAAATCTCTCACCCCAATGGTGACCAGCAACTTAAATCATTATTTGACTTTCATATCTCCCCTAGCTATGGCTTCCAAGTGGGCTCCTTGAACTCTCTCTTGCCCATGTGCTATCCAGGTATCAGTCAAGGATTTTAGGAGAAATTGCGCACAGATTTGAGGGGTTATCCTTCTGAGAATCCTTTTCCTGGGAGTTCCCTCTCAATCTCTAGTTACCATATCCTACTGCTGATACTTCAAACAAATAAGACCATGCCTTTCTGTTTAATGTTAGCCATCCGTGTCATCTGAACCAGAGCATACCCTCAGAGGTAAAAGCTGCATCAATGTAGACTTCATCCAATTTTGTTTGCTTCTTTCAAAGATTGACCATTGCAGTTTCTGCCTATTTTGATCTCTCTATAAGGATTTCAAATAATTTAAAAATATGTTGCCTATAGTTTATAATTGTTGCCTACAGAAGAGCTGATCATATACAAGTGGTTATAGCATTTCTGGGAAAGTACTGAACTCTAGATGTGATTTCCTTTTAACTTGTTCTGCTTCCAGTTCTCATATCTTTGACTAAATGTCTTTCATCAGTGGAAAATTTCAGCCATTATCTCCTCAAACTTTGCTTCTATTATTTTATCTTTCCTACTTTCTTATTTTTTAATTGTATAAATAACATGTCCCACATGTCTTCTTTGCATTTTTTTTTCTCTGTTTTTTAATTCTTTTTTTCCCTATGTTTCAGTGTGGATATTTTTTTCTGATGTATTTTCCAGTTCATTAATTCTCTATTCAGGTACGTCTAAGTAAATATTAAATCATCCATTGAGTCCCTAATTTCACTTATTCTATTTTTCAGTCTTAGAATTTCACTTGATTCTGTTCAACTATTTACATGATCACACCTGTATTTGGAATTCTATTATGTCTGTTTTCCGTACTTCTTTTTCCTCCAAAAAATTGGTGAGTTGTTAAACTTTTATATACTCACATATTTTTAATTCAGTTTAAGAGAATCACATTTTTAAAAAATTGGGGTAATTTGAGGCTCTTTAGAGACAAAAATATGTATTAATTTGTACCATATTGGATTTCTTCTATTTGGGGGGCACCTTTCCAGGATGTAAGTAGGGGGGTTTCAACCTGTCACTTTTACCAGGGGCCTTCCTTATTTTTTTGCAACTTCCAAATTTCTTAGCTTCTAAGCCTCTCAGCTGCTATATTCCTATTGGCAAACACCTTAAAAGGGCCAAATATCATATACACATCCTGGTCTCTTTGTTTATCTTATAACCAGAATTTTTGATTTGCAAGTCATTGATAGTGCTCACTCAAAGAAATTGCCCATATTTGTAACTATAGTTGGCAGGAAAATTGGTCATAATGAGGTTTTCCAATATTATAAGATCTACAATCTTGAATGATTTTTATGGGTATAATGCAATAACTGCATTGGAATGACATTAAAGCATCTCTTTCTAGAATTCTTCAACATATTTTAGAATCTTTAATAATATATTATTGAAAATATAGGAACAATATAAATTTAAATGTAATGTGTGTGCATGTGTGTGTATTAGATATCTCCTCAGATAATCAAAAGAATAATATTTGGCAGATACACATTTTAAGTTTGTTTGGTTTCATTTGAAATCAAATCAAATGGTCATTGTCCAATTCACATATGAATGCTTTTTGTATGGCAGACATTTAATTTATGGATTGTTTATACTTAAAACCATCGAGGGAATATTAAGACAGATAAAGGGAGGTTGAAACTGAATGTAATTTTTAAATTTATGTAGTAAACAGCAATTCATACATGATATTCCAACTTACCAGTTCCTACTAAATATAGAGTGGACATAATGGGAAGACAGAATTCAGAAAATGGAGTAATCGTTTATCAATGGATCATCTTCATTTATTATGTTCTTTATTCCAGTTTATTGGCTCTTTTCTAATAATAAAGGGAGACATGGGACGTAAAACATAAAATTCATGTTAGAAATTCAATCCCCAAATCCATAGTTTAAAAATGATTGGAGGTGAGATATTTGGGAGGTTATTAATTCATTCATAGATTAATATATTAATTTGCCATAGATTAGTGGTTATAGTGGGAATGCCTTTGTCTTAAAGTGAACTCTTACTGACAAATTTGCTCTGTCTCACTGTGACATGCTCTCTGAACTATTATAAGGCAGCAAGAAGGTCCTCACTTGATGCCAGTACTATGTCCTTGAACCACCCCCCCAACCCTCAGAACATGAGCTAAATAAAACTCTATTCTTTATATTATAGTCTCAGGTGCTCAGTTATGGCAATAGAAAATGGACTTAGATATCATTTACCAAAATATTTTAGAAATAGAGAGTTTTCTGTTGTCCTTTTTCTTCTTTCTTTCTTTTTTTGTAGAGGGGAATGGTAAACTTGGTTCTCTTATATTGTATTCTAAGGAAACATATAAGTATTAAATGATAATTCATATATTTTGAATACCCATTAACAGCTATCAAAAGGCATTTTAAAATTTATATTTTATTTAAAATGGCAAAAACGTAGGTTTTATACATTGAACATTCAATTTCTTACAAATTAAGTAAGTGGATCTAACATAAATTGAGAGAAATCACAGGGAATCTATTAATGGAGAGGGAATGCATTCTGGAATCTATTGATTTTTAGGAAAACAATGTGGGGCATAATGGCAGTTGGCTAGCTTTCTTGGCACATTCACTTCAGCATCTTCCCAGAAATCCTTGCAAATGCAGTTTATCTCAGGACTCAGGTTCACAGGAACTTTAGAGCTGAGCTGCTTTTTTCTTCCTGTTTGCATCACACAATGAACCATTGTGCTTGCATCATCTTGCCTCATCCACTCTCCTTTTTCCCTTCTTCATTGTTATTCACCTAGTCAGATTCTATTTCTTTTCAGAGATTGCCAAGTTATCAACTCTATTCTCACCATGTTAAGAAGGATCTAAGCCAATTTATAGTCTTTTTCTTTTTTAACCCTAAATTTCTATAGTCTATATCCCAAAGAAGAAATGAGTCTTAAAAAAAAAAAAGTTTTATAAAGCCAAAATACTTCGATGAAGTTCATATCAGAGTCTACTCTAATATAGATATTGTAGCCTAAGATATGTATCATTGTATGTGGTCTTTTCCGAGAATTTATTTATTTTTCTGAGAATATTATTTCCACCAAATCTACTGAACAATTGTTAACAGAGGTGTTCTACCAGAAAAGTTAAAGAAACTTTTTAGGGACTTCCTAAAGGCTCCGGTTTAATAAGTTAGTCTACTTTGAAGGAATGTGGCACCAATATTTTAAAGTAACTGTCAGAACTAATAAAGCATGTAAACTCACTTAGGTGATATCATGACAGAATACATTTATTTTTATTTTAAAATAGTCGAACTTCAGCTGATAAGCAATGTTTGCTTGCTTATCTTCACACACTCATCATCAAGTTACATAAGGTGATGCTTTGGAAATTTCCGTTTGAATTTCAAGCCTAAACCATGGATAGATTGTGTCATGGCCATGTTCTCCTGTAAGTCACCAGTACTGTGTCAGTCTGGGGTTTCTTTGATAACCCTCTGGCTGTTTAGTTTCTAATCAAATGACATTTAAACATTTCTAATCTAATTGAATTTTACATTTTAGGGGATTCCTTTGCACTATCATCTCAATATTCAGTATCCCTTTACTAACGATAAATTAAACAAATGACCAATGGATTTTACTTTTCCCTTTAAAAAGGTCTTCATAGCTGTTGTTTGAGCACCAATAAATACCATCTTCATGTAATTTGTTACTGAATAATACTGTGATTCTGTACACTAATCCTGTATTTTGGCATTCAAAGATCTAAACCCTTCATGAGCTGCAATCACTTGATTAACATACTTCTGATGAGGTTATAATTAAAGAAATGGATTTCCCTTAGCTCTCACTTAGTCTCTAAATTTAAGTGTCTCCCTCTTGCAAGTGCAGAGAGAGGTGTTTTACATCTTCCCCATTTGCCTGCTGCAGCCACCTATACTTTAAATCAAATTTGGAGACCTTCAGAGCTGAACCTAATTTTTATCATGAAGTTAGGTAGATAATGAGTATACATTAATTTTTATTGAATTTAATTTTCATATGATTTTAAAAGTAAGGTAATTAAATTTTCTAAATGAGATTAAATTACTGGAATTATGTGATGTCCTGACATATGTCTAATGGATGACATAATTTAAATATTTTGAACTTTTTTTTACCTGAATTTTTTGGTTCCTCATTACTTCTAATTTCTCTCTGAGAGTAACCTATTAAAGTATTCTGAAGTGTTGCTTTTTCTCATGTGGATTCATCTTATGGTCATTCAATCAGACCAAATTCTTCCCATAATTATCTCCATAGTAGAGTACAATGAGGAGAGTTGGGCCCCTAATCCCTGCATGTTCTCCAGGATACCGTGGTGCTATCTATGTAGTGGTAACTTCCAAGAATCAACTCTGGTCTATAAATTATGATGGTGATCATATCAACAATGCCCCAAACAACTATTTATTGCATATTTTCCATGTGTTAGACATTGTGCTAAGTGATTTACACATATTATATTTAATCTTCCAAAAAGTGCTTAAAAGATAGATTGCTATCCTGCTACACAGTTGAGACTACTGAGATTCTAAGAAGCTAAGTGATTTGCCCAGTGTCATGTGGCTTAGTGAGTCTTAGGACCGGGTAGGAACCCAGTGTCTGTCTACTTCTACATGGTCACTGTCTTCCTTTATTTCAGTGATGTTCCCTCCATCTTGAATCACTGTCACAATCTCCTGAGGATCATTTTCTTAAAGTACATATAGTCTAGGGTAGGAGCAAGAAATTATTCTCTCCCAAGTTTTTTTTTTTTTTTTTTTTGGAATGGTTTTCTTTATTTCATTCTTGTGAATACATATTGTAACATGAAGGGAAAATCTTCATGTATGATATTATAGTTTTTTTAGGGGAATCATTTTCCATTCTAGATCTTCCAAATCAATCTGATTGCTTTATTCCCTACCTTATAGAAGGCAGGCATGTGGGGTCTTTGTTGTTGTATTTTGTTTTTTTCTGTTTGTTTGTTTGGTACAGGGGATTAAACTGAGGGGCACTGAACCACTGAAGCATATCCCTAGCCTTTTATTTAACATATATATTTTTTTAGTTGTTGATACATCTTTATTTTATTTATTTATATGTGGTGCTGAGAATCTAACCCAGTGCCTCACACATGCCAGACAAGTGCGCTACCACTGAGCTATAGCCCCAGTCCCAGCCCACTTTCTAGCCCTTTTGAGACATGGTCTCACCAAGTTGCTGAGGCTGGCCTTGAACTTGAGATCCTCCTGCCTAAAGCTCCTGAGCTGCTTGGATTACAGTTGTTCACCACCATGCCCAGTAAAAAGCATGTTTTACTAAACTCCAGTCTTAGTTGGGTACATTCCCACACACTGTAAAATCCATGGGCCGTATAATTTTTTAAAATGAAAATTGTTAGATGTTGAGAAAATGAGTGACTGTAATAACTAGGTTCAAATCTTTCTGCAAGTCTAGACATTTTCTATTCTTTGGTTTCAAAAAATTGAAGGATGACCTAATTGATCTGTCAGTTGTTTTAATGTTAGGTCATAATGTGGCATTTTTACCTAGAACTTGGATGTTCAAAGAAGTGAACTCTTTCCTATAAAAAAATTCTAATTTCATCTACCTCTTTATGTGAGAAGAGTTTCTTAATCTTTATACAAGTGAAAATGAAAAATAGAAATAGAATTGATGGTGAAATTTATCTCATTCTGCCAGCAAATATTATCTGTCCATAGATAGATGAAAATAAAATCTTGTATAGATCATTAAAAGATACACTTTTAATAAAATTTAACTTTTAAAATGTATTTATGAACATCTATAAAATATTGTTTGGTTGAATTTTTTATAGTAAATGTGTTAATTACTTCAGAAACATTGTTACTATCTAGAGTCTATGGCTATGGGAAATACACACACACACACACACACACATTTATATGTAAAAGTAACTTTTTTGATGACAAGAAAAATTTCATGGATGCTTCAGAGTCTAGCTGCTTATATACTCATATAGAAGAAAAGTCAATTCAAGTTCATTCCAAAAACTCAGTGAAGAAGAGATAATGAGCAAATCAGTTAGCATTTTGGCAGACCTTCGTTTTTATCATTGTAGCCCCATAGCTGCATGTCAGAATCACCTGGGTCAACCAGGTCAATCACCATCTCTTTCACCTGCACATTACCAAAAAGCCACCTAATGATTATAAGATTAGCATGTTCTGCTATTTGTAACCTAATCCTTATGTGGTTTGAGAGCAAGGATATGTCTCAACCTGCAAAGCCCTAAATGATTCTGGTCATTGGCAATCATATTTATATGGAAAAACAAATGAAAAATAATCCCATTTGAAAATTTCACATCATACAAGTTGTTTTCAAAAAAACAACATCAGTCCTGTTATAATCACATCAAAAGCACATTACAGCCATTGTGCCAGTAAGAAAACAAAAGCCTCTGCCAAAAGGCTAGGCTTAATAATAGTTTATTTGAAACTAAAAGCAAAGTATTTGAGGACAAAGTCAAGCTTTGCTGAAATTAGCTGCTCTGTACCAGAAACAGCAATTACTCAAAAGTATTATTACTTTTATTATTAAAGATTGTGTCTGAATCACTACACATTCCCTTAGGAAGATTAAAAATCAAGCAGTCTCTTGAAAATAAAATACAGAAAATAGTATTTAATTCTAGGCCCCAGAAAAAGTTATTTTTAGAAATAATACACTTAGTGTTTATGGTTAAACTCACTTTGTCATTTAGTCATACCATCATGTCAGTGAAGTTTTGTGCCAAGTAGAATCAGACAAGAAAGACTATTCAAGACCAATATAGTATTAGTCAAGAATTAATAGAGGAGAGAGATTGAACTCAACTCTGCTAAAATAAGAGGTGAGAGAAACCTTAAGTGCTAAGGTAAAATAATATAAAACTATTGGAAGATGTTAATAGGGGGGTTGGCCAATGTGATCAATCCATCTGTCTTTGCTAACTGGTGTTTATGAAAATTAGACTGGCTCTGTTCACAAAGCCCAGGACTTTGGAGCCTTATCTCTCCCTTCTCTTTCAAAGAAATGGGTGCCAGACCCTTGAGAAAGACATTTCTGGTTTGTAAAACTGGCAGAAGACTATGAAAAGATTCATAGCTCAAAGAAGCAGAGAAAGAATTTATAATTGTAAGTCTTCTAAACTGTAAGGAAAAAGATCAGTGCCTTCCCTTATAATCAAGAAGAAACATTCTAAAATTAGTCAAGATAAAGGGAACTTTAAGGCTGCAAGTCATAACAAAGATGATTTTGCCTGTCAGAGAAAAGTCCAATAAAAAATGGCTACTTTTTCTTAGAAAATTTAAAAAGAGTTGAAATTGTGTTGAGGATATAGCATATATTAATATATGCTGCATTGAGTGTATGTGTCTTTCCTTATGTGCTCTGGAGAATAGCAGTACCCTTTGGCTGATGTTGTAGAAGATTTTAATTGAACATAAATGATAGTTTGAAAGTCTGTGAGTTGTTAAGGGCAAGACAATCAGGTGATTTGTGCCTGATTTCAGTAGAATCTTGGGGCTAACTCTTGGTCATAAGGCTGTGGTGTGTCTATGTGACCAGCTCACTAAAAGAGATTCCTGTGAACAATTTTTGAGCTTCCTGGTGCAAAAGTGTTTCATGTGGTTTCACACAGATGGCAGTGCCAGATCTAAAGATTAAGTACACCCTAGTGAATGAGGGTTGGGACCCTAAGAAGGAGCCGTACATCTCCAGACTCCTTTCAATGCACATCCTTTACTGAAAATTCTGCATCTGATAAAGCTATCTGTAATTATACATTGCTTGAATCTTTGAAGTCCTTTCAGAAAGAAAACACTGTGGCTGATTACCACATAATTAACACATATAATATATATTTTCACATTCTGATTCATTAATAAAAACTGGCTCAAATATATTATTTATTTTAATCACTAGAATTTATCTTGGAAAAAAAAAAACTTTGGTCACTTTTCAACTTTGAGCTACCTGTTTTTGGATTGATTTCTGCACATAGGCTCAAAAAATCATATATCAAACTCTAAAAATTTAAGGGAGGATTTGATAAACTAGAGGCCTCCAGGTCAATGTTAAAAAGAATTTTCCATATTTAAAAATTGAGAGATTTTATAGATACAATTCAGATTAGCTCCTTCATTTGAAAAATTAGAATACCTGGCCAATTGAATATTGCCACCTGGTAGCTATCAGCTGAATATTGGCTTCCTCTTTGGACTAGGCATGGCATTTTCTTTCTACTACAGTCCCACCCAGCCTACTTCTCACATCTATGCTGCTGGTCTGGCTTAGAACCATAAAGCAACTGAAATAATGCCATTGCAAGAGTAATTGAAAGAGGAAATTTTAGACTAAAGAAGAGAAGCCACAGGACTGACATGATCATTTTCTACCAAAAATTCAAAGATTTTTCACATAGACGATGCAATGAAAATGTTATCGCTTCAGCAGTAATTCTGATATCATAAGTCTCTAGAGCATGTTCTCTCATCTAAACCTCACATCTTCCATCTATAGGAGGATGTAATTTTGAAACCATTTTACAGATCAGAAAATTGAAAGAGTTAAGGAACTTTGCCTATGGTTACAAAACCAGGAAAGGTACAGAGTCAAGGATTGAACACAAACTGTTTTACTTCAAGGCAAACCAAGCGATACAAACTCAAATGCTTCAGTGACCAGAAATATAATACAAGTTCATGGAGGAACAGAAAGTGATGATAGAGGGTGATGGGATCTGTGGAACATTGAAGAAGAACTACATCAATTAAAGTTTAACTCTAAAGTGGTCCACAGACACGGACAATTAGACTTGAACTTCTATTCTCTACCATATGTTCCTAGCGTGAATTGATGGACAGCAGAACTGTCTAGAAGTAAATTTCCTGTTACCGTAGATACTTAATCCACATAGGGCTGGTATAGTTAGGATGCAAGCTCAAGATGAATTGGGTGACTTTTAAATCTTTCCTGACTCTTAAATCCTATAAGTTTTTTAAAGGTATATTTCATATATTTATAAAATATTAGGATGGCCAAAGTAAATTATGGGTTCCATTTAGGGTCCAAAGGAATTGTGTTATATGCTATTGAATACAGAGGTAAAAGAAGTTACGCTCACATTTCATGCTTCCTAGGTACGGGAATCTATCAATTTGGCCAAGGAGGCTGGTGCTGAATAATTGTTTCAATGAAGTTATACCATCTACTCTAACAGATAAATCCTCAAATAATAATTTCCAAACACAGTAGAAATTTCTTTCTCTTTCAACTTAATTCCAAAATGGGAGTCCTTGGATGGTGGTAGCCTTTCTTTGGCAGTGTTTAAAAGATGCAGACTCCTTCCTTCTTGTGGATTCTCATATTTATATTTCCTGATGACCATCTCCTCTCCAACAAGTAGGTAGTGAGAACAACACAAAGAATACTGCACGTAAGAAGGTTTTATGTGCTCTCCCTGGAAATGGTGCTCAATATTCTTACTCACATTCCTTTGGCCAGAACTCAGTTACACATCAAAGAACAAGACATGGATGGCATTGAATTAAAAGGATTCTGCACAGCAAAGGAGTGTGAAGAGAGCCTATAGAATGGGAGAAACTTTGCCACCTATTCCTTCAACAGGGGATTAATATCCAGAATATATAAAGAACTCAAAAACCCAACCCAACCAAACCAAAACACCAAATAACCCAATCAAAAATTGATTTATCAAAATATCTTTAAATGTCCAACACATAAATGAAAAAAAGTTCAATATCCTTAGCATTTAGGGAAATACAAATCAAAACTACACTGACTCACTCACTCCAGTTAAAATGGCAGTCATCAAGAATACAAATACTATGGCTTGGGAGGCTGAGTCAGGAGGATCACAAGCTCAAGGCCAGCCTTGGCAACTTAGTAAGTCCCTAAGCAACTTAGTGAGACCCTGTCTCAAAATAAAAATGTTAAAAAGGGCTAGAGATGTGGTTTAGTGGCAAAGCACCCTGGGATCAAAGTACCAAAAACAAAAAAGAAAGAAAAATACCAATAAATGATGGTGAGGATATGGGGAGGAAGGAACCATTGTGCACCGTTGGTGGGATTGTAAATTAGTACAACCACTATGGAAATCATTATGGAGATTCCTGAAAGGGCAAGTAGGAATGGAACTCACCATATGACCCAGCTATACTACTCCTTGGTATTTATCCAAAAGAATTAAAATCAGCATACTGATTAAACACATGCACAACCATGTTTATACCAGCACAATTAACAATAGCCAAGTTAAGAAACCAGCCTAAATGCCTGTTAACAATGGATAAAGAAAACATGGTATATATACATAACAGAGTTTTATGCAGCCATAAAGAACAAAATTATGTCATTTCCTGATAAATTAATGGAACTAGAGAACATCAGGTAAGTGAAATAAGTCAGACTCTGAAAGTCAAGGGTCATAAGTTTTCTTTATATGTGGGAGTGGGTAGAAGTGATTTCATGAAAATAGAAGGGAGACCAGTATATAAGAGGATGGGGATCTGTGGGAGGGAGGGAAGAGAGGAGGAAAAGGCAAGTACTGGGCAATGTAATGACCAAATCATGTTATGTGCATGTGTGACTATATCACTACCAATCCCACTTT
The DNA here is from genome assembly GCF_001458135.2 of Marmota marmota marmota. Classification (NCBI taxonomy): domain Eukaryota; kingdom Metazoa; phylum Chordata; class Mammalia; order Rodentia; family Sciuridae; genus Marmota; species Marmota marmota. Next base: position 3,535,961 of record NW_025999905.1, on the reverse strand, counting down.
ATTTTAAGTATAATGCCCAATCTAAAGAGAATCAGGTGCCATCATGCTTGCCAATAATCCCTGCTACTGAGGAGGCTGAGATAGGAGATCACAAAGGCAGCCTCTGCAACTTAGGGAGACCCGGTCTCAAAAAAGGGCTGAGGATGTAGCTCAGTGAAAGAGCTGGGTCCAATCTCCTGTACCCAGGAGAGAGAGAGAAAGAGGGAGTTTTTGCACTCTAGTCATGCTGTGTGCCTAGGAGGAAGCAGAAATTCAGTTTTGTCTCAGCAGTGCTCAGGATTATTTTAGGTTAAGCATAGACTCTTAACCTATTAAAATCTGCACACTCAAAATATATTACTTTTGAAAAAATGAAATATAATTGCCAACATAGATCTCATCATTCAAAATTGAAGATGATCCAATCATCATGTGTGAGTGTACGTCTTTTCTGAGGTATGGTGCCTAAGACCTTGACCTGTAAAGTCAAGGTTGCCAGGACTCAAACCCCAGGTCAACCACTTGCGAATGATGCCACTCTGGACAAACTGCAGGACCTCTTTCAAACTATTGTGAGTGAGGTCATTATTATGTCACCTATAACATGATTATAGAAACAATGGCTGATATTAAACAATTGTTATGTGTCAGATACTTATTTTAACTATTTAATCCCAACAACACAATGAGGAGTTTCTGACATTGTTCCCCTTCTACAGATGAAAAAACCAAGAGACAGAAAAGTTAAGTGACCCTGAGGAATAGATAGCTAAGGAGTAGTGGACCAGGCTTTTAACCTAGACTTGTGAATTTCACTCTCTGAGAACCTATCCTCTTCACCACTTGGTTATTCTATTTCCAGTGTAGTCCATACTTGACAGGGTAGTAGTAGTGATGATAAAATTAAAAATGAAGAAAATATGAATGGATGAAGGAATCCTCATGAATCTTATAATGTGAGCAAGTAGGACTAAAAAAATAAAAATATGTAAGTCCTGTCACTTCCTCTGATGACTCCTAATTCATACAAATAGAGAAGTATACAAGTGCTCAAATGTTTTCCAACTTGTACAAAATTGTTTTGCTGTTATAAGGGAGCCATGAAAAAGTTTGGTTAGAATTCCTGTTTCTCTTTTATCCTAGTCCTTTTCCAAGGTACATGGTGACATTTTTAATAGTCCTTAACAGATATCTCAAATGCACTAAGATTAACTTGTATATTCAAGAAATCACTTAGCAGCTTTACAATTTGTTATGGAAACACCCAGGCAGAGCAGAGCTGACAGACAATGCTGCAGTAGCAGTGGTGATTATAAATGATTCGTCTACAAAATGTGACTCTGCAACCTTGAAATGGTGCCACCGGGGTATATTATGCATATGGCACTGATGCCCACGTGAAGATTTGTAATTACCAAGCACATGTTACAGGATATAATTTCTTGTTATGGGAGAAATCAAAATTTTTGTGTCTCTTAGCTCGAGCACGGCTCACATCACTTTAATGTGTGACAAAGGTACCATATACTCAATTTTACATGTTACCTCTGAATGTCAAACAATGCCCTGGATATGTCCAGTAGAATCTGTGTGCAAACCCCAAACAGGAGGCGTATCACTCAGGACAAATGTTTCTAGGTTTCATTCCCAGGGAAAAGGCTGTTATATTTCCTTGGGGAATGAACTAAACTTTTTAGTTGCAAGAAGCAAAGCTAAAAATAAAAATGCTCCTGGAGAATGAATCAGGGAGAGGCAGCACTTAAGGACTTTGGATACTTTTAAAGACAAGTCACTGTTTCAAAAGAGAATGAGATTTCCTTATCCTTGATAGTCAGAGGGCAAATGGAAAAGAGAACGAGAAATCTTCATAATCTGTGGTTCTAGAACCCACACGTGCAGGGAATCATGCCATGGTGTCCTGAAACCAATTGCCTATGTGATTTCATTCCATGGGCCCTGCCTCATAGAGGTGCCCTAAAGGGATGAAAAAGTTAAGCCTCTCAAAATGAGCGAGAAGGTGGCTAAACCTCCCAATTAAAAGGAGGCTAACTTCTATCTTCAGATAGATCATTATGCACAAATAATCTTCACTCTTAGCCTAGAAACTTCCCCTTCAATCCATTTCTACACAGACCTAGACATATCAGGTCAGCTGGAGTTCTTATCGTCAACCTGAATTAGGGAGATCAAAGACAGAACTTCATGTTTTCCCTCCCCTTTACCAACTCCCGCTTAAGCTTGCATTTCTGAGTTGTCATTTTTTTTTTAGTGCAAGATAGGAAAGATAAAATGTTAACCTTAAAACATAAAATGGGGAAAAAGAATCTGATGAAAATTATCCACTCTATCAATTTATGACACAAATATTTGATATGTGCTTATCATGGCCCAAGTATTGCTCCTGATACTTGTGATGCAGTTATGAGCCAGACCCAGCCTCACTGCTCATATGCCAGTGCTTATGCAAGAACGAAACTGAAGTTTCGCCTGCTAAGTGCTTTGAGGGAAAATGCTTCAGGGAAAGGAAGAATGCAATGGTGAGAGGAAGGTCTCTGTCAAGATGTGAGCTTTAATAAGAAAGACAAAGGGAAAATGCACTTTGGATGAGGAATGAGCAATTGTGAAGACTCAAGTGGAATGAACTTGACATGTTCAAAAAGCAACAAGGTCACTGTGACCGGAATTGAATGAGGTGTGTGTGTGTGTGTGTGTGTGTGTGTGGTGTGTGTGTGTCAGGGCAGCAGTGGGAGTGATAAGAGATGACTGAAAGAGAGGCAAGGGTTAAGTGGCGCAGGGATTGGAGCTTTGGAGATGTTTAGATTTCAGTCTGGTTACACAAATGAGAATATACTGTACTAGATGAAAAGGGAAAATGGGAGGCAGGGCTGAGTTAAGAGAGTAGTTAGAAACTTCTTGCATGCAAGGGTAGAACCTACTTTAGGCCAGGTTCTCTAAAGAAGCAAAATTAATAAGATACATATCTTCATGTGAAAGACTGAGTGGTATGTATGTGTGTGTGTGTGTATACACATGTACAAAAACACCCCACACAAACACATTTGTTTATGTTAAGATTTATTATAAGGGATTGACTCAAACAAAAGGTAAGAATTCCCATAGTCTGCCATCTGCCAGGAAGTCCAGTGGTATGGCTTGAAGGCCAGAAAGCTGATGGTACAGAGTCCACTTTGGATCTGGAGGCATGAGGACCAGGAATGACAAGGAAGGACAGGAGAGGAGTCTAGGTCATGCAGTCAGGTGGAGTCAATTCAACTTCTCTCTGACTTTTTGTTCTATCCAGGCCCTCAAGAGATTAGAAGATATCCATCCATGGCCTGTAGCCCTGTGCACTTGAGCTTCCTGGAGTTAGTTGGGTGAACTGGCTTTAAAACTAAGTTCAGAGCTGGAGGTGAGGAGCTTTATGAGGTGATGGTATGCAGAGGCTCTTACTTAACTGAGGAGCTGGAATAGCATCTCAACTGTTCTGAGAAACTGGACTGATTGAGAAATCTTGACTCATTAGCAGCAGATTGGACAATGTTTTCCCTTTCTGACTAGTGAAGGAACTTCAAGTATATCTCAAAGAACTTATACCAAGGAGCTGATTTAAGAGTCAGGTAGGTGACTGTCAGTGAGCTCTCTTTAGGGCAGGGGCACTCGGTTCTGGTGGCAGAGACTCTAACTTCAGAAGTCTTCAACCCCGAGCTTTCTAACTCTCTATATATTGTCATAAACTGTGTATTTTTTGTCACTCTACTTACCTTTTAGGCTGAGACCAGAGATACCCAATTTCTCTGGCACTCTATCAATGATTTCCTGAAGCAAAGATAACTAATTTCCCAATCTCTATTACATTCTTCTTTCTTAATGATAAAGCTTCTGGTTTTCAGTTGCACGTATGGCCAACCAGAATGAAGACCGCGTTTCCCAACCTCCGTCACAGTGAGGTGTATCCACATGAAAGACTGAGGATTGGCCAACTGAATGATGTGATGGCTACAGTATTAACGTTCATTTTGGGCCATGAGCTAAAGGCAGGCACAGGGAACACAAAGAACCCACAGAAAGAGCCTGAGTTCCCAACCTCCCTAGGATTCTGAGGATACTGGGAGTTAGAAATTCAGCATATGAATTTTGAGAATCCTAACTCAGACCATCATGGTACATAATTGAGCCCTCTAAATTGGTCTGTAAATTCAGCCTAGGCGTTATCAGGTAAGCTTGGGTCATGTTCAATTAATTCTAGTCCATTCATTTCTTGGGTAGGACTTTAAAGCTCTGAACCCCTTGGATAATGAATGGGGAGTAGTCAGTACTCTTCCCACACTGGTCCACATTGTTAGGTCTCTGCAACTCCTCTGCGTCATCTTCCTACCCACATCCCTGGGTGCACAGCAGGTGCCTGTGCTGCCAGCACGTGAACTTCCTGTTCTTCTCCATTGAGTTCAGCCCTGACACATCCTCGCCGATTGTTCTATGTGTCTCTCCTCCCAAACCTCATCGATGAACATTCATCTTACTCTCCCTCCCGACCTTTATGAAAGCATGGCTCTTCCTTGATGAGATGCTCTCAGGGTGCTTTTCCTTACTCTTCCTAGGTCTTAGAGCATGCGTCTAGAAAATTGCAGAGGACAGGTCACCACTGTTCCCTCCTAAAGCTTAGGAGCATTCTTCACAGTACCATCCACCGGTTCCTCTTTAACACCCATCCCACAGTCACTCCCTCCTCTTTCCATGGCTGTTGGCTTCCTCTTGTTATTGCCCCACAGCCTTCTCATTTTTCGAGATCTCATTTTCCTGGATCTTGGTTTTCCTTTTCTTAGTTTTTCCTTTTTCAGTCATGTATGGCTGTTTACCAAACAACCCCCAATCAGAGTGGCTAAAATTACAAGGTAATTTTGTTGTCTTTCATTTGATAATGAATGGGGAGGGTCTGCAACAGCTGATGGCTGGAGTAGGCTCTGAAGCAGCTGGGGAATGAGGGGAACTTTTCTGTCTTCACATGATCTCCGTGACTCTCCCTATGGTCTCTGTGCAGATGATTCAGATTCCTCACAGCCTGGTGGTTTCCAACAAAGAGGAGGAACATGGATTTAGATGCCTCTCAGAATTTAGAAAATATTGCTTTCATTGATTGAAATGAAACTGGGGTTCCTGAACTTTCTTATAGGCCCATTGTGCAGTTTTTGTACAATCTAGTTATAGCAAAAACCTGCTCTATCAGTTTAATCAAGAAACTTCATTCTTGATATCCAATCATTGTCACCATCTGACATCAGGTTCCTCATCCTCCACAATCACCCCAGGTGATATCTGATCATCCTGGCCTGTCTTCAGCAAAAATCCCATTAGATCTGTTTGGCCAGAACCTCCCTTCCTCCTGATTAGTAATTTTTCATCTGCTGACCCTGACCCTGATCCTCCAACATAAATTCCCGCTTGTGCATGCTGTATTCAGAGTTGAACACAATCTCTTCTTACCCATGGTTAATCCCTTTGCAATGATTCCTATACCTATCTCAGTAGTTTTAAACAAAGTCTGTCTCACCATGATTTAGTGTCACTAAAATTTTCTTCTTTACCAGAACAATCATAAAAACCAATACAGCTCTAAAGATTTGGGGCATGGATGGGACCCTTAAATGAGACTTAAGTGTCAACTCACATTGTAACAAGAGCGTGTGAGATGGGAGATATTCTTGAAGCTGTCCTGTTAGTCATGGTTATTGAAACCTCCATATCAATGATGCTTTCCCAACCCAAACTGGTTATCTTATTCCACCTAGTATTTCTCAAACAGCAATACACCAACTTCTCTCCTTAGCCAGGACTACTTTACCACTAAGATCTAGAACTTTAAAACTGACTCCTCTGTAGTATAATTTGAAGTCTGGTATTGCTATACTGCCTGAATCACTCTTCCTGCTTAGAATTGCTTTTGCTAATCTGGGTCTTTTATTTTTCCATATGAATTTCATGATTGCTTTATCTATTTCTACAAGAAATGCTGTTGGGATTTTGATTGGCATTGCATTAAACCTATAAAGAACTTTTGGTAATGTCTCCATTTTGATGATGTTAGTTCTGTCTATCCATGAACAGGGTATATTTTTCCATCTTCTAAGATCTTCTTCTATTTCTTTCTTTAGGGTTCTGTAGTTTTCATTGTATGAATCTTTCACCTCTTTTGTTAGGTTAATTCCCAAGTATTTTATTTTTTTGAGGATATTGTGAATGGGGTGGTTTTCCTCATTTCCATTTCAGAAGATTTGTCGCTGATATACAGGAATGCCTTTGATTTATGCATGTTGATTTTATGTCCTGCCACTTTGCTGAATTCATTTATTAGTTCTAGTAGTTTCTTTGTAGACCCTTTTGCATCTTCTAGGTATAAGATCATGTCATCCGCAAATAGTAATACTTTAAGTTCTTCTTTTCATATATTTATGCCTTTAATTTCTTTCGTCTGTCTAATTGCTCTGGCCAGTATTTCGAGAACTATATTGAATAGAAATGGTGAGAGAGGGCATCCCTGTCTTGTTCCAGATTTTAGAGGGAATGCCTTCAATTTTTCTCCATTTAGAATGATGCTAGCCTGAGGCTTAGCATAGATAGCTTTTACAATGTTGAGGTAAATTCCTGTTATCCCTAGTTTTTCTAGTGTTTTGAACATAAAGGGATGCTGTGCTTTGTCGAATGCTTTTTCTGCATCTATCGAGATGATCATGTGGTTCTTATTGTTAAGTCTATTGATGTGGTGAATAACATTTATTGATTTCCATATATTGAACCAGCCTTGCATCCCAGGGATGAATCCTACTTGATCATGGTGCAGAATTTTATTGATATGTTTTTGTATCCGATTTGCCAGAATTTTATTGAGGATTTTTGCATCTAGGTTCATTAGAGATATTGGTCTGTAGTTTTCTTTCTTTGAAGTGTCTTTGTCTGGTTTTGGGATCAGGGTGATATTGGCCTCATAGAATGAATTTGGAAGTGCTCCCTCTTTTTCTATTTCCTGAAATAACTTGAAAAGTATTGGTATTAATTCTTCTTTAAAGGTTTTGTAAAACTCTGCTGTATACCCATCCGGTCCTGGGCTTTTCTTGGTTGGTAGTCTTTTGATGGCTTCTTCTATTTCCTCCATTGTTATTGGTCTGTTTAAACTGTGTGTATCCTGACTCAATCTGGACAAATCATATGACTTAAGAAATTTATCGATGTCTTCACTATCTTCTATTTTATTGGAATATAGGGTTTCAAAATAATTTCTGATTGTCTTCTGTATTTCTGTAGTGTCTGTTGTGATATTGCCTTTTTCATCCTATATATTAGTAATTTGAGTTCTCGATCTTCTTCTCTTCATTAGCATGGCTAAGAGTCTGTAGATTTTGTTTATTTTTTCAAAGAACCAACTTTTAGTTTTG
>NW_025999905.1:3478589-3525130 GCF_001458135.2 Marmota marmota marmota | reverse complement strand
CAGTGGTGTTTTATTTATATATATATATATATATATATAATTTAGAGATAGGATCTCACTAAGTTGCTTAGTGCCTTGCTTTTATTGACACTGGCTTTGAATTCGTGATCCACCTGCCAGAGCCCCTGGGATTACAGGCGTGTGCACCATGTCTGGTTTGAACTGTTCTCTTTATGAACAGTATGAATTGTTCATGTGCATGTCAATGACACACACAGGGCTCGTCTAACTCACCTATCTGAGCTGCAACACTTTTTTGTTTCTTAATTCTTCATAGCATTCAGCACATGGGCCATCATATGATATTTGCTTGGTGAATAAGTTGAATCCAAACCCATCGACAATTCAAAAATTCCACTTTACAGTATAACATTTTCTAGTTAGAGGGAACATAATGTATTGTTATAACTCCATTAATTAAACTATCCTTGTCATCTTTTCTCTCCATATCCTGTGATGACTCATAGAGATTTCTACAGCGTGGGGAATGTTCAATAGCTGATCTTCCAACATTGTCACCATTAGCCTCATGTGGTCATTGAACACACACATGGCTGGTGCAACTCTTTAATATTTTAAAATTTAAATTAATTACATTTTGAGTAGTCACATAGCTAGTGGTTCCTGTGCAAGGCAGCACAGATTTATACCCAAGTCAATGAAATATTTTTTAGGGTCAGGAGAAAGTTTTCATGGGTACTTCAATGCTTAAAACAGTTTAACAGAGAATCATCCAGGTTATAGAAGTTGTGAAATTGTTGTCGGGTTAAATTTTTATATCTGTAGACATCAATTACCTTTTAAAATAGTCTACATGGAGTTGACTAGTGCACCTGCTTATTGGTTTCAACTGCTTTCCCATCAGGGGTTAGCAAAGACAATGTCCCAGAAACACATTACTCTTCTATGACTAAAGCCTCCATTTTCCTGGGAGACTTTCTGATCATCTTAAATGATTCTCAGACATGGTTTTAAAGAATACTTTGAGATGATTTCTTAGATGCAGCCACAAGAGAAGTTAAATGACTTTGATGCCACAAGAGGTCAATGTTCTTAGAGGAATGCAGGAAGAAATATTTGAGCCTGGAAGTAAAACAGTATTTTCAAGAGAATTCCATTTTTATCTTTCTTGGGAGAAAGTCACACATGGAAAGCATTCAGATATAGATTTTCGTGAAGTAATTTTTTCAAAAACAGAGTCAAAAGCTGTGGATTTTTAGCTCAGGCTGCTTTGGAATATACACATAACCATGATTAAAAAACAAGCAAAGAAAGATGGATGAAATACCCTGAGGCCCAATGAGAAACTCTAAAGATGACAAAGATAAGAATTCTTGAGTTAAGTTTGACAGGAGCAAACATAATAACTGCAGGACCAAGTATATAAGGTATGATGATATAATAGATTTTCCATTCAGGAGATTTTGTTTGTAAGGGGCATCTTAGTAGTTATTCTAATAATATTGATGGAACTTGCAATTGTTCTGAGTAAACACAGATGTATGTGTGTATCTTAACTTTTTGGAAGAAAGTGTTCTGGGTCAACATAAATTGTTTGATGGCAGTGGTTAGGACAATACTGTTCTGTACTATTTGTCCTATCTTCTTTCAAAGACTCAACATTTTTAGACTTCCCAAGAACTGGGTTATTAAAAGACAGTAAGAGCTTCAAAAAATCTCTCTCTGAGGCTGTGTTTTGAAAAATATGCCTTCATAACCTAAACCTCTCTATCCAAATTAGTGGTGAGGACTTCTGTTATATATCCCTTAAATCCTTATTTTAGGGCAGGTCAAAGCTATGTAGAATATTTAAATAAGGGATTGGCAAATTTTTTGAATAGAATTTCAGATAGTAAAAATTTTACGTTTGGTTGCCACAGGGTCTCTTTTGCAGCTATTCAACTCAAACTTTGGTTGAAGCATGAAGGCCGTCCTGCACAATATGTAAATGAATGGGTGAGACTGTGTTCCAATAACACTTCATTTACAAAATAAATTGATCTAGACAGACCCTAGCACAGGCAATGTAGAAGCTGGGCCAACATAGGGTTTCCCCCTACACAGATACAGCCTCCTTCCTTCCTTTCTTCCCTCCCTCCTTCACTCTTTCCCTCCTCCCTTTTACCATTTCTTCCTTTCCTCTGTCCCTTTCTTTCCTTCCTTTGTTATTGCTTTTTCATTTATTAAGCACATGTATATTGGGAACCAACTCTGCACCTACAATTGGGGTTATAGAGACTAATCAGATAGGATTCTTCCTAATTTTCTTCTTAATGAACTTGTATCAGGCTAGCCAAGGGAATGTGATATGACTATTGGAGAAACTGAGGCCCAGGTCACAGGCTAGTTGGAGTGGAGATAGCACTAGACCCGTCTCAGTCCTCTACTGTAGTCAGGCAAATATGTGGGTGAACAGGAGACACAGTAAACCAACATCAGTCCATTTTTAGAGGCCCTTTTTAAAATTTGCATTCTGTGTATAACAGAATTTCCCCAACCTCCCGAAGAAGATTTTTATTTTTAATAACCTTAACATAAAATGAATAATAAATGTTTTTCTATATGTTATATTTTTATTAGAAACCACTGGATATATGTAAAACAGTGTAATGGTAAAATAATTACCACTTCCACATTTTATTAGACTCAATTAAGTATTCTAATATGTGATAAGTGTATATTAATTAGTAACATTAATGGAAAAGTGCTTTGTCTTTCTGCCATTCTATAACTTTTTTTTTTCCGTAAATAGTATTTGTCTTAGAGTTGCATGTTTTCCTTAGACCTAGATACTAAAAATAAAACAAAAGATATTTACAGGTAATGTTGAGCTTGATCTTAACTGGAAAGACTCAAAGTTTCTTTTTTGCAGTTGCATTAACCATGTTCAAGTCCCAGCCCCCCAACTCACTTCATGGAGCAAATGAAATGCAGTTGTAGAAGCCTCAGCATATTAAGCCCCTGGTGGGACACCTCCTACACAACTTATTTCATTCATGTGGTCATCATTTATTAATGAAATATAGTATAACACCTACATCAGGAAACTGCCTTCTAAGTTTTCAAGGAGGCCCATTATCCTGGCATTTCTGGGAATACCTGTTATAAAGAACAGAACGTATTTGTTCGACTCACCTGTACCACAAGATTAATTAGGATATTATGTAGAATAAAAATCACCAGACTTTGTGTTAATGCTTTCCATAATTCTAATGCTCATTAAAACCATGTGAGTAAGTGTGGAAAAATAAACCTTGTTTGGGTTTCTTGGTGGCCTTGTGAAAAGCACTAGCTCCTTTCCTGACATTTTCTCCTTTTTTAAGCTTAGAAAAATCATTTTTCCCTCACCTTGAAGTACCAGCTACTGATCCAGGACAATAACCTCATAGCCTCACTCCAGGGGTAAGGACCAAGTCAACAGGGGAAGATGCACTTATTATTTACTTGTGAGATAATAGAATTTTTTGCCCAATCCAGAGTATCTTAAGTGTGCATTCAGTATGAAGTTAATAAGGATGAAAATAAAGAACACAATCATGAGATAAATAATTTTTATAAATGGGAAGACAGAAATTCACTAGCATATATGGAAGTTTAAATGAATAGATCAAGTATGGAAACTGAAATCTCCTCTGTTGCTGAAATTGCAGTTAAAAACATCGCTTTCTTTGCTCCTGGTTGTTGAAGGGAAGGGAAAGTTCCTGAACAAGAGCTCCTCTTTGGCTCCTGTTGCTTGCTCTGGACCCAGGGTTTAAGTCCCCCACCCCACCCTCCTTTACCTCCCCCTCCTCTAGTACTTCTAGGACTTCTGGTCCCTGCACTGCTCCTTCTTGGTTCCTCATGCTCTTGCTGTAGGAGAAAGAGCCCCACCATGAGTGCTCTCTCCTCTTCACTGTGCCATACTTTCCTCCTTCACAGGACAAAGATCCAATGATCCTGGATCCTTCTCATCACTTATTCTTCGTACAACACTTGCCTCCTTTGCTTGTTTGGTTTCTGCTTGCTTAATTTTTTTTTTTTTTTTTTTGGTACCAGGAAACCCAGGGGCACTTAACCACGGAGCCACATCCCTAGCCTTTTTTATATTTTATTTAGAGACAGAACACCACTAAGTTGCTGAGGCTGGCTTTGAACTCACAATCCATTTGCCTCAGCCTCCTGAGCCGCTGGGATTATAGGCACGCACCACAGCACCCAGAGTTTATCCTTAATTTTAAAATTTTTATTTTTTGAGAGCCTTCCTGCCTTTTTGCCTATTTTTCTCTTAATGGCTTGGATCCTTGGTGCCTAATCTACAATTCTGAAATCCAGAAATAAAAAGTTCATTGATTGATTGGTTGATTTTTATGTATTGGCCAGCAAAACTCTCCTGACCTGAGCATATCTTGGTGCAATACCTGGCCTGAATTGATGAGAGGCTATTTACAGACCTTTTTCTCCACCATGATGTGCACAGTGTAGGTTTCATGGCAGCCCCTGGCTGCTTGCCTCTGAAGTGCTGCCTTTGAGCCCTAGGAGATGAAATGGGGCCTCTGTGATATACACAGTAAGCTCCAGACTCATATTTAAAACCTAAAAGATATATTTTATTTTTACTTCTAAAACACACCTGGGGTTCAGAGAAGGCACTGAGTGTGTACCTCCTGAGCAGACACGCTCGCTGTCCAAGGGATCAGGTGTCTCAACTGTTTTCTATCAGTGTCATGTCTACTCAACTGAGCATGGAATGCTGTTGGGTCATTTGCCCCTTATGTTAAAATTAACAAGTTCAATTTTCTGCACATCTGAGCAGTTTCAGAGCTAAGATCCAGTTCTAAATACTTGGCAAAGGAGTGTCTCCATTCAGCAATAGGGAACACAGCACTTTCTGAAGGACCAGAGCAGAATTTGGGACTAGTTTCTAGGTACTGATGCTGATTTGGGGAGCAGACTTGTGGAGCTTGGAGAAGGTTGGACTCCACGCAAGATGAAAAAGGCACAGAGAAGGAGAAGAGTTCTGGATATCACTCAAAATGTGAAGTAAGATTAGGATTTATGTTTTCATATTTATTTTTCCAGTAGGGGGTCCTAAGGGGCAGAGACTCCAGGGCCAGGAGTTGAGAGACTGAGATTTCTTTAGCAGAGCAAGAATCTTGGAAACTGAAATTTCGTAAAACAGAAATTTGAGGGAAGTGACCTTGGCAAACCACACAGAGGGTTGGGTGATTTGGGGGCTGATTCACACAAGCAGAAGCCAAGAGAAGGTGGAGTAATTGAAACTAGGGTGTCTGCCCTTTAATATGAGGATCAGATCTATCCTAACCTTTGCCCCACATTCTAGAAGAAATCCAATACCTTCTTTGAAACTCTGACATTGTTAGACTTGTGGTAAATTGAGGAGGAAATGATATATCTAAATGTATTCAAATCCAATTAAAATCTCATCTGCCCCCTGATGCCAAGTTGGTGAGTGAGCCACCACTTTGTGAGCCTGCTCAAGGCGATCACTGTGACAGCTGGAAATCATTTTTTTTTCTTTCATGTCACAATGGCTGGCAGAAGACGTCTTCGTGTTCCTTGATCCTACCTTTTTTTCATTGACTCAGCTGTCTTGATTTTCTTAGATGTTTAGCAAGCCCTTCATATAGCCAACTGTGGATTGAAAATACTGGGAAAAAGGTGCCTATACTGAAGGCGTTCAGACTCTTTCCTCCCTGAACAGTGCAGTGTATCAGTTATTTCCATAGTATTTACATTGTACTAGTTATTATAAGTATTATAGAATTAGGCATAATAAGTAATCTAGAGATGATTTAAATGATGGGAAGATTTATGTAGGTCACATGCAAGTACCTCACTACCTTATATAAAGGACTTAAGCATCCACAGATTTTGGTGTCTGTGCAGAGTCCTCGAATTTACCAGGGATCCCAGAGAAATTGCACCAATTCCTCTTTCTCAATACTCCTCCCTCCCTCAGTCCCTGTTCTTTTTACTCCTGTAGAACACTACTACCCTGTCTTGCATGCTTCTCCTTGCTCCCCTTGTCTTATATTGTACATCCTCATATTGGCAATAATAAACACATTTTAAAAGTTTTATTGAAAAATATTATATAATTCTGATTATTATTTTTAGCATGAAAATGAATGGAAAAAATATTTGCAATCCTCAAAATACTTTGTCCTTCTCTTACTCCTCTATCTCCACTAGAGATGACCTTTAAACTTGGCAGGACTCTTCAGCATGTATTTTTTCCTTCTAGTCACTTATTCATACTCAATTTATGGAAATAACTGTTTTTATTTAATATTTAACTCATGCTGAATTTTTTTTAAAGAGAAACAACTGTCCTGTTCTAAATAGTTAATCATAATTTGCAGCAATGGTCTTATTTATTTTAAGCATAATAAAGAAAATAATTGGAATGTGCCTTTTTGGGAAAGTATATATATGAATTCTTTCCAACATGAATTTCCCTAAAGCAAAATTCTAGCATAGTCAAATTTACTTTCCTATACCTGTTCAGCAATCTAGAGAATTTCATTCAGAGAAGAGCAAATTTGGATAGCTCACCACGGGAGATAATTAGAAAAAGGGGAATTGAGATTTGCAAGAAGAAAGTGGAAATTGAACCTGTGGCCAGGCCAAAGTGGAGGTTCAATGCCATGGATTACTGAGAAAATGAAGGCTGAGGGAGAATGCATTGGGTCTCAGAATTGCCTTCCTGCATGGTCGGAGGAACAAAAGTTGGGAGTTCTATAAGAGGAGCTGGTAGAGTCTTGTCCAAGAATTCTGCTGTATTCTAGAATACTCTAGTGAAAATCATGTATTTGGGTATTTGAAACATATCTCATCTATTGACAGAACAGATGTGCTAAAGTAAATCAAGTAACTTATCTGAAGTGTCTAGATAATTCTACAGTAATGCAGCAGAGTTGGGACCGGGAGATGGAGTTACTAACTCCAGTTCCTACAATCAGAAGGGTACTGACCTCTTGAAGGAAAGAGGGACTACAGGAGAAGTGGGGTGGAAGGAAATGCCTCTCACAGTCCAATGCTTTTCTATAGCAAAGCACAATAGATTCCAAGCATTTCTTAGATAATGAATAAAAGGGAAGATCCTGAGGAAAAGAGAGTCTCAAAATATCCCCTCAAGGCCAATTATTACTACTTAATTAGGCAAAGATTAAAGATAGCATGTTTATTGCTCTGTGCATTGATCTTCATTGTCTTAGTTTTAGCAAATTTTAAAATACTATGATTCCCTTTCATGATTTAATGTTATTTGAAAATAATTTATCCCATAAAGTTTTTTTTGTTTGTTTGTTTTTCAACTTGAGATTCTCTTGCTATAACGTATCTTAGAAACTTGGTCTTTACAGTTGTTGGACTTGGGGGGAAGAATATTGGACATTTGATTTCAAGAACTTAGGAGTCATATCAGTATGCCATTCCTGATAAACAATCACTTTGGTTTTGTTTAAATGCCTCAAATTATGGAAAATTCACTGTCATATAATTCACTGTCTAAAATTTTCCTCTTGGCAATTTCTTATGCTCTATGAAGTAGCAAAGTAAAGCCTATTTCCTTTTCTAAGAGTATCAACAACTTTTATATGTGTAGCCCAACTTCTTTCCTTTAGTAGCAAGTTTCCTTTCTATTTCTGTGTAATTTTTAATTAGCGGTGTTCATTATATTACTGTGATTCCATTGTATCTCATTTGCTGTCTCTGGTCTCCACCCCTGGCTCCTGCCCTTATCATCCCCTCTCCCAGCACTTCTGCTGAAAGATTTTGAAAATTAATATTCAATGACAATAATTTGTCACTGTTCAGACAGGGAGAGGAATGAAAATTGTTGTGACACAGAGCCACCACCCCAGCCTGATCAAGAGCTTCCCAGGGGGAATGCCTTCAAATTTTCCCTTGGGGGAGCTGAGTATGGCAGGAAGGTGGTTGTCCCACAGGACCAGCCACATCAGAGCCTGCAGCTCAGAAGCCCCTGGGAACTGAACACTGGATTCAGAGCAGCCAGTGGAGACCTGAGGGCCGTTTGACAGTATTTATACATTTCACATTTGAAGTGCCTTAAAAACATGGATTCCCTGATATTTACAAAAACAAATTCTGACACTTAAAAATAATAAAATGCTGGTGGTCATACTAGTGGATCAGCCTTCAAGGCAATAATAACAAAAGAGAAATGCTTATTTCCTCTGGTATCCCAGCCACTCCATCACCCACTGAGTCTTGTCTGCAGTCATCAGCCTCTTCCTCTGTCCCTACATGACAGTGTTTCAGTCCCATTTCCAGGATGCTTTGTTCTTTTAATGTATAGTAGGTTCATATGACTGATTTTGGCCTTCAAGTAATAAAACAGTGATAGGGTATTTCTTGAGCAAAGACAGCACTGCCAGGCACCAGGTTAAGGGCTGGGAGACAAAGGGCTAAGGCAGGACCCAGGAGCCGCAGCCTTCCTTCAATCCCAGCCCTGACACTTTCCAGCTCCTAGAGCTTGTATTCATCATGTGTGTTTCAGTCTCCTCTTCTATCAAATGAGGATAATACTGTTAGTTATTAATTAATAAGTCATTATTAATTAATTATTAAAAATTTAATAGTTTTCTTGTGAGGATTAAATGACCCTATATATGTAAACCACTTAGAATGGCATTTGGCAGCCACTAAATGTTGAATAACTGGCACATAGTCTTATATTACATGGCCCTACCCTCAAATTCCTCACAGTTTAATAGTCAGAATAAGAAGTCTCTTCCAAACAACAGAGATAAATTGATCCGAATTTTTGGTTAAGGTCAATTGATCAACTAAGGTTCTACTCTACCAATGTAAGTTCTTATGTTTTTTTATTTTTCTATCTAGTCCATAAAGATAGCTCAAAACTGCTGGCATGGTGGCACCTGCCTGTAATTCCCACAGCTCAGAAGCCTGAGGCAGGAGGGTCATACGTTCAAGTTCAGTCTCAGCAACTTAGGGAGGTCCTAAGCAACCTAGTGAGATTCTCAAGAGCCTGGTACCTAAGTGAGTTTCTGAGACAAGTTGGGTAATATCTTAACTCATGCTTCTATAAGAAAATAACATGTAGGCTTGTAGATAGTGGCAGCCTTCTTATTTTATGCTTTCACCTTTCTCTTACAGGCTCTAGTCCCATCACAAGAGCCTCACTCTCATAACCTTACACCTAAACCTCATTACCCCTAGAGACTCCACCTCCAAATGCCGTGGTATTGAGAATTATAGTTTCAACCCAGGAATTTTAGGAACATAGAAACATTTATCCTATAAATTAGGCAAGTTACAAAACTTACCTATACCTCAAATTCTTCATCTTTACAGTAAAGATCAACAATACTGATCTCAACGCTACCTCATAGGATTGTTGTGAGTTTGCAACAGGATATTCCATATAAAGCCTATTGCTCAACATTTCAGAAGTCCTTTTGTTCAGGAGTTAACAATAAAAATGAATTTCAAAGAGTACACACTAGAGGTAGAATATGCATTATATATTACATTTATTTATAGTTGACAGATGACTAAGATTTAACCTCCTTCCTGATTCTATCTTTCTATATATATATATAGTTTTCATAGTTGTACTAAAATATTATTCCAATATCCTAAAAGGATAATCAAGTATATATCTTTTGAGACCATAATTCCAGTTAGTATAGCAAGTTAAGTTCTTTCAGTTGTTGTTATCATTTGAAACTTTTCAGACCAAATTTTAACAGAGCTTAAACATTATCTTTCATTGGTGTTATATTTTTCTAGCAAATGCGTATTTGCTTTGTGAGATTCAGACATACATACACACATATATATAATTTTTTTTTGGTGGGGAGAGATTGATCCCAGGGGTGTTTTACCATCGAGCCTCATCCCTTGCCTTTTTAAATTTTTTTATTGAGAGACAGGGCCTCACTAAGTTGCTTAGTGAGTCATTGAGTTGCTGAGGCTGGCTTTGAACTAGCAGTGGTCTTGCCTGAGCCTCATAGTGGCTAGGATTACAGGCATGTGCCACTGTGCCCAGCTAGATATATATTTTTTAAACATTCATCAGGCATTCTGTGACTTCTGGGAGCCAAGAAAATATTCTTGAAAATCCTTGGGCTAGCCAGTGGCTTGAAGGTGGGGCCCAGAATTTTCCAGAGCAGCCGCTATAGTTCTGTGGAGTCACCAAACAGTGGGAGCATGCAGCTTGGGAAGGTGGTGTAACTTAGATATGAGGTGTTCCCCCAATAGCTCAAGTGTAAGAGAAGGCAAGAATGATCTGAGGTGAAATGATTAGATTATGAGAGCTATAACCTAATCAGGGATTAATTCATTAATGTGGATTAACTGGGTTGTAACTGTAGGTAGGTAGGGTGTGGCTGGAGAAAATAGGTAAGAGGGCGTGCCTTTGGGTTTTATATTTTGTCCTTGGTGAGTAGAGATCTTTATTTGCTTCCTGGTTGCCATATCCTGAGCTGCTTCCTGCCACTATGCCCTTTCGCCACCATGTTCTGCTTCACCTCGGTCTCACATCTCTAGAGTTGGCCAACCAAGAACTGAACCTCAGAAACCCTGAGCCAAAATAAAAATAAACTTTTCTTCCTTCTAGTTGTTCTTGTTAGTTTTTTTGGTCACAGAGACACAAGAGCTGACTAAAACAGAAGGGAGTGTTTCTGAGCACAGGCTGCTGGCTGGCACACAGGTAGAAGGCCTTCCAAGGGACTGACAGGCAGGAAGCACTCTTACTTTTTTTTGCAAACTTACAGAAGTAAAGAATGGGCTGGATACAAACTGTTAGCAGAGAATGAACAACATTTCGACGCATGGCATGCCTCTAGCAAACACATTTGGTCTTTGTTGAAATATTGACCTGTGGAAATTAAGTTTGCCTTAATATTTTGTTCTTTTTATGTCCATCAAGAAAATACTTATTTAGAAAGAAAATGGCATATACAAGAAGGTCAGTCTCTGAGTCAGGCAGCCTTGGGTTTCCAGCTCTGTCTACTTCCAGGCTGTGTCATTTTGAGCAAGTTACTCCATCTCTTGCCACTTGTATATTAAATAACCCACCTCAGAGGGCTCTTGTGAAGACGGGAAGTGAGAGGGTAGATGGAAATATGGAACATTGTAGGTACTCTAGAAATGTTCCTTTAAATCACATGCTAGAAGTACAAAATTATTTCTGTTCAGATAGAATTTAATTTGTCTTTTTGAAAGCAAAAGGCTTTTTATAAATTAGGGAGCTTCAGGCTGAGAGCAACAGAAAACCAACTAAGAGAGTTTAAAATAATAAGCAATACATTATCTTATATAAGAAATCTGGAGGTGTTTCAGGGATCTGTTAACCTGGCAAGGCAATGATGTCATCAAGGTCTTGTTTTCTTTATGTTCTGCACTCTGTGGTCACTAGTATGCTACAGTTGACACACAGCCCCTCAAGATGACACAGTATATAATCACATTCAGAGGCAGAAGGGCACATTCAATATATAAATATCTCCTCTTTCTTTCATTAAACCAAGATGGAACGCTATCCCAGAATCCTTACAAAAGACATCCCGTATGTTTTGTTGGTTAAAGATGTATCACATACCCCTGCCCAGACCAGCCCTTGGCAAGGGGACTACAAGAGCTATGATGCCACCATAATGAACATTCATCTTCTGGGTCTGGAGACAGGCCACAAAACTCTTAGGCTTTCAGTTTCCTTAACAGTCATGGAACAGTGGTAGCAAAAGAGGAAGTAAATTGCATTGGAACAGGCAGTAAATGGTGGTTGAATAAGCAACCATTAGTCCAGGGTGGCCTTGATTTACATTTCAGTATTGTTGAAAATAAAATAGCAATTGGGAAATGAGGCAGGCTCTTTTAGAGAGCAATGGAATAGTTTGCAGAGGAAATCCTTGAAAAAAAGGAGATTGCTGATGCCAACCTCAGCTGTCTATGAAACAGGATCTATTAATGTTTTAACAACAGATTCAGGGGCCAGGAGTTAGAGGTTGAAAGAACTTTGGGAAAACCCCCTCGTTTCTCTCTCCTTTAAGAAAAAAATGATGCTTATTTTCTTCTGACTTGAAAAAAAAAAACATACAATTATGTGGAATGCATGTTTGCTGAACTGAAAATGTTCTATGTGCTTCTGTTCAGTTCCTACTCCATGGAAGGAAAAGCAGGAAAGTTAGTATGAGGAGGCTATAGCCTCCATCTCCCTTCTCAGATACCCACTAGAGGAGAAACATGAGATGGCCAGAAGACGCATCAACAAGATGAGAAGGGTGCTGTAGGACTCTAAGCAACCCACGAGTTGGGAAGGAAGTTTCAATGCCAAGTGTTTGCGGATACAAACCTTGTAGTCATGCTTTAAGTATTTCTAGTACTGCCCAGAAGATGAGCCAATGTCTCTCTCCCTTTAAAATTAAAAAGAAACATTTATTATTTATAGGGAAATAATCACTGTCCAATAAGATGCATGGAATCTGTTAGCCTTCTCGGCACAAATGAGAGGGCTAGGCTCAATCGAAATGGTGTGTTTGTTTATCTATATAAAGCACTGTTTTGCAGATGATAATTACAGGTTGCTTTTATTCTGTACTTAGGTCCTGAGTGAAGCTTGAGTTTACATTAAGTATGAAGGTTTAGAGTCTATTCTATTACAAATCATAATAAGTTACCTATAGAGGCTGTTTGCTTATCTACTATGGTTAGGCATGATTTAAGAAGGTTAGGCAAGATTTATATTTCAAGAATCCTCTAGTCCTTTAACATAATTCTTAGCTGCTTTAAGTCTCCCTGGGGAAAGTGTTGGGTTTTTAAGTTTCTTTCCATGAGAAGCATTGGTGTACAAGTGATGTTACTACCAAAACAGGAACCATGGGCGTGGGTTTTTGCCTTCAAACACACTTCCAAAGGCACACATTTCCCATACATTTCTATTTATCTTTTTCATCCATTAGACTGCTATATCAGCAGAAAAAACACATGTATATATGCATATCCATATATATTATGTGGAAGAAAAGATAAATAGGGGCTGGATATAAAGTTCCATCAGGGGAAAATCAATGATATCCGCATGTC
The DNA here is from genome assembly GCF_001458135.2 of Marmota marmota marmota. Taxonomy (NCBI): domain Eukaryota; kingdom Metazoa; phylum Chordata; class Mammalia; order Rodentia; family Sciuridae; genus Marmota; species Marmota marmota. The sequence goes on along the minus strand of NW_025999905.1, from coordinate 3,512,056 downwards.
GGGTAATGCTTGTGGGAGGTTGAACACACTGCTGACTGCCCTGAAAATTTCTCTTTGTTGTTGGGTAGTGCTTATTAGTTTTATTTAGTAATGATATTCTTAAAAGAATGAGACTGGAAACTGACAAATAAGAATGAAGTATAATTCAGCTAATCTAATTCATGCCAGAATTTAGATTCAAAACATTTTTAACAGGATGGAAGAAATAAACTTTCAGAAGGATCTATTTCTAATGCTTCATTTAATATTCCATTAAAAGAGCCCAGAAAATAAGGTATTTATGGGTTGCTATCACAGTGCCCTTACATGGGTTCAAACACATTTCTTTTCTTTTAGAGTTTCAGGGACTAAAGGTGGCTATATAAATAACACTAATTAGCTACTAGGGGGCAACCACAGCCTTTCATTACAATCAAAGTTGATGTGGGCTCATCCAAAGGTTTAGTATATTGCAAGTCCTGTCAATGCTTAAAAAGGGATTGGATAATTCCCATAATTAATATAGAAACTAGAGTTGATTTTCTTCTTTGAAATTACATATTAAATTTAAAAAGTGAGACTGGCACAGTAATGAAAAATTAGACACATAAAAGAAGTAAACAAGTTATTATGGACAGTGAGAATACTGCTTAAATATTTCAGTCTAGCAAGTTATGATGTGAAGGGACCAGATATAAATGAGATTGTCATGGTTTCAAATAATTCATTGTTTAAATCTAGAAATCAAATGATCCAATACTTTTAGTTTCTCTAGCCTCTGAACTTTGCTATTAAAATGAATTTCTAATTATAATTCCTTCTATACCCTCGGTAAAATAATGACATCATTTATTCATTATGTACATTATAATGCTTTCTTGCACAGTATATTTTTAAAAATTAATTTTGCTAGTGGGATACCATATTTCAAAATATGAGACCAACTTTAGGTCTCTTAAACTGGATTATTTTCATCAAGTTTGGCTCATATGTAGAAAAACTAAAATCCTGCAATATCAAAGTACATAAATGCATTCTACTGTTATGTATAACTAATTAAAACAAATAAAAATAATTAAAAAAAAACCAAGCTCCATTTAGTGTAAATATATGAAATCTAGGTGACCAAAATTACTAAGCATTTAAAAATTGTTCAAGAATGAAGTATTTCTGTTATAATACTCTTTTTCCTCTTACTTTTAAAAAAGAGACAGATTAGCTGGTTGTGCATGGAAACTGGTCAAATTTATATGTTCTAAGGTCATATATGTATAATCTTGCTGCCATGTTTTCCTTTAAATGCATTCTTATTCCCTTTGAATAGCAGAAAGATGAGAAAGGAGAAAGAAGGAGGAAGAGTGGAAGGTAGAGAGAGAGAAATACTGAGATGGATTTTAGGTCCTTCATGAAGGACTTTATGTCATTTATGTTATGGAATTCAAATAACCCAGACCTCTCTAGCCTATTTTTGCTGCCATCATTGCTGATTTCACCTACAGAAGCTGCATCAATTGAGCCCATCTTGACTAAGGCAGACCAGAGAAGCAGCAGGTGGAATTGGCAGTTTCCTTTCTTACTGTAGAACCAGTGTCCAAGTGATTGGGCATGTAAATACTCACTGAAAGGTGATATGCTGTTATTTATGAATTGTCTTTTGGTAGAGTCTGTAAAACTGGGGTTTAGCCTCAGTCTCCCTGCCTGGCCCTCCTCAACTTTGAAAGACCTGTTGTACTGCATAAGCTTTGTGATCTCTCTACCCTGGACAGAGCAGGGAAAGAGCTATTTTGATGCACAGCATCCAGTTACCCCAGTTGAATGCCCTAGGCACTATTTCACATCCCTTTTGAATATGCCATCCATTTGGACCCCCTCTCTTTATTCTTCAGGTCTTCTCTCCTCCACTACTTCCCCCATATCCTTTTTTCCTTTCTTAGAAAATATATTAAGCATTTACTTTGTACTAGTTGTGCTACATGCTGGACAAATAGTGATAAGAAGTGCCATTCCTGACTCAACAAAACTAGAGAAGAGTACAGAAGACAGACTTTAAACTAGTACCAGACCAGTTGTCCATGTGCCAACAAGTATGTTAGAGAAGAATCCTCCCCTGTGCTGAGGAGGCCGAATAGTGCCTACATCTTAATTTATTAAGGAAGCTAAGGGATGGTTTGGAGATGTTAATGTCATTGAAAGAAAGTTTTTAACACACTTCCCTCAGAAGTGAGAGGTACAGCATGCTATTTAGGGTCACCCAAGACCTATCACAGGCTGTGGTGGGGAAGCAGATAGATGGAGCAACTGGGGCTTTGCCTTTATGACTGCAATGGTGGAAAGTGACTAGGAGGAGACATCTTCTATAGGATATTGCAGGGAAACATGCAGGTCAGGATTGGTGTTTGGAGGAATTGCAAGAGCTTTTGCACACCTGCAGAATAGTTTGCACTGAAGAATTTAACAACTTTTGGCCATTAGTAGGACCCTCTGGTTTGACAGACTTATGGAGAGGTTTAGGAAAAACAAATGCTCGATAGTTGATATAGAATCTAAAAACATGGTTAACACCAAACATGGCAGAAGAGAGGGCCCGATTCAGATTGTATAATTGGTGCGGAGTGGGTATGGAGAAGGGGTTGCCAAAAGCTCTATGAACTTGCTAAAATCCCTTCTCGAGCTCCCAAGTGTATTTTGGAGTATAATCAAAATCTCTTAGCTGACCCCACAAGTCTTCCTGGAGCTTTGTTCTACCATATCATGGATATGTGGTAGAGGTTGCTACAGGGAGCTGTGTAGAGCACAGTGATATAAATTATGGCCTGACTCTCGTGGCTGTGTTTGCACTGGGAGCTGCCTGTGTGAAGGTACAGATCAAGATACCACACTTTCTATGGTAACGCTGGCCGAAGTGGCTACTTCTGAAGGCACATGGCTCTATCAATCGAGCCCTTGAATTCAGCACTTTCTCCCAGGGATAGTGAATTCTGAGCAAAATGAGATGACCCTAATGTCAAACCAGTCCTGCGTTCTTTAGATTGCCTGCTTTGTTGAAACTTTCCCATAATTAACCTTTCAATGATGAAACCTATAAAATAAACTTGCTGAGCTAGCTCTGAGTCAGTCAAGCCTCACCAGGGCTTGGCTACTCACGTGGCCCCAACTTTTTCTCCCTATGGGTGTCTGTCTGTTCTTTATCCCCCATCTCCTTTCCTCCTGTATCTCCTTAATTAACAGCTGAGGCTGACAGAGATGAGAGGGACGTGGCAGGAAGCTCTCTGTGCTCCTCATCCAGCTCCGCACCCACCATTTTTCAGGGTTTGATTTAAGTGTTACTCGCTCATAGAGGTTTTCTCTGTCCCCTTATTAGCCTTGCTCATCATTGTATGCCCTGGCCTTGACCTCCTGAGAACTTAGCTCAGGTTGTAGTAAGCATTTAGTTTGTCTAGAACTATGTCGTGCAGTAGGTAGCCACTAGCCACATGAGGCATTGAGCCCTTGAGATGTGGCTAATCTTAATTGAGATGTGCTACAAGTGTAAGAGTACAAGTTATCTCATTAATGATTTTAAGACTGCTTATATGTTGAAATTATGTTTTTTGGGTTATAATGGGTTAAACAAAGTATATTACTAGATTAATTTGCTCTGTATCTTTTCTTAATGTTGTTATTCAAAAATTTAAATTATATGAAGACTAAAATAATTAATATGAATATTGCCCACAGGACCAGTGTGGTCCAGCCCTAGAAGTTCTCGTATCTGCTTTATCTTGTCCTTCCCAGTAGATCCACAGTCACACTGCATCATAAGGACTCCTATAACGTGTTCCATTCTGTTCTTGCCTTTTCCTATAGGCATGGTTTTTCTTGTCCCTCCCACCATTCTTCCTTGGTTTTCTCTTGCTATAATTGAGAATCACAGAATAAAGAATAAAGGCTCTCTTAGCTCCTGGTTCAGGAGGTTGGGAGGTACAAGGTGAGGTTCCTCTTTGCCAGTAGGGACACTGAGGGTGCTGTTGGTGCCAAAGGGCACCATGTGGTGAGAGGATGTATCCAAAACCAGAGCCAAATTGGCTTTTAGAACAGGACCACTCTGGAGATAATTCATTACCCTATTAAAACAGTACAGGGCCCTCAAGACCTGATCATGTTTTAAAGATCCCCTTTGGGCCCTCCTTTTAATTCCTCACAATGAAGGTTAAATTTGAACCTTGAGTTTAGGTGGAGGCGTTCAGACCAGAGCCCACTTTCGCTTTGGGAATCTCTGACATCCTCTGGTTCTGGCTCCAGGCACTTTCTCAGGGATGGTTTCCTTAGGGTGTGTGACCACTCTGCCTCAGGTGTTTTTGTTCAGGCTTCCCTCAGAATCTCATTGTGCACGTGTTTTCCTTCAATGCACATCTTCCTTTGCACAACTATTTGATTTATCTGTGTTGCCCCCTGTTAGATTCTTGGCATCCTGTATATTTTCCTCACTGCCCTGTTCTCTTGGCACCTTGCAGGTACTCCATACATACTTGTTGAAAGTAGGAAGCACTTGAATAAATGAGTCTGAAGTTTTGGAGGCAGGTTGCAGGTGTAAGTTCAGATTCATACTTAGATACCTTTCTGGGACAAACTTGAGCACTGTGTTCCTTTGCATCCCAAGCCTACAGGATTGCCTGTACTTTCAAAAGAGCCCTCCAGCTGGGGAAGTGTATCTGGACTCACTTTCCTTCCTCAGAGCCCCACCCAAGTTTATATACCTCCTCTCTCTTTCCAGCTTGATTTACTAATGAGCCTGGCTGAGGTCTGCACACATTAGATATTTTGAACCAGAGGAACAGGTGACTTGGAAGATTTAGTGAAGGATAAAATAGAATATTTTGGCATCCTAAGAATCTCAATTTTGCATTGTTCTTTGCTTTTCATTTTCACGTAATTTTACAACTGATAGGTCAGTGGATTTAAGAATTACAGCAGAATCCAGCCACCCAGGAGGTTCATATTAGACAAAAACAGCATTAGGAATTCTGGGATGTGGAAATATAGTGTACGTAGACTCTATTATTTTTAACATGAATAACTTATGCAATTCTTCTATTGACTATTAAATGGAATTTCACTCCTCAAGCTCTTGGTCAGAGTGTTCTATTCATTTCAAGCTCTCTAATGTTTATTTTGGCTAACTTTCTCTTTAAATACCAAACAGCTGATTTTGAAAGCTGAATTTAACACTCAACAACCAGACTGAAGAGACGATTGTTGTTTGCTATGCGCAGGATATCTACACTCAATGATAAATCTTGGTTTAAACTTTAATGTGACACTTCATAAATAAACAGGGAAACCCGCATAATTATCCTAAACTCCTGTACTTGACTAAGCAATAGTTTAACACAGGCAACCTGGCTGCAACCTGTACAAAGAATATCTCTGAAATTTTAATGTGGCACCCCATAGATGGAAAAGCAATCATTATAAAGTTAAGATTGTGCTTTTCCCCTGTTGGATAGAAAATAATCTAGTTAGGCCAGTGAGAATCATGGATACATATTATTTTCAAATCAGGAACACTGAAGATTGATCCTGCATTGCTATTAACTTACCTAAAACTAATGCCCTCACTTCTGGTGGGCAAGAAGAGTGAATTATGGCTCATTAGACGTAATTTAATATGGTTACCAAAATTTTTAAAAACTCCTATTACAGCACTAATCATTGTTCATTAATGTCATAAGCAATAATGTGACAAGATGGTAAGGTTTTTGTTTTTTGTTTCTTACACTGTCTAAATCATCTTGGTCCTGTATAGTACCTCTTCTTTTTGTCTTTACATGCCTCTCCTCTTCTGACAACAGAAACAAATCCTCTAGGTTTTATAGTGAGCATTATCCTGAAAGGGTGGTTTCTTATCATTATTCAGCCCTTGCCCATGTGATTGATCCAAGTGATGGGCAGGTGATCCAAGTTGGGACGATACAGTTCCTCTGTGGGGACTTTCAGATTTGTGCTGTGAAAAGAGATCATTTATTTTTCCCTAGCCATTTGTTCTAGGGGTACCAGTGCAGTAGCCCCAGAGCTGTCATTGCCACAGGGAGAAGATGCTCTGAGGGGTGGAGGCTTATGGGAAAATGTGAGAGGTAGAGCGTTCAGACAGAGTTGGAGTCCTTGGTTTCAGTCCTAGAGGTCAGGCCACTTCTGCCTTTTCAGCAAATGGGTTTTAGGGACCAATAAATTTCCCATTGTCCACTTTAGTTGGTTCACTTAGTTGGAATTCAGTCAGTTGAAACAGGAAGAGTCATGACTGATGCATCCCGTTAATAAGACAGCAATTCAAGAAATAACGAAGAGGCTACTGCCTCCAGGTACCTAAGTCCAAATACCCATAACATGTCTTTTACCTTTGTTCTGCTTCTTTTCAGTAAGTTTACTTTCCTTAGGAAAGAAATGAAACCTTCTGAAAGATCTCAATGAAGTGATCACTTAACTGTGTGCCATTCCTAATTATGAGTATTTTAATGTAAAAGTGAACATTTTATTCAACCTAATCTCTAAAAAGAACCTCCTTCATAGGCAATCAGGACTGTCAGAGATAAATATTACACTGTTGATGTAAAGTGGAATTTACATCCGAATATTCTGCTGTGAGTTGCTAGAAGCATTTGTCATGATGTTTTTCAAATCCTATCACCCTAAAGCAGCAGTGTCATCTGTCTTTGCTTGTAGCCATTTCCATGCAGCGACATTAAGAACAAACTTAATTGACAGTCAGTAGGAACCCAAGGGCAGCACACATGATCAATTATCTAAATATGCTGGCGGTTACCAAAGAGAATGGAGTTCATGAATCTCATATAACAAGGTTTTTATGTAAAAAGGAGTTTTGTTCTTTGGTGGAATAGAGCTACCACGTGAATCTGACTTATTTTTATTTCAAATATATATTAAATGAAAGTTTGATACACTTTCCCTGGTTTGAAATCACAGGGACTTCATGGGTACAAACTGATCCTAAAAGGAATTGCTAAATATTAAGAGTGATGGTTCTTATCTGTCAGCTCTTTTCTGAATATTAATTTTTGATAGAAGGTTCTCTGAGGCCCCATCCTTCAACTGTTCTCACAGGCTTAGTCCCTGCTATGTCACAATTATATTTTGGGAAAAGAAGGGACTCTATTGTGAATATTGGATTCTAGCATTATTTTTGTGGGGTGGGGTACTGGGGATTGAATTCAGGGGCACTTGACCACTGAGCCACATCCCCAGCCCTATTTTGTATTTTATTTAGAGACAGGGTCTCACTGAGTTGCTTAGTGCCTCGATTTTGCTGAGGCTGGCTTTGAACTTGCGATCCTTCTGCCTCAGCCTCCCACGCTGCTGAGATTATAGGCATGTGCTTCCATGCCTGACTCTAGCATTATTTTTTTACTGCCTTCCAAAATTATTGAATATAAAGTTTTTGCTTTATGAAGACATTTGTACTATAAATAATTAATTTGGTTTATCATAGTAGGTCATTTAGAAATGAATAAGTTTCCAGAAGAGTTTGTATTTTACATGAAGAATATTCTTATATTCAGCAGTGTGCTCTTATTGAGGGGTAGACTTTGGGGTTTGGAATCAGACAGAGTTGGGTTTGAATCACAGCTCTGCTGTTTACCAGCTGTGTAACTCTAGGCAGGTTTCTTAACTCTTCAATCTTCTAGTTTGTAAATGGAGCAATCCTAGTAACTCTCTGCTCCAGTTTGGATCTGAAACCTTCCCTAAAGGCCAGCTTGGCTGTATGGGTGGACCTTGTAGAAGGTGGGGCCTAGTGGGAGGTTCTACATCATTGAAGCTGTGCCCTTGAAGGGGATTGTGGGCTCTAGGTCTCTCCTTCTTTTCTCCCCACATTTCTCAGCCACTTGGCTCTGCATATACTCCCTCACCTCAGGCACAGAAGCAACAGGCCCAACTGATCACCGCCTGGGACCTCCAAAACGGTAAGTCAAAATAAACCTTTTCTTTTAAAAAGTTTATTATCTCAGGTATTTGTTACAGTAACAGAAAGCTGAGTAACACTCCCCAGTAGAATTGTTCTGAGAATTAAATAATGTCTGAGAAGGACAGCACAGAAGGAAGCACAGAACAGACATTTAGTATTTAGTGTTTTTAAAAGAATCTTTGCAGGTTTTAAGAATTTTAGCTTAGATTGACGTGTGTACTGTTGAGCATTTGTTTTTATGATTTGAAGTTTAAAGTCCTTTTGGTTTTGCAGATTCTATAAAATATGACAACAGTTTAGCAAGACTTAATTTGTGCATGTCATAGCAAGGCTCTTTATCGTTCTTTGGCAAAATCTCAGAGGTGTTGATAAACTATTTAGAATTTCTGATGGTCTAACAAAACTATTGCTTGATACCAGGGACACATCTTGTTCTATTTTTGAAAAGTATTTTATTCTAAATATTACACTTTTGTACATATGTTTTCATGAACTCTTATCTATTATATGCTAGGCCCTATGGTAGATGACGTGGCATGGACCTTGTCCTAAAGAGTTTACCATCTGGGGGAGTTGTTCAGTTAGGCATTCCAGAGGAGTCTGAGTGTAGTTAGTTCTAAACAACTACAGTAGAAATTAGTAAGAGAGAAATGAAAGTGTTGTGGAAATTTAAGAGCAAGATTTACCTCCAGTTCTGATATGAAACAATGATTTATTCTTGGAGACATCTCAGTCCTAACAGAACATTGGAATCACCTGGAGAGGTTTAAATAACTAGACCGTACCCCCACCACCATAGCCCCAAACAAGTAAAAAGTGGACAGGTGCTATCAACAAGACATCATACTCCTGTATTGCCCCCCAAAGTACTAAAAACTGTGTGTGCTTTCTTCCTGAACAATTAGAGGTTCTGGAGTCCCAGGCATAGGTGATTTTAAAAAAGATCTCTCCACATGGTTGTAATAACTAAGCACTGTTAGGAAACACTGTCCTATCTGGTTACAATGGTGCACTCCTGTAATCCCAGCAACGTGAGAGGCAGGTGGGTTACAAGTTTGAGGCCTATCTGGGCAATTTAGTGAGACCCTCAGCAACTTAGTGAGACCCCCATCTTAAAATAAAAATAAAAAGGCCTGAGGATGTAGATCAATGGTAAAGCACCCTGGGTTCAATCCCCAGTACCAACCAACTTAACAAACAAAACAAAACCCAAAACATAGCAGCAATAACAACAAAAACCTTTGCCCTGGAGGTAAAAGCAATAGCTTTACTGATTGAAATAGGGTTTGGTAGAACTTCTAGGTGGAAGCATTAATGGCCCTAAAGTCAAAACCTATGAAGTTAAGGACATGAGATGGAGCAGAGCATATAGGAAAATGTGAGTGGACTGGTCTGGCTCAAGTGGAAGGTGTATTCAGGCATTAAGGCTATATTGGGACCAACCTGTAAAGGTAATATGAACTCAGATTAAAGCATTTAACTCTATAAGACATTAAAAAGTTCTGTTGACATCACTGGATCCATTCTTTGGGGAGCCATACAGGAGTATGATATCTTGTTGATAGCACCTGTCCACTTGGTAGCCATTGCCACCTGCTTCCTAGTAGAAATGCAAACGTGTTTAGGCATGAAGGAGTCCCTCACATAACTTGGAGGACTATGAGTCTCCCTGCTTTCCAGTCCTAGGATAGATACTTGTTAATTTAAGTTAACTACTGCATAGCTTTCATCTGGAAACTCTAGAATCCAAAGGCAGTCTTGCAAACTGTCTGGCCCCAGTCAGATTGAAGTGAAAGAATTATAACCTAGCAGAAGCATGGTTTCTTTCTTCTGCTAGGACAGAGTATTTTCCTCATTGTTACTTTAAGCATTTTAGACAACAAAGAGAACTAGACTTAGGATGAAACAGTAGAGCACAGAGTTTGAAGAGCCTGAGTCCTTGTTGACATCATTGAACGGTTAAGTAGACCCACTTCTCCCTTCTTTTCCCTCTCTTCCATTTTCTCTGGACTTGTAATAACATTGCCTATGGGTTAAGTCAATTTGCCTTGATTTCTTTTCCTAACAACCAGAATCACCCTTACTAATGCAAAGAAATTTGAGTGGAGATGGAGTAGTAATGGGTTAAAAAGTTTTAAATGAACTAGGATGAATGATAGTGCCATTAATAAAAATAGAAATGATGGGAAGAAAAGAAAATATTGATTCTAGCCATGTGCTTGAGGGGCCACTGAGAAGAAGGACAAATGTCTGTTAGGCTTTTGAATTTACTGCTCCGATGTTTAGAAGACAGAGAGACTAAAGATACATATTGGCAAGTCATCTCTGTACATATGGTCTGGAATTTTGAAAAAGCAAGAATCAAGGCAGAAATCAGAATCTAAAAGTAGATATCAATAGCTTGACCCCACCTACTAAAGTCTACAAATTTAACTCACATTTGCATGTAGGTAGCTGTTACAGTGACTTCTCCTCTCAGGCACAAGCAGGAACAGAACTGGGGATCTCAGAGTCCCTAAAGGGGGAGTCACACAGAATTCCAACTGTTCTGATCCAGAAGCCAAGGGACTGGGGTGGTCCTAGACCCACAGAAGAGATTCAATTCTTAGTCAGACCTCTGCCATGCTTTGCCATCTGGACCTTAACACACTTTGCCTTTTCTACAGAGTTCCATGGACTCCAGAGACTCTTTTACCTTCTAGGCCTCACCCTCACTTGAACCTGTACAAACTTTTTCTTAAAAATGGCTCCTTCACTATCCAGCCTGTATGCCGTCAGTCATAGGACTTCACACTCAGTCTAGAGCTCTCAATGAACCAAAGAAACCAAGCCATCCTTCCAGTTTTCTTCTCCTTCCCCTTGGACCCTACCCCATCAAAAACTTCCCTTTTCCTTTCCTGTTTAAGAACAAGTATCCCTTCACATCAGTTCTTACATTATCAGTTCTGGGGCTGGGTATGAGACGGGGGAAGAGACAGTGCAACATAAACTATTGTTGCCTGACAGCCAGCCTCCCAGATGGCCCCAAGTGGTCAGAGCTGATTAGTGTGACCCAAAACATGTGGCAAAAGCAGTGAAATGAACCAGAAACGAAGTAGTTTTACCCCCAAGCACACATAGATGTATGTATGTTATATAGGTCTGAATATGTGAACGAATAGAGTCTAAATTACTGACTTTAAGAGGTGAAGTGTCATGTATTGAACCCATCCTCCCAATGTTTATTACAACTAAGCCTTGGTTATAGTCTGTTTTTTCCTATATTTTTAATGCTGCATCATAGTCGTGCATAATGATGGGATTTGTTGTTATATATTCATACATGCACACTAGTCTCACTGTTTTTAAGGATTAGCTTGGTACTATTTATCAAAATATTGAGGGAAAATTCTTTGCTTATTCATCTGGAAGAAGCACTGCTCAGGTATTCTGTAGAATATCCTCCAGTTTGGGTTTGTATGATGCTTATGGAGTGATTAGACTGAAGTTGTAGGTTTGGGGTAGGAAGTTCACATGAGTAAAGTGCCATTTCCATCAGCCCCTATCCAGAGCATATGCTAGGAACATGACTGAGAACTGATGGTATTAACCTCAAGTATTCATTTTTGAAGAATTTCTATTTGTTCACGGGTGAGGGCCATTGACTCAGGTAACTCATTTACTCATGGGACACCAAAGCCTAGAAAATGGAACAATTCAGATGAGCTGCACCACAAGGCTGTGTGGAAGGTGCTAAATCATGGAGGAAGAATCTGTCTAACAGTGTCACCCCAGGGAAGATGGAGCTGCTGCCATGGGACTGCCACCCTCCCCTCAAGCAGAGCATAGAGGGAGAAACTTGCAGTCTCCCCACCTCCCACACTCCATCAAGTAGGAGTCATCCACCAGTGGTTGCCCTCAGCTAAGCCCACTTGGAAGCCAGATGACAAGAGTGTGACTGACATAGTGACCCTGCTAGGCAGCAGATCAGGGGAAGTACAGTGGATAGGTCTGAGTTTCAAAGAGGCAAAAGGCTCCAGCTATGTGTAAAGGGAGGGGCTTGTGCCATAAACTGAGGGTGGGCCACTTAAGATGGAGCCAGAAGGAAAGACCAGCTCCACTATGTGAAAGTGCAGGCAACAAAGACCCACAGGGGATGACCTCTCTGCTGATTAGTCAGGGCTGTGATTTGGGAACCAGAGAGCAAAATTATATCATAAATATGCTGCCAGTAATTTTTAAGGGGTTTTCTTGTTTCATGTGATCTGAAAGTCAAATATTTAGATATAGATAGAGATTTTAACGTCTACAGATTTAATTTATGCATGAAGAAATGTTTGGAAGTGACATGTAGAATGCAGTAATAAATTGGATGGACATTTGTAAAAATTCAAAAGAAAAATGGCATTAGGATGTTTTCAAAGGTTTTGGCTCTGTAGCCTACTGTTACATATGCTCTCACCTTTCAGAGAAATTCTGCCACTAAATCTGAAACCTCTGTTTTTTAACTTGAAAAATAGAAGTTGTATAACCTTCGTGTAGCTAATTGACATTGAGAAACTACAAGCACATTTTAAATAGAAACATGAGACCAAACTTATTGCTAATGCCAGACTTTAGAGTATGGATCACCGACTTTAGAGTATGGATCACAGTTTTGGCCCAAAAACTGTGATATAGTTTTAAATATGAACTCACATTTATTTCTATAAATAAATACAGACTTCACTTGCCTTTACTTCAACCAAACTTTGTTTGGCTGCTAGAACCTAGCACCTAGGGAAATGTGTAGCCTTTTTTTTTTAAATTTGATTTTTAGTGTCACACCTATTGTTTGTATATGTGTCAAAATTTAATCCACATTGTGATATATAGAGTAGAGACTTAATTAACTGTGTTACTTAGAGGAGGAGGTCTCTGAGAGATGATTAGGTTTAAAGCCATCAAGTAGGAGTCCCTATATTTAATCCTTATGGTTTTATAAGAAGATACCAGAGGACATACACACATGCTCCTTGACTCTGGCAATGTTATATCCTATGCCACCTGGGAACTCTACCAGCAAGAAGGCCAGATGTGAGCCCTTGAACCTTCAAACTGTGAGTTAAATAAACTTCTTTATAAATGATACCCAGCTTCAAGTGTTTTGTTACAGTATTGAAAAATGAACTAGTATATAACATATTCCAATTACCTAAATACAGGAAATGTGCATAACAATGACTTATTTTCTGGCTACATATTTTAATGTGATCACTGAGTAGATTTGCCTTATGTTTGATTCTAATGAATTGGTGCTTCAGGTTCATTGTTGTTCTTATACATCTATAATGAGGAAAGTTGCACACATACTCAGATTCCATGAAAGAATAGTTCCTTGCCCAGAAAGTACCAAACAATCTGCAGTCAATTCTACACAATTTTCTTTTAAAAATATATATGGAACCTGGCATGCCTTAGATAACGATTGTTAGCCTTCCTTACCTGAGCCTTGTCTCAGTTAAACATTTTCTGAAAAAACAAAACAAAAAAACAAACAAACAAAAAAAAAACAATGGGACATTAACTTGGAGTAGGAGACACGGGAGAAATATACCTGGAGAAAGGAAAGGGTTTATACTTGGTAAGTAACAGGGCAAAGAACTCAGATTCTTCCATTTGGCTTAAGGCTGGTATCTAATCTATTTCTAGGGAACATTATTATGTGACTTTCTGACTGTGAAATGTCTTAACATCTTAGAGCAATAATTTGAATTAAAATAACTATTATCTTAATATCTGGTCCCAGAATTCTCCAAGGAGGGAATTATTTTAGAAAAATTCCTTGATCAGTGCCCATAGTAGAAGAAAGCCCTAAGGCCTGGACATAGGTGAGTCTCAAGGTTACTGAGGGGTGAACTAAATTATTCTGACTAACCCAAAAGTTTTTGGAAGTTCTAAGAATGTAGAGCAGGGAGAAAATATGAGATAGATGATGAGGACTATTATGGTTTATGATATACTTACTCTTATTATGCTCCCCAATTCTCTCCAGTGAGATCTACTAAACTCATGACAGGTATTCATTACTGAGTGGATACTAATGATTAGAATTTTATGTCTGTAGTGATAGAGCGTAAATAGAAACACTACCTCCACTTCCCAGAAGCCAGAAGCCAGAGGAGCTTACAAACATGGATTGTCTGAGAGAATTTGTAGAAATCTTGAGGTGCCCTCTGAATTTTATCATCTGGGAAACTGGAAAATGAGTGGGTGGCTTGTGTTAAACTGACTTGCTTCAAAGTGGCAAGGAGGAGCCTGGCTGCCATGTGGGTCTCTGCTTACATGTTAAGACTCTTGGCTACTCCTACATATTTTAACTGTGAGAAACACAGGAAAAGGTAAAAGTGTAGCATAGGTTTGAATCTGAATGAGCTAAGGTGCCTATAACTAATGTGGGCAATTGAGGACAGGAAATCAGCAGTGTGAGTCAAAGGTAGTTGAGAATTTGAATGTAGCAATTAATTCCCCACTTCTCATTCCTTTTATACTTCTCTGCATGCTTCTTCCCCACCATAAGTCAGCCACTTGCTAGTTGATCATCCAAGGTTTTTGAAATTGCAACATTGATGGCAATACTTCATTTTGTATAGATGGCTATTTTTTAAAAATTTGATCAAGTTTTTATTTAATTTATTTATTTATGACAGTGGAATGCATTACAATTCTTATTATACATATAGAGCAAATTTTTTTTTATATCTCTGGCTGTATACAAAGTATATTCACACCAATTCGTGTTTTCATACATGTAATTTGGATAATAATATCCATCACCTTCCACCATCATTTCCAACCCCATTCCCTTCCCTTCCCCTACAACCCCTCTGCCCTATCTAGGGTTCTTCTACTCCCCCCTGCTCCCCCTCCCTACCCCACTATGAATTACAGATGGCTCTTTACAATTTGAAAAACATTTAAAAATCATTTCATATGATCCTTAGAGTAAACTTCAGGTGGCAAAAAAAAAAAAAAATCACACAATTAGCAAGCTTGTAGTTGATTTCTTTTAAACAGCTTTATTGAGGTTTAATCAACAAATACTAAGCTATACACATGAGAAGCATACAGGCTGCAAGGTAGCTCTGTGGTAGAGCACTTGCCTACCATGTGAAACACCTGGGTTTGATCCTTGTACCATGGCAATAAAGAAATAAGTAAAACATGTGATTTGATAATTTTTGACATTTGTATATACCAGTGAAACAATCACATTGTTGAAGATAGTGAATATATCCATCACCCCCAAAGTTTCCTTGTTTCCCTTCCTAAATTTTGACCTTTCTACCACACCCTCAGTATCCATCTCCAGGCAACCCTATTGAATTTCTGTTACTATACATTAGCTTGAGTTTCTCAGCATTATATATGAATCCAATCATTCAACTTATACTTCAGTTTTTTCATTCACTCAATGTAACTATTTTGAGATCATCCATATTATAGCATCAAGAATTTTAGTTCATTTTTCGAAAAAATAATATAGTTGTATGGATATAGCACTATTTTTTTAAAAATGTAGTCACCTGTTGATGAAAATTTATTCCTACTTTTTAGTTATTAAAAATCTGTAAACAGAGGCTGGGATTGTTGCTCAGTGGTAGAATGCTTACCTCACATGTATGAGGCTCTGGGTTTGATTCTCAGCACCACATACAAATAAATAAAAATAAAGGCCCATCAACAACTAAAAAAAAATTTTAAAAATCTGTAAAAGTTTATGCACAAGTCTGTGTATAGACATATGCTTTCCTTTCTCTTAGGTACTCAGGAATAGAATGGCTAGATTATATGATACATATATGTTTGTTTATTTTGGTACTAGGGATTAAACCCAGGGGTGCTTAACCACTGAACTACATCCCAGCCCTTTTTATTTTTTATTTTGATACAGTGTCTCAATAAATTGCTTAATCCCTAGCCAAGTTGCTGAGACTGGTCTTGAATTTGCAATCCTCCTGTTTTAGAATCCCAAACCACTGGGATTGCAGGCATGCACTGCCACACACAGCATATATTTAAGTTTTAAGAAACTGTTAAACTGTTTTTTAAAGTGTTTATAGCATTGTACATTCCCTCTAGCAGTGCATGAGACCAACAACTGCTCCACATTCCTGCTAAAACTTCTTAAGATCTTTTTAATTTTAGCCACTCCAGTCTATTTGTAGTTATATTGTGGTTCAAATTTGATTTTTCCCTAGTTACTAATGATGTTGAGTTTTTTCATGTGTTTCTTTTTACTATCCATGTATATTACTTGCTGGAATTCATATTGAAATCATTCAACTATTTTTAAATTAGGGTTTTAGTAATGTTATCATTTGAGCTGTAAGAATTCTTTTTTATTTTCGTATATGCAAATCTTTTGAAGAGATGTTTTGAAAATATTTTCTCCAGTGTGTGACTTGCATTTTCACTTTGTTAACAGTGATTTTTAAAACTCAGAAGTTTTAAAACTTGTGTCTAATTTTATCAGTTTCTTTCTTTATGGGTCATACTTTCCATATTGTATGTAAGAAATCTTTACCCAGGATAGCAACACATTTTCTTGTGGAAGTATATAGTTTTAAGTTTTGTAGTTTGGTCTATTGTCTGTTTTTGAGTTAATTTTTAATATGGTGTGAGGTATGGATGGATTGATTGATTTTTCACGTTTGAATTTCCATAGTACTCAACACCATCTCTCCACTAATTGCTTTTGCAGCATCTTGACAGTTTAACAGCTCTAAAGCTAAGAGTGATAAATGACAGCTTAAAAATCTATGGTTTAAGAATCTTGTAATGAAGGATATAGGGCTTTTAAATGATTCCCCATTTCAAATAAGAAGTGTGATGGCTCAAAGAGTCTTTTTAGTCAAAGTCCAGAGATCTCCTGTCAATGTTTATTAGAGTCATCAACATTGGGGCACAGTGTCCAAGGCACTTGTGAGTAACTGTGCTAATTAAAGTGTCTATTTCCTCCTAACCACATGCCAAACTTTCATCTGCCAGTCAGACAGATCTAGGAGACTTTATGCCCTCAGCCAAAGAAGCCCTATTATTATATACAGAAAGGATTCATTGAGATCATCACTGTCAGACAAGTCAAAGGAGAATCTATAAATGGGAGATTGTAATGCTTGATCCGATCCAAAGCAATTAATATAATTTTCTGTTTAAGTTAAATTTGTCAATATGACAGTAGGGCAAAGGTTGATTCATGAGGAGTTGGTTTAAACCTTAAGAGAAAGAAGGAAATTAATCCAGAAAATATCTAATGATATATGTCCTTATCGTTGTCAATTATAATTAACATGTTAATTTTATCCCTGAAAATACAGTTATTATTAATGTGCTGAGGAGACTCATTGTATATCAACTTTTGATTAGGGGGCCATTGACTGAGTCCTTGGTTATTGGTCATTTTTTATTTCCTATTTGAAATTGAGGAATTACTCATTTTAACCCGTATAATCAGAAAACTTTGTTTTAGTGCTTCCATGGTGAGCAAGAGGCAATGTGTTTTCAGTATTTTATAACACTGTTTTTTCTATGTCTCTAAGAAGAGAAAGACATTCTCTTTTTAACACCAGAAATATATCCTGCCTGAAGTACCTTAGAAACCTCCTCATTGTGAAGTCTACAGGGATATTGAAGAACCACAAATATCAATTACCTAGATGTATCTTCTCCTTTATACCTTAAAGCATTGGTAGCTGCACTTCCTACAGGGAAGAACAATTTTGTAATCATGTCTAAGGATAGATTCAAGATTTTATTGAAAATACCTAAACATTCTTCATTTGGGGAGTAGTTACATATCCCTTATAATCAGAGGCCTACTCTGATTTAGTTCTGTCTCTAGAACTGAATATGTTACCTGACAGAACAGATGCTTAATCCCCAACATTTATTGAAAAATGTGGACAAATATCAGAAATTGTTAACCCCACCCCATCAAATCTAAGGATTTAGTCCTCTTTTGTGGTGTCCTGATCCCTACTAAATAGATATACTTTGTATTGTACCATCTTTTCAATTTTAGGTATATTTTAATTTTGGTTCTATCAACATAGTGTTCCAAATAATTATTATTATATAAATGTACAAAAATATAAATTCTTCCTATCTCTCCTACATGTTTTCTCCAACCCTTATCTTAATCCCTAGCAAATATTAATCAGTCCATTTCTAAAATTTTGTCATCTTAAAATATTATATAAATATGGAATCAGGCAGTATGCAACTTTCTGGGATTTCAGCATAATTACTTATAGATATATCCAAATTGTTGCATATATCAGTGGTCTACTCATTTTCACTGCTTACTAAGATATCATGGTATGTATGGGTCACAGTTTGTTTAACCATGACCCATTCAGGAATACCAAGGATGTTTCCAGTTAAAAGCCTTAATGAGTGAAGTTGTTTTGGACAGTCATGTCTAGGTTTCTATGTGAACATAAGTTGTCATTTCTCTGGGAAGTGCCCAAAAGTGCAATGGCTGGGACATGCAGTAACTGCATGTTTAGCATTATAGGAAATCGCTATTTTCCACAGTGTCTGTAACATTAGCAATGTCTGCGGGTTACATTTTTTTTCATATCTTTGCCAATACTTAGTACTCTGACTTTTTTCTTTTTGATTTAAACATCCTAGTTGATGTGAACTAGTATTTTATTATCGTTTTGATGTGCATTCCTTAATGACTATTGACATTGAACAACTGTTCGTGTTTTCTTTGGAGAAATGTCTATTCAGATCTTTTGCCCCTTTTTTAACTTGGCTGTCTTTTTTAATGAGCTGTAGGAGGTCTTTGTATATTTATGATGAAAATACCTTATGTATATGATTTTCAAACATTTTCAGTGGATTGAGTTTTTAATTTCTTGACTAGGCTCTTTGAATCATCAAAGTTTTTTTTTTTTTTTTTTTTGATGCAGTCCAATTTATCTATTTTTTCTCTGGGTGGTTTTTTTTTTTTTTGTCATAAGAAACCATTGCTTAATCCAAGTTAAGGAAATTTACACTTGTGCTTTCTTCTAAAAGTTGTAGCTTTAGCACTTCATCTAGGTCTTGGACACATTTTGAATTTTTATGTATGATCTGAGGAGAAAGTACAAATTCATTATTTTACATGTAGAATTTGATTTGTCACAGCATGATTTGTTCTAAAGACCTTTTTGCCCCCCATTGAATGGTCTCAGCATCCCAGTTGAAAACCAGTTGACAGTTGATATGGGTAGGTTTATTTCTAGATTCTCAATTCTTTTGAGATACACACACACTTATGTTAGTAGCATGCTGTTTTGATTACTGTACTTTGCAATCAATTTTTTAAAATATTTTTTGTTTATTTATATATGTGGTGTTGAGGATTGAACCCAGTTCCTCACATGTATGAGGCAAGTGCTCTACCACTGAGCTATAACCCCAGCCCCTGCAATCAATTTTGAAATCAGGAAGTGCAAGTTCTCCAACTTTGTTCTTTTAAGACTGTTTTGGCTGTTTGAGGTCTCTGGCAATTCCTTATAAGTTCACTGTATAAAGACAAAAATGTAGCCTATGAAGCCTGTTAAGCTTTTCACTTCATTCTTCTTTTCAATATGGTTCCCTCACCTGAATGGTGCCCAGGGATGACTCTGCTTCCTCTACCAGAACAAGTCTCAGTCCTCTTCTGTGTAGGGGAGGAATAGCTGCTGGATGCATGAAATCTAGAATAACCTCTAAGAGACTGACTGCTTCTATTTCTTTCTCTCTTTTTTAAAAATCTTTATTTTAGCTTTATGTGGTGCTGAGGATTGAACCCAGTGACTCACACATGCTAGGTGAGCGCTCTACCTCTGAGCCACAACCCCAGCCCCTCTATTTTTTAAAAAAAATTAAATAGACATTTAACTTTTCTTAGATGAAAAATAACAGGAAAGAAAGAAGTTCTGAGGAAAATCCTCAAGGCCACTGTAGAGTATCAGACTTTGCCTTTGTCTGCAATTATTATTATTTTACTCTTTTGTCCTTAAACACTTCTTTTCGGAATTGCATCTTAATCCAGCTTTCAATTTGGTATTTTATTATTTCCTTTATAATCACTTTCCTAAGTCTAGTGCCACTAGCTTCTGAAGCTTTCACGGGTTCTGGAAGAGAATGGAGGTTAGGTTGCTTATTGGTGCTTCACCTTGATGAGTCAGTGCTCAGCTTACCTGGATCTTGTAAGTGACCACCTGTCCTGCATCCAGAATGTTCCTGTTTCTTCTCATCTTGTTGTCTTTGTAATTTCATGCCTTTTAAAACACCCTTTACTATCATTCTAGATTTTCAGGAAAGGGGGGACCTAAATCTATGTTTTCAAGTTGCCATTTTACTTTTTACTGTAAGTCTCCTTAGCAATAGTATCTTTGTATACTATATTGAGAACTTCTTTCAGTATGATTAAGTTATTATATAAAATTTAAAGATCTGCATCATGTTCTATAAAAGGAATGTATGAGCATTTATTTAATAACTTTCAGATCATTTCTATTTTTTCAGTTTTAGAAGTAATACTATAATGAACATCTCTGTCGAAAGTTTTATATGTTCCCATAAGTATTTACCCATGATAGATTCCTAGAATTGGTCTTATTGAATCAGAAGGTATATATATATATATATAAAGATATTTATATATATATATATAAAGATATTTGATATACTTTGATGAATAACCCATTGATTTCATGTCTACCATCTATTTGTAAGAGCTTCGTTTTCCCCACACACACTTATCCATGCTGGATATTATCATTTAAAAATACTCTTATATGTTTATTTGTTTTTATAAGCCAGAAGTGGACCCAACATAATTGGTTTTGCTATAATACAATGTTTAGGAAGAATGGCTTAAAATACTTTATCCCAAACCTGGATATACTGTATTTGGCATAAGTGTCTAAATTTTAATCAATTACAAACCCCTCCATATAGCAGTTAATTTGGTTTCATTGATTAGAAGCAGTTTTTCTCTATTATCTTAGAATTTCAGTAGGAAATTTACTTACTGAAGTAGATATTTATTGGAGGAAAATTGAAACATTTTCCAAGGTTGGTAGAAAATTTATAAATCCTACTTGGATAACTTTCTGGGCTACTTACTATCAAATGGAATTTGGGGGACTTGGTTAATTTTCTTCTGTTAATTTAGAGAAATATCATGGTCTGGCCTAAACATGTTCCACTGGTCATTTTAGTGAAGAAATCAAAAGACCAGGTACTTAAGAGAGAGATATAGTTAGCTGCCCCAGTTTTCATCAAGGAATGTCAGCCAGCCTTATCTACTGTTTATTTGATGTTTAAACAATATAGAGCTGTTCTTAATAACATCAGAGAATGCCAACGCACAAAGTCAACTCTTTCCTATTTGCATTTATTAGAATCCTAGAGACAACTAATAATTAGAAAAGATTATTTGAATATCAGGCAATTCATTTACCCTCATGAACTGCAATTTTCAAATAACATTGGACCCTTTCTTTACATGAAATTTTAAATCCTATTTGCTTGACTTTTCTTACTATTGATAAGGTGAACAATTTCCATCAGATAGAAGTGCTGAGAACACATTGTTAGCTTGGTGAAGGAGAGTCATGTAACTGATTATTTCCCTTTTATGACTGACTGCCAAAGTGTTTGGAGCCAAATTCTGCAACTGTATGTCTCTATCCCAGCTTTCCTTTTGGTGTTATTTCTTTTTTCCCCCTACAGTTACAATTAACTTATATTCCTATTTTTCTTTTGCATCATCTATATTTTGTTAGCTTCTAATTCATTGCAAAAAAGACCAAAGTACAAAGCAAAATGTTAGAGCAATGTGGGGAGTTGGGGAGCTATTGAAAATTACTAAAATGAATGATACTTCAATTAAATTTTATTTTAGAAAGATAATATGGGTAGCTCTGTGGAAATAGATTAGAAGGAGGTCAGCCTGAAGACAGAATGGCAGACCAAAGACATTATTAAAGCCACTGGTCTCTAGGAGCTCATAGCCAAGAAAGGGAGCACAGCTGGTTTGTGTGAGATAGGACACAGGAAAACAGAAGCCATTCATTCTAGGTATCTCAAACAGAGGGAATTTAATGAAGAAACTTTAGATGGGTGCTAGAAGAGCTGGCAAGGCAAGCCTGAAATCGCAAGACAACCTACAGTTTAGTAACATCAGGAAGCACTACTCCTACAAATAAGGGAGTGACAAAGACAGCAAGTGACATGACAGGACCCACAAACCCTAGCACTGGCTGTACCTATGGGAGGGCTGTCTGGAGGGTGCTAACCCAAAGAGGAAGGAAAAATCTGTCTGACTAATGATATTACCATTTGGAAGATGTAGCTGCTGCTGTGGTACCAGTCACCATCTTCCCTCAAGATAGGCAGGCAATGTTTCTGACCTGCTGAATCTACCTGGAAGCCAGTTGATAGGGCAGTGTGGGTGATGCAGTGGTTCTTCTGGATGGGGCAGGGCAGAATACTGTTTAAGTCTGAGCCTCACACAGGCAGAAGACTGTTATTGTGCATAATGGGATGTGGGCTGTCCCATCAAATAAGGTTGGGCAGCTTATGATGGAGCCAGAGGGAAAGGCCCAATTCTGGGTGGTGGTGCAGCTGATGGAGACCCCCAGAGGACAACTTGTTTGCTGATTAATGCAGGCTGATTTGGGAACAAAGTTGATTATAAATGTAGCTGCTACTCTATTTTAAGGAGGTTGGTTTTCTTCTGGAATTTTTAAAGAAGACTATAAACTTAAATCTGTAGATTTTGAAAGAAATTTTCAGCCTGTAATCAATTGTTGCATGAATAAAAACACACGGAAGCCAATCTTTTAAAAGAAAGGCTAAAGACTCATAAATATTCAAGAGAAAAATGACTTTTGCAAGTGGTATTTTTAAGGGCTCCAAAGAGAGGGACCATGAACTATCCTGCCTGGAGCACATCTTGAGCCCAAGGGCAGTTCTACCAATATTGAGCTCTGCACAGCATCTTTGTTCTTTGTATAACTTGAAAAGCCATTCAGGGGTCCATTTTTAATGCCTGAATTACCAGAGATAATGTAAAACTGAACTAACAGCTAATAGCAAACATCAGACTCTTGACCATGACTTAAGCTCCAAGACTGTCCTATTGTCCTAACACCTTGGTCACATTCATTCTCATAGTGCCAACTTCCTTTCCTTCGAATTTAACAAAACTGCTTTTGGATACTAATATAAGAATCCTTAGCTTTTTTGTTTAGTTTTATTTTGTATTTAACTTTTAGTGCTGGAATATCTGTGTTTCATTTTCTAAATAGAGCATGCACAAAATTATCCTTCTTTGGCCATTTTTGCCATGAATTCATTATATGACTATACTGAAGACATGACTATAATTCTTTATGTGGCTCAATATCTATAAAGAGCATAATTACACTGATGTTTTAGGTCTTAATGAAATGATAACACTGTCATCCTGAATAATGCATAATTCTAAGTTTCAAGATCTGAATGACACAGAATCTTCCAGAAGACTAATTTATCAAAGCCTATTCCAGCTGGAGTCTGGATTAATGACCACAGAAAGTCATTGGACCCCTCAGTTAAATTTGCCATTCTGTACAGAATTGGGCCCCATTCCTTTTAGATCTAGAAGGAACCTTTTGAATTGGTGTAGTCTCATTGTTGGAATAAGTCTACCTTTATGTGGTTGAGAAGAAAATACAGCTTCTTTTCTGATATATTTTTTTATTGAACCACTTTACCAATGTTTTAGTGTCATCCTTATCTCTGGCTTTCTTGTCACAATTGATGTGGAATGTCATGCAATGTGGCCTGGTTTGGCGCATTAACTGCTCCAAGAATGACTATTCCTCTTTATATCTAAAAATCACATTTGCTATAAAATTTACATATTTAGAACTTTGTTTAGTTTAGATTTTGAATTTCAGAAAGTTTGAATCCATACTTCTTCAATTAGAAATCTGCTAGCATGAATTACCAGGGTGACAGAGGGACATAGGGATTCTAATCTCATCAGGCTTTTCAGATGGTGGTTCTAATTCACCAGAGAAGATGAGCAGGGCCAGTGGCTCAACTTTTCCTAGGGACCAATGATAGAACTGTTCTTGGCAGAATTCCCTACTTTCAATAGGCTCTGAGTTTCTCTTCTATGTTTCTGTGTCTGTCTCTCTCCTGCTTCCTTTCTCTCTTAAAACAGGGGCACATAAATTTAGGCTAATAAGACTGTTAACATGTATTTCAATTTCATAGACCTTCTAAGGTGATAGAATTTTGACATAGTGATTTCTGTGTCACTCTGTCCTGACAATAACAGATATTTTGTCACTTTCTAACCAACTCAGTTTCGCAACATGAAATAGGTTCAGCTCCACCAGAAATTAAGCTCGCCATTAATACTTTTGATAAAGGAATTCAACTGGTTTATCTAGATGTGATGAATAAGATAGGGGGCCATCTCTATCAAGTAGATACCGCTCATTTTATAGATAAGTTGGATTTAGGGAAAATAATTTGTCCAAAATGTTCTCAGAGATTAAATATCACCCAGAGTCACCTAAGATACAGAGAATACATGGAGGAGAGGTCCAAACTTAATTCTGCTGACTCTAAAACCTAGGAACTTGGAGGGCTGTGCTATTAGTCACCCATGGTTACACTCTTTTTAAAGAAATTAATGGCTTCCTAGCAAATTTCAAATACAAAATTGAAGAAAAAAAAGAAATTAGGCATTCCTCTTATAAACAGCTCTTTCTTCCTCCTCCTGTATTACTACTTCTTCTTCCCCTTTCCTCCTTTCTCTTCTTAGCAAGTATAGTGCCAACTCTGTGATCTCATTCATTCTTTTTTTAAAATTGATTTTATTTTTTTAAGTAAACGACAGTGGAATGCCTTACAATTCTTATTACACATTATGGCCCAGAATCCCAGATGTGTCTCAACTCCACACCACTCTCATACTCTTTCTTATAGTTCAGTTTGATAGAGCTATTTGTGTTTAGACTAGATATTTTTTCATTCTACATCTTCCCTCCCTACCTGTCCTTCTGTGATTATAGCTCTTCTCATGAACAGCCTCTTGGACTCAAGGGAAGGAAGAGAGTGTCACAAATGAACATAGATAAATGTTCCATTCTAACCAGGAGCCGTGGTGCGTGCCTATAATCCTAGTGATTCGAGAAGCTGAGACAGGAGGATTGCAAGTGCAAAGCCAGCCTCAGCAACTTAGTGAGACACTCAGCAACTTAATGAGACTCTGTTTCAAAAGAAAAAAAATACACAAAATATAAGAAGACTGGCAATGTGATTTGCTAGTAAAGCAGATCCCCAGTACTCCCCCCCCAAAAAAATCCATCCAGTCCACTCATGTAGGAAATACTTTGTTTACTTTTAAGTTCATGCAGTGTGTGTATTTGTGTATGTGTGTATAAGGCCTCTGAAAGTGTCACCTCAATTATTACAGCCACAAAAGGAAGAAAAGAAATAGCAATAGGAATTTTGAGTTCTCTGTTCTGGAACATTAATTTTCAATTTCTGACATAGTTGAACAAAGTAATAGAATCTGGCAAGAATGCAAGGAAAACCAAACAAATACCTTTGTGGGGGGGGGGGCGGCTTTCTGCACCTTCCTTCCTTCCTTTCTTCCTTCCTTCCTTCCTTCCTCTACCATAAAACTATATCCCCAGCCCTTTTTATTTTTATTTTTTGAGATGGGGTCTGGTTAAATTGTCCAGATTGGCCTGGTATTTGTGAGGATCCTGTCTCAGCTTCCTCCATTGCTGGGATTACAGGTGTGTGCCACCGTACCCAGCTGAGGGGCCTGCTTTTCTCTTGGGTATCTGGTTATAGTGCTTAAGAACATGAGCTTGCCTTTTATTTTCTTAGTTTTTTTCTTTAAAGTGGCAATGCTTTGATTTTAAAAATACAGTAAATTTGAAGGATTATAATAAAAGTTAGCTGTTGTTCACCACTCCTCAGCCCTACTCACTTTTACCTGTTTCTTTGATCATTACTACCATATTTCTAAATACCACAATTTCTTGAAGGGAAAAAATTTGAAATCTGTTGATTTACTGCGTTAATAGTGTCAAAAATAAAATCAGATCAAGTTGGATATTAAAAACTTTTATTGTTCTACAGAAAGAAAAAGTCCAGATCATGATCTAAGAGCATTCAAATCTGGTGGTAAAAAGGTCAATTTACACAGTTTCAGCACAGTTTTTAAAGCATACAGAAGAGAGCATTCTGACCTGTCTTTGTGATTGACTGCAACACATTAACACTTCATGGTAAGCAGAACTATTAACACCAGTTTTTCTATAATTGATTGTTTTAAGTTCACTGAATTATGCTAACATGGAGTTTTCGTTTCATTCATGATTAGAACTGACATTTGGGGGAATTCAGGGTAACTTCAGTTTTGGCTGCATTGTTATACCAGTTAGCCTTGGGATATATCTAAATGATAACTTCCATTTTCATGTAGATCTCTTACTTTACATCCCATTTCAATAACAAAGTCATCTATGTTTATGTCAACTATACTTACAATATTATGAATATGAAAATGTTATTTACCATTCAACCAGATCCAGTGAGAATATTTCTCTCTTTAAAAAGCATTCTACTCTTGCCAATTGTGGTGGCACACACCTATAATCCCAGCAACTCAAAAGGCTGAGGCCAGCCTCAGCAACTTAGCAAGGTCCTAAGCAACTTAGTGAGAACCTATCTCAAAATTAAAAAAAAAAATAAAAATAAAAAGGTTTGGAAATATGTCTCAGTGGTTAAGCACTCCTAGGTTCTATCTCTGGTACAAAAAGAAAAAAAAGTGTTCTTATTTTTTTTTTTCTCTCTTTCTACTTTACAGTCTCACCTCTTTAGAATGGTCCAATCTTCACTCCGCGGGCTATGTCTTATAAGGTCAATTGGTTCATGCGGCAGACTCTGATCAGTTATCATCTCAGTGTCCTGTTTCCATCTTTTAGAAACACATGGACATTTCTGACCAAAGCCCCTCTCGTTGCTTATTTTGTTTCAGTACTGGATTTTATTGAGGTCTACAAAATATACCCAGGTGCTCAATCTACATTCTAATTTTGGGAGTCTTGAAGAATTGAAAGAAGTGAATTTACAGAATTGTGCTTTAGAAAGATCTCTTTGCAGAAAAAGGTCTTGGAGGGGGAGAGCCTAGAGCCAGAGAGTCAGAAAGGAAAGAATGGATTTGGTGACTGACAGGAAATATTGAGGGCTGCAGCCACAGGCCTGTCACATTTTGTTGATTGACAAGCTCCAACATGAAAGAATGCAGTTGCAGACCTGTCACACCCATGCTGCCTCTCACAGGCCTTGGGACCACCATCAAGTTTCTCTCTTTCTCTCTCAGCTCCAGCTTTCACATCTATAGGTCAACAATTCCATAATTAATTTTTAGGATACGTGGGAAAGAAATAAAAGGAATCTAGTGTCTTTTATCTTGCCTCCTCTCTTTGAATAAATTATTTTTATATTTTCTCAGAGTACCTTAACTTCTCTTTCACCCAGAAGGCTTTAGAGACACTGTCTAGATTTGGACTTGTGGTATTCGGCTACCTGTATGTGTGCTATTACTTTGTCGGTTCAGCTCAGTCTAAGACTATTTATAAAGATGAACCTCTCCTGGGAACATCTTGAGGTGGGCAGGGGTATCCATAACAGAAGAGAGAAGCTAATTTACTTATACAGGACTTCAACCTTTAGCATTACCATTAATCTTGCCATGAAAGAACATTGCAGCATCCCAAGGATGGGGGATAACAAGCAAGAGGACTCTGAAAAATGTCCAAATTAATCTTTAAAATGCACTCTATGGCTAAGAAACATTTTAATCCTGGATTCAGTACAAAATTTCAAAACTTAAGCTCAATGAGCCATAATAGGGCTAATCATAAAATTCTTAACTATAGCAGCCTTTAATTATGGCAAGCTGTATCAATGCTTGTAATGCTAACAAGGATGAGATGCTACAACACATCTTTTCAAATGGTGGAAATATTTCAAGCAGCCTACAAAATAATTACACTTCGAAATTCTCCCTAGATTTGGAACCAAAAGTAGGGTTGGTCTCTGTGTGTGTGGGGGGGGGGGGAGGGGGTGGTGATAGAAAAACAGGATAAAGCAAAATAAAGAATAAAATTTTTCACCTGTATAGTATTTTGTCACAATTTATTGATGTGATATGATAATTAGAATTGAAATTATAACTGAATTCCATCACTATATGAAGACCTAAAATTCATCGACTTATTCATGTTAATACTGAGAGTAATTTGCTCCCAAAGTATCCTGGTGAGAAGAAAATTGCCTTATGTCTTTGAGGGGTCATAATAGTTTCACAGTGTCTATAATAAACCCATTGCAGGACATAACAGATAATTGAAAACAAAAGCTCAATACATTAAGTCTTTTGGTATCAAGGTTAAAGTAGTAGAATAAAGTATTCAGGTTAAGTGATGCTATTAGCACAGGGCCCTCACATGTGGTACATCTACCACATTAATACTTAATATGGCACTTACTTATGCTTTCCCTATAAAGCTTCCAATCTCACTTGCAATTTAAATATATTTTTTAGAAAATAGAATCTTTTTTTCCAGAATGACCATTCTTTTTTATCCCCCTGTAAAAAACAAACAAACAAACCTTTTAACTGTTGCTTAAATCAGCAATTGTGTCATGACCAAAGAAGACCCAAACTAACCAGAGGCATAAATCATTATCATTGCCAGACCTATGCATTTACTGTCCTCTCCCATAAGATGAAAACATATTTATAGTATCAATATCACTAACACAGGCTCATGAGAGCAACTGTGTCTAACTCATGAATGATATTAAGGCTGCATTTTTTTTCCAAAAATCTTGAGGGAAATAATTTTTTTTATTTTATTTTTTTATTTTACAGCCATTTAAAAAGAATTCCTTCCTCCGTTTTCCTTCTCTTCATCTTTGTCCTCACTTGTCATCCCATGATTGCCCACTATATTTTTTTGTTTGCTTACTTTACTCTTGTTATTTTTATTTTCTCTTTTTTCCCCCTCCTCTGCTGTTCTCCTCCTTACCTCTGTAGTTTTCTTCTAAGCAATAGAAGGACAGAGGCATTGAATCACATGATTGTTCTAAGTACTGAAATCTTAGAACCTTCAGTCATTTACACCAAATCAAAGCCAATGAGAAGACCCCATCCTATTTCAAGTTTGTTTGTTTTAAATCCCTACTCTGACTTTATCTCCTGTGGTGTCCATTTGTATTATTGAATAAGTTATTTTATTTTATTTTATCTTATTTTATTTTATTTTAATTGCAATTCATATCAGTGTCATGCAAGCAATTATGTTTTGCAGCTCATTATAGAAAAGCAATTAAGGAGTACTAATGGACTGTGTAGGCACTGGCCTTTAATTGTGATCGCTGAAGGTTTGTAAAAAGTTTTATGCAGAAAAATAAAATTTCTCTTTATTTTTTGTTAGGATATTTGGTTTGAGCAGTTAAACTTTTAAAAGTGGACAAACTTTATATTCTGTGATTTTCCTTCCTGAGGGGTTAGAGGTATACATATAAGACTTGGAAAGAGTTGGAGGGACTTGAAAGATCAGTTTGGGCAGAAATTAAATGGTACAAATTAGGACCAAAACACTCATGGCAGCCCAGGGCTCTATGTGAGGGATAGGAATTCAGCGTCTTTTTCCAGTCATTTCAAATATTCTGTAGAAGGTATAAAATCAGATGTTATGGTTGGTTGTGAGGTGTCCCCCAAAAGCTCACTTGTGAGACACTGCAAGAAGGTTCAGATAAGGAATGATTGGGTTGAGAGACTTAACCCAATCAGTGAATTAATCACCTGATGAGATTAATTTGAGAGGTAACTGAAGGCAGGTGGGGTGTGGCTGGAGGAAGTGGGCATTGGGAGCATGCCTTTGGGGTATATATTTGTATCTGGCAAGTAGAGTCTCTCTTTACTTTCTGATCATCATGTGAGCTGCTTCCCTCTGCCATACTCTTCCTCCATGATGTTCAGCTTCACCTTGACCCTAAGGAATGGAGTCTGTTCTCTATGGATTGAGACCTCTAAAACTGTGAGCCACTAAATAAATTTTTCCTCCTCTAAAATTGTTCTGGTCAGATCTTATAGTCTCAGCAGCAAGAAAAATAACTAAAGCACCACATGAGCTATATTTTATCAATATTTTAAGGGATGTATACATTTAATTCTGTCTGATTGTATAGAATATAGTTATTAGTATTCTCCCAAATCCAGACTGTTTTATTCATGAAATCCTTACCTTCATGAACTTAGATACCTTCAATTATTAAGCATTCTCTACTTTAAGTATTTGATAAGTTGATGAAAACTTTTGAGTATTTAATTTTTTAAAATGGATTTTTTGAAATATGTCTCAACAAAAATATGGCTTTGAGATTAATTTCTTTGGCAAAATAATATCTACTATTTATATTTCCTACCATATGCTAAAAGTTTTGCATACATTTTCTATTTATTTGAAGAGTTGCTATCTATTCTCACTACTTTGTTAGTTTGGACTTCTGTGTGTTGACTCTACTATTCTTCTGTAATAAGAGAATTGACAGTTTTTTTAATGCTCATAACCTGTCACATGGTTAAGCAAAAACAAGAAACTAAATATTGCTATCTAAATAAAGCATCAATTGAAATGAAACAATAATCTTTTTCCCCCCACAGGAGCTGGTTTAGAATGTGATTAATTCAAGGTTGCTTAAAAGTGCTAAATGGCCATTAATAAAACGTTTGTTGAATAAATTAATTCAATATTGCAAATTCTACGCTTATGATTTTTAAATGTTGCACATAGCTTAGAATTATTTGGCTCATTTTTCATACTGCTTCTGAGATTCTGATTTCAGGAGTTGTTGGACAGAATGGTATAAATTCATAGTTTTGTGTTTTCTCTTGTACAGAGCAGTATGCCCTTCGCACAGTAATTGCTAAACTCTTCTGTGGTAGGTCTGCTAAGGGAAGAAGCCAGGGTTGTGGGTGTGGAGTCGAGTAAGAAGCTTCCAAGATTATTAAGTTAGATTTACTGCTTATGCAGTTTACATATATTGTGGGGGAGGAAGGAATAAAACAAATCACTATGACACATTTAATAAATGCCAAATAGTTATGAACGAAGGTACTGAAAACCCTACCATTTTTGCATTATTCTGTATTTAAAATTGATTTTATATTTTGCTTCTGAGGGATGTAATGAAGTGTGAGGAAAAGTTGCAACACATCTCTGGCTCCATCTCCCTTCTACTCCCCATCACTAAGAAGTGCTGTTTCCCAGGATGAAGACCTTGTAACGAAAGGATCCATCAGCCCTAGAACTCATATCCAAACTTATGCTCCTATTCCTCATTATGTCTAGAATTTTCTAATCATTTCACAAACTAACCAATGAGCAAATTAACACTTAGGTATTAATGACTTGTTGTGGTAACTCTTAGAGTTTAAAAATATATATATATATTTTACATTTATATATACATAAATTTATATATATATATATATATATATATATAAATTTATGTATATATAAATGTACAGAAACTTTCTTTATTCAGAAGATTAGATATGGTAATAATAACTCTGTCTACATGGCAAATCCATGGGGAAGGATTTTTGGAGACAGACCAGGTTTTCAGTACTCTGTATTAAGATCTCTGAAGGTTTCTAGATTTCGTTTTTCATACAAGTTAACAAGGTAGCCTGCCACGGTTTCACAGGAAACACAAGACTGAGTCAGGCACAAAGGACAAGGTGATGTGGTAGACCTTAAAGAAATACTCAGGAATAGCAATAGACATTTTCTTGTGCCACTTCCTGAGGCCCTGTTCCCACAGGGTGATGCAAAAAGGACCTGGAGATGCCTGCACTCTTGATGGATTGTGTGGCAGCAGAGGTATCCCAAACTTGGGGAACCCTGCTGCGCCCCTCCCCTGACTCAGGCAATGGCAAGGCCCTACTGAGGTGGATGGCGCAAGGTGTCCATCCTCTGGAGGAGCGCAGTATGTTTCTGGGAATGGGCTGGTTTGTTTTTGTCTTCCTTTAATAAGTATAGTTGTGACTTCTCATATGACCATTAAGTATGAAGGAAAAAAAACATGACTTTCCCAATTAATGCAACTACTTCTAAAGAATAGACCTGTTTGCTCTAAATGCGATGATTCGGCTATGGAGTGTAAATTGTTAATGTCTAATGAAAAACTCCCTCTATTCCTGTCAAGGAAGTTTTTGAGAAATTAAATTAAAATCTAGAGAAGAAAAATTAATGTTAAGAAGACAGATTAGTGCTTGGTACTGGGCAACTTGTTCTTGTTCCTGTGCACAATGGTTTGTGCTCTTACTCTTGTTTGATTAAAATTAATAACAAGTTAACCACTTGCCATAACCATGGCACCGGTTCCAGTCAGTAAGTCAAGAAAGAATAGTCAAGGTATAGGCCAATAGTTTGGGACATTTCTAACTATTATTAAAAGTTAACTAAGCAGAAACAGCTCAAAGCAAAATGCAAACTGAAAGTACAAATGCTTGCTTATGCCTAAGCCAAGATACATTCTTCTATTCTAATTGTAGCTACGTAATATTTTGTTTCTTTGAATAATGATTCCTGTTTTGTAACCACAAAGTACTGTGAGCCTGCCAAAATGAAAAGTATATATGATCAACTTCACAAGTAAAGACTGGGATCAACACCTTCACTTTGGTGTCTGTGTTGTTTCTCCACCCCCCTTTTGCCAACTCCTCACCATCAGTTCGTCCCGTTGGTCTCCTGAAACCCCCTGTTGGAGCTGGTCTCTGACAAAACCCAAATCTTTTAAAATAGGCTTACTAAACCTACTGGAACTTTATCCAGTAAAAGTTTGTGTTGTCTAGAGTGACATCACTTCTATATTCCAAGTTAATTATGGTATAAACATTCTTGCAAAATAGTCCATAAAAAAGGGTAGGTAGGGATTCTGCAAAGAAGACGTGGAGATGACCAACACCCATGGGAAATTGCTTTCTCACGCTGTTAGAAGTTATTTTTCAGCAAGTATTTCCTATAACATGTGAAACAATATTTTAGAGACTTTGGTGTATGCTTGCCAGCATCCTCATTTATTCCTTAGATGACCCTATGAAAGAGATTTTATTATTCCTCTTTTAAGATGAGAGGCTTGAGACTTAGAAGAAATAGTTACCTAATTATAAAATAAATGAAGAGCCGCGGGCGCTTTGCTCCCATCTGCTTCCTCTTTCGCTTCGCTCCGGGCGGAGAAGCTGAATGTGTAATCAGCAGTGGATTGTAAGTACCCGAGGCAAAGAAAGCTCAGTGCGCCCCGCCCTTTTTTTTTTGAATATTTTTTATACAGGGAGAGTTTGTGGATTGGGATTGTTGGCGGGGCTGTGGTTTCTGTGCCGAAAATCCACTCCGCGGGAGCCGCCATTTGCTTTCTGCTTGCTGTCTTG